>NC_053498.1:126044693-126386312 GCF_905171775.1 Rana temporaria
GATGCAGAGAGTCAGAAGATTTGAGGCATGCACATAGGCAAAATAGAGACAGACTGTGAGAGATACAAAGAGGACAGAGAGACTGTGAGAGTTGCAGAGAGTCAGGAAAAAGGACAGCCTGTTAAAACTGCAGAGTCAGAAATAGACAGCCTATCAGAGCTGCAGAGAGTCAGAAAGAGACAGCCTGTCAGAACTGCATTGAGTCAGAAAGGGACAGCCCGTCAGAGCTGCAGAGAGGCAGAAAGAGACAGCCCATCAGAGCTGCAGAGAGTCAGAAAGAGACAGCCCATCAGAGCTGCGGAGTCAGAAAGAGACAGCCCATCAGAGCTGCAGAGAGTCAGAAAGAGACAGCCCATCAGAGCTGCAGAGAGTCAGAAAGAGACAGCCTGTCAGAGCTGCAGAGAGTCAGAAAGAGACAGCCTATCAGAGCTGCAGAAAGTCAGAAAGAGACAGCCTGTCAGAGATGCAGAGTCAAGAAAAAAGATAGCTTGCCAGAGATGCAGAGTCAGGAAAGAGGCAGCCCATCAGAAATGCAGAGAGTCAGAAAGAGACAGCCTGTCAGAGCTGCAGAGTCACGAAAAAAGATAGCTTGCCAGAGATGCAGAGTCAGGAAAGAGGCAGCCTGTCAGAGCTGCAGAGAGTCAGAAAGAGACAGTCCGTCAGAGCTGCAGAGTCAGAAAGAGACAGCCTGTCAGAGCTGCAGAGTCACGAAAAAAGATAGCTTGCCAGAGATGCAGAGTCAGGAAAGAGACAGCCTGTCAAAGCTGCAGAGAGTCAGAAAAGACACAACCTGTCAAAGCTGCAGAGAGTCAGGAAAGAGACAGCCTGTCAGAGCTGCAGAGTCAGAAAGAGACAGCCTGTCAGAGCTGCAGAGTCATGAAAAAAGATAGCTTGCCAGAGATGCAGAGTCAGAAAAGACACAACCTGTCAAAGCTGCAGAGAGTCAGGAAAGAGACAGCCTGTCAAAGCTGCAGAGAGTAAGGAAAGAGACAATCGGTCAGAACTGCAGAGAGTCAAAAAGAGACAGCCTGTCAAAGCTGCAGAGAGTCAGGAGTGAGTAGAGAGACAGAATGTGATAGGTGCAGAGAGTGAGGAGAGAGACAGACTGCCAGAGATCCAGCAAGAGGGAAGAGAGTGCAGACAGAGGTGTGTAGGAGGCAGGCACAGAGGTAATGAGACAGCCCCCTCCCTACATTCACACAATGTGATCCGGGAGAAATCACACAGCACTCTGATTGACAGCTGGAGACTCCTAAAAAGGGAATTGCTATGAAGTTTATATAGAGGGGAGTGGAGAGGACAGCACAGAGTCACCCGGAACCCCCCAGCATGCACTGCCAGGCCGAGCTGCGGCTCTCCTCCCCAGGACAAATCAAGGCTGCCAGGCGGCGATACAAATCTTTTATGATCGATGAGATTCTATCCAAGGAGACGTGCGATTACTTTGAGAAGCTTTCACTGTATTCTGTGTGTCCTTCCCTGCTGGTCCGACCCAAACCCCTGCATTCGTGCCCCGGTGAGTGCCTGCTGAACTATATACACATACCACACTCTGCCCAGTCCAACTTACTCTGTGCCCATAGTGTTAGAGAAACAGTGCCTGGGGACAGCTATCAACTGCAGACACTGAAATCTTTTTCTGCCTGTCTGGATGTTTCCACCTATCTGCTTACTTCTTATGTTGGTACTTTACACATAGAGGTGCATTTTTTGGAGGGGGATAAAAGGTGACAACAGTGTATGACAACTGTATACAGAGACAAGCAGACTCTGCGCTATGAACACACACCTTCTAGAGACAATATTGGACCAATATGATTTATTTGATCTGCTGCTGCACACTGGTACACATCCTGCTATAAACAATATCATAATTTTGGCTGATGTTTACTAATCTGCTATATTGTGTAATACAGGTGTCAGCAACCTAAGGCATGTGAATTACCACAGTGGGCACACAAAGCCCATTTCAGTAGTACCCGAAGACTGATAGTCACATGTCACCAAAATTGTTTGAGATTTACTATTAAAACATAACTGTAGTAAAGTATTATCTAGTCTGTAGTGACATTAAAGTTTATTGTAGTAATTATATTAAAAAAAATTGTTAAATGAAAAAAAAAATAACATTAATATTCTGCATGCGCATGCTCCTTGCTGGGCAGCTGCATGCCCAACAGCTTTTACACATTACAGGCTTTGAGTGACGCGACTTAGCGTTTTATTTTTCTTGATCAGTCTGGAAAACAAATCTGTGTTTACCTCGAAGTGGATGGAGATTGAGGAGTTAAAAAATACACCAGATTGAGCTCAAAACTTCTTCACTTTAGACATTTCAATGTAACCAGCAGCATCCGTCATGGCCTGTTGGCAGAGAATAGTTAATGACTATGACTTGCTATTAACAGTACAACTGTGAGTGCAAATATTTAAAAATAAAAACTACGGCTACACTATTGTTCACCGGCATGTCGGTCCCATGCTTGTAAATTGACACCTAATGTGGAAAGGGTTGCAGACTCCTGGTGTCGACGGGGACAGAGTCATAACATATCAATGGGAATTTCTAAGTCACTTTACTTTCTAAGTAATTTCTAAGTTACACCCCCCCCCCTCTCTCAGCTGAGAGGAAACCATTGTAAAAATGACTCAAGAAATCACATACACTTTGGGGTTGATTTACTAAAGGCAACAAGACTGTGCACTTTGCAGTTGCTGCAGAGCTTAGTAAATGAGGTAAAGCTTCATTTTACAAAGAACAACCAATTACATGCAGTGTAAATAAAAAAAAAACGCATTGCACATGATTGGATGATGGAAGCCAGCAGAGCTCTCCCTCGTTTACTCTCTTCAAGCTCTGGAGCAAATGCACTTTCAAAAGTGCACAGTAAATTTGACTTTCGGAAATCAACTTTGTATTAATATTTGTATTAGGGTGATAACTGAAATTTGGAACAGCACACATATTTATTATTATCTGCTTGGATGACATTATGCTGAGACCTTGGTGTACAGTAGTTTTACCTGCCTGGAGGGGTCCCTGCCTTGGATCACATTTAATGGTAGCACTATAACACTTTGAAGTGTCAGTCCCTGATGTCCCTGCTCTACAGCAGCTGACTTCCCTACTTGTGTATATTATATACAGTGCACATCATCTGGAGGTTTATAAGATCATATTATTTTCTGGCCTTGTAAGGTGTTCTTTGATTTTGTTTGCTAAAAATTTACCAGCACGTCAATATAACAATATGGTAAAGTACTGCACAAATATTTAATACCTTCATATACTCTAATCAATGCACACAGAATGGAGGAACCATTCATGAAAACTGTAGCAGGACTACTGACCCCAGCAACCATATAAGTGGGACGACGACAAAGGATAAAACTTGACTGGATAATATAGGCCATATTTGACAGTTCCACAATTATTACATGCAGTGTTCTCTTATCGTGGTTTCGTTTTATCGCTGACAAGTGTGTCTACCCCAACAACAAACTCTTATGCCTTTAACTAACTGACATTAATTTACATTTTAATTATGCTTAATTGTTTTCTGATACAGTTTAATTGTAATCAATTTTAAGAAGCAAAAGTACCCCTTGAACTCATGTGAAGTACTTATACAATCTCTGAGATATAGATTATGTATATATATATTGTTTGTGTGGGTTTTGTGTGGGTTTTGTATACAGAAAATAATCAATGACTTTAAAAATAATATATATATATATATATATATATATATATATATATATATATAAGTCTTCTGGATAAACAATTGTCATGTTCTTGTACGTATATATTATAGATTATAGTTGAATATATAGTTGAGTCTCTTATTTCTTACTGGTGACTGCAATGCCTGTATGTCACTTATGTTTGTAAGATGTAATTTTTGTTTTCTGGATCATAAGATAAATGTGACGTAAAAGTGTGCATTCTGACTATATATACACTCTACCTGTACAAATGTTAAATGTCAAAAGTCCAACACTACAATTGAATTGTAATCTTACTGTTGGTTTCAGTCTAGACTCAAACCCCAAATATAATTACACTGGTGGGTTCTGTCTAAGGTGCAGATCTGGTAATTTAGTAAAAAAAAAAGAAAAAAATGGACTGTTTTTTCTTTTTTCGCTGTTATTGTTTCTTTGCAAAAGTCTCTGATCTATTTAGTATATGCATGAATGTGAGTCAGGGACCTTAGAGTGTATGCTTCTTGAGGGTAGGGATTTATGTGAAGTACAATGTATCGGTAAAACGCTGCGTAAAATGGCGGCGCTATATAATTACCTGAAATAAATAAAATAATATTAAAAATCCATAAAGTAAATGAATGATTGAGAGAGAAAAAAGACTAAGTTGCATAGCACAACACGGAAAACAAGACCAATAATAAGCGAACAAAGCCGAGAGGGATTTTCATTATCTTCATGTATTCATAAAGGTCTAGTTATTAACAGTGGAAATTCACTTTTATTCTCCTTATTTTTGGAACAACTTTAAATTAAGCTCATTTGCACCATAATTTATCCAATAAGAAAACAGGCCAGAGAGATCCATTTTGTGGGTGAAAACCTTGTCAAGTGTTGAAAAAACAATTACACCTCCCACACATAATTTATCGATGGATGCAGGCTAGGGAAAAAAATCATTTTGGTTTATAGATTTTTTTTTATTATTTAGCAAGTCTAATAATTTTATGACATTACATGTCATCTAGAATTTTTATAAACTGAAACTTTTTTTTACAAAGCGAGGTACAATTAAATTAATTCAGCTATGATACCAAATTTTATACAAAGTACGTTTTAAAAGAACGACATAGAACTGAATGAAAGGTTTATATAGTCAGGAGAGAAGGAAAGGTCACCCAAAGTTGTGTATGAGACACATATGACAGTTTTACAGGCGAGATATAAAAAAGTGAGGCAAACCAAATAATGCAGACAGAATGCCCCCCTCCCTCCCACAGAAGTGTATGTATGATATATAGGATCCATTCACATGATGACCATATACATTTTAATTTGGCAGCCAAAGACCCTTTTATTTTATAGATATTCATTCACAGAATCTGATCATTTCTTCCCTAGAGCTAACACTCTATTTGCTTGCACAGAATGCTGGGAGAGGTCAGGCGAAGGATGTAGACTGGTGGAGAGCTGCTGAAACATATTTATGGGCTGAGCATTTTATAAGACTTGTTGAATGAAAAGAGACTTTTGGACAGTAAAAACCATCAGTGCACAATTGGGCTTTTGTGTGCGGAAACATTTGTGTATTTTCACAATGCAGCCTGTCAAAGCAATGAATGGTTGGCATGGACTAGAAGTTCACAATACTGGACAGTTTTATTGTCATTATATGTCCAGCTGACAGAGATCTGCTACAGGGTTACACCAACATTATGGCAGCAGAAAGAAATACTTTAATGGCTGACAGATAAGAACTGTTTTAGGGAATCATTCAGAACTTTGATTGTTTCCTTTGACATAAAACATTAGTGAAGAGATATTAGGAAAAACAAATCAACGCTATATAAGATAAAAGCATCAAAACTAAAATTGAAAAGCTTGTAAACTGTACAGTATAAACATCTTATCTCGCCAATGTGAAAAGGTTTAACATCAGATAAGACAATTATTTTTTTTGTTTTATGATAATTAAAGTGTCGATTTTTTTCAAACATGACTTTGTTATAAAATCCTCACCAATATGCCAAAATAGCCAAATCTAGAGAATTCATTCTAATCTGAGAATTGAACAACGAAACTAGATACGAATGTGTTCATGTGTTATCTTCCATGGGATCTCTTAACTTGACACAACATATACAAATGTCATCACTGGAGCATTGCCCCTTCCTGATATCAATGACAGTGTTAACAATTTTGATTAGTTATTGAAAGATGACTTAAAGTAAATATTTACATAATAAAAATATTGCAAATATAGAATTTCACTAACTAGACAAATACAATTTTTTGCTGACTTTTTGACTCCAGATTACTTTTACAGTTAAGAATTTAACTCTAGTTGCCACTATTGTAAATAATATTCTGAAGCAAATGGACTGCTTTCTGCAACATAAGGCACAACAATGGCATCACATAATTTGCTTTAAGTAATGAAGCAAAATATCTAGCTGCAGTGTATACAAACGGAAATATATTTGCATTGGAACATAATGAGCTATATAAACATTAATATGTATTTGTTGCCAAAAAGAAGTAGAAACTAATCATGCAGACTCTTCTATATATAATTTATTTTTATTTTTTAAAAACACAGAACTAATATCAAAGTAAAATATCCCTAACTGATGTTTATATAGTATTTCTCAAATTTATAAGATAAAATAGAGTTTTATATAAATTGATATCATGCATTTTTACAAATTTAATTCTATTTAAATAAATTGAAATAATTTGATTCTTACTGGAAACAACAAAACTAACATATGCAGTCTGTTGAGGGTAATATTCTGCACTTTATTACTATATTCTTCATGCCATTTCTTTCCCATTTCATGCAAAGAGCTTTGTTAAATAATTACAACTAATCCCCACAGTGGAAAAATTGATTTATTAACATAACTGATACCTTTCTTACCAATAAAATCTGCAAAGATCCCAACACACCCGAATCCACCTAGAATCCTCTTGTAAGAATATGCGAGTGCAATACTCTTCATTCCCGATAATCATAACTTTGATAAATACAAATCGGGTATCACTCCCTAAATTATTAGAACGTGACATTTTACACTTCTCACATCCTAAATTCAACTGTCTATTTATATTTCTACAAAATAAGTATGCAAAAACCCAAATTTGGAAAATAATTTTTATTACAGCTTCTCTACGCATTATCATATATTCATATTCGAAATGGCTTCTTCTGATGTATTTGTTGGCAATCTACATTTAAAACAAATAAATAAAACGACACTGAGAACTTTGGAAAAGTTAAGACACATTAATAAATATTGTGAAGAAGCAGTAATTCTTAACTATAAGCATACAAACGTTACACAAACGTAATAGTCACCAGTGAATTCAGTGGAATTAGAACACGTGTCTGCTTCTATGTAATGTCAGCTCTTTTAATTACTCATTTGCCCTTAAATCCTTCATATTATGCAGACAGTCATCATATAGATTACAAAAACTGTGTTCAGTCTGGAATAAAACCGATTGCCATATGACAGAAACAGAATAAATTCAAAATTTATCAATTTGTTAGTGAATAATATTAGAATAGTAATAAACTTCTTTAAAATACAGTAAATTGTGTGCATAAGATCCCTGCAATGATAATAAAGCACAATATATGTATTTATATTAAAGAACAAAGGTCATAATTGTAATATTCATAAAATATGAATCAAGCAGATCCATATTTCAGGAATGACCATTGTACGTTTCCCAATTAAACCTAATTCTAACCTTTAAACCTTAAGCCAGTGAGGATAAAAGTGAAGTATCGTTTCTGGGTTTTGTTGCACATTATGAAGATTTTTAATCTCTTGTAGATAGCCTTTCCAAAAAATTTAAAATACTGTAAATGATAACATTTTCTAACATCAATATTTAATGTGAAGTTTACTAAAAGTAGCATGCTTCATATACTAGCATGGATGAGGTCCATAACGCGCTAACAAATATGAGATCCTTCTGTCAGTGGCAGCTGCTGGCTGGCACTGTTTTGTTCTTGTAATGAACTGCAGACCGTACAGAGATGTGTTCCATACAACATGTCCTAAAAAAAAATTTGATTTCAATTCCACTATCTTGTGAGCAGTGAACTCTGATTTTAGATCTTTATTAGAAGATTTGGTGCACTATCCCTTGGGAGGACAAAGAAGACGGTATAAAGTCTGTTTTTAAATTGTATGGGGCTGAAAACAACACAGGCTTCTATTTCTATAACTGCATCAATGGGCTGCAAATTAGTCTGTGCCACAAAAGTGCACTTCGCTGGTTATACAAATCCTCCACCCCTAACAACAGCTACAAGTGCCGAAAATATGACAATCCCAAAAGTGGCTGCTTTAACTTAAAATGTATTTGCACATAATTGGGTGTCCAAAATCAACACAAGTTGACATTGATAAGTGGAAAATATAACTCCATTATGAGGCCATCCATACACAAGCAAACTTATCATCAATCACAATAAAAGATCTGCCAACTGCTTTAGTTATTGTCCTCAAGCTACCAACATCCACATTTATCCCCACACACTTTAAAAAGACAGTTGCCTGTTAGCATTGTTAATGAAGGGTGATCAGAAAATACAGAGTAGGGGGGATGGGACTTTATAGGTGCAATTAGTACAAGGACATACCAAATTGAATAAAATCACAATTTATTAAAGTTACAAGGGTACAATATTATACAATACATGAACAGCTTTATGGTCATTCAAGACGTGTTATTGTAGCTCCTATAGTTGTTCCCACATCGTAATCCTACATGTTCCGCCTTATGGCTTCCTCGGAGACAAACGTGGTTTTGTGGCTACTATATGAATGAACAGAAAGCCATTTACAAACAATACATGTAATGTTATATCAACACTGTACATAAAGTATACAATACATTTAATACATGAATGCATCTTATCCATTAGCAAGAGTTCCCTAAATAGAATTATACCTCATCGATGGAAAGTAAAATCCAGTTATCGCCAATCACACAGAAATAGGAGTCTGTCCATAAAGCTGTTCATGTATTGTATAATATTGTTTTTATGTACCCTTGTAACTTTAATAAATTGTGATTTTATTCAATTTGGTATGCCCTTATACTAATTGCACCTATAAAGTCCCATCCCCACTACTCTGTATTTTCTATATCCTTATGCGTATGTTGGTGCTTTAACACAGTATTTTTAAATTCTGGACCACTTAACTACATATAGAAGGGTGATCAGTATTTACACAAAGACATTTTCAGTCATGTTGGAAAATTCTTCCTTCAATACTGCAGAATTCCTTATCACTCCAAGCTCAGGGCACAGACACATCAGACAGTTTTTTTCAGCATCTAAACAATCAGACATCCTTTGGGTCAACAATCAACAAGGCTAGGTACATTATAACTGTTTTAGGAAAACGCATACCATTTTTGTAAAATTAGTGTTTCCTCCTACACTATCACATATAGGCCTCGTACACACGACCAGTTTCCTCGGCAGAATTCAGCTTCCGACCGAGTTTCTGGCTGAATTCTGCCGAGAAACCCGGCCGTGTGTACACTTTCGGCCGAGGAAGCCGACGAGGACCTCGGCGAGGAAATAGAGAACATGTTCTCTATTTCCTCGTTGTTCTATGGGAGCTCTCGTCCCGCCGAGCTCCTCGGCGGCTTCAGGGCTGAACTGGCCGAGGAACTCGATGTGTTTGGCACGTCGAGTTCCTCGGCCGTGTGTACGGGGCCTACAGTACGACAGACACAGACCATCTGACTGCCGTTGGTCGGGAACTATTGTTTGGATTGGTTCATTTGTACAAAGTAGTCAGCAGAGAGTTTAACCAGTGGATTAAAGATCATTTGATTGATATTTCCTATTATACTGTAAAGCTGTGTACACACGATTGGTTTGTCCGATGAAAACAGACCGATGGACTGTTTTCATCGGACAAACCGATCGTGTGTGGGCCCCATCGTTTTTTTCTTCCCATCAGTGAAAAAAAAATAGAACATGTTTTAAAATGTTCCTATGGATAAAAAAACAATAGAAAAATCCAATCGTCTGTGTGGAACTCCATCGGACAAAAATCCATACATGCTCAGAATCAAGTCGACACATGCTCGGAAGTATTGAACTTCATTTTTTTCAGCTCGTCGTAGTGTTGAACGTCACCGCGTTTTGGCACGATCGGATTTTTGACTGATGGTGTGTAGGCAAGACTGATGAAAGTCAGCTTCGTCGGATCCGATCGTGTGTACAGGGCTTCAGTCTCGGTTCACATTGAGGCGGCTTCAAAGTCACCCGACTCTGAAGCCGCACAGCGCAACTTCAGCGTGGCTTGCAAATTACTTCTTTAATAGAAGTCAATGCAAGCTGCCCCGAAGTCACCCCCAAGTAGTACAGGGACCTTTTTCTAAGTTGGAATGACTTGAATCGCTCTAATTAGAACGATTCCATTGCACTGAATGGAGCGCGACTTGTCAGGTGGCTAAGTTGCCTGACAGGTCACCCCAGTTTGAGCCAAGCCTAAGGGGTTGATATACTAAGGGGAAATAGACTGTTTACTTTGAAAGTGTAGTTGCACTCTGCAAGGGAATTATCCCCACAGCTTAGTAAATATGTTAAAGCTTCACTTTGCAAAAAATATCCAATCACACGCAAGGAAAAAAGAAATGCATTTTTACTTGCACATGATTGGATAATGGAAGTCAGCAGAGCTTCATATTTACTAATCTTTGGAGCAAATCTCCTTGCAGAGTGCAACTGCACTTGCAAAGTGAACAGCCTGCTTACTTTCAGTAAATCAACTATATGCCCAATCTAAGGCCTCCCTGATTGCATACAAATTGAAAGTGTTTAAGTTTGACCTCATATTACATGGTTTAAATTAAATTTAAAGGAAAATTGTACAATAAAATTGTATAATGCATGGCAAGCCTTAGTTCAATTATTGATAAAGATGCTCAGATTGGTTAGATCAATAGTGGATTGAAAATGAAAATTTAAGGCATAACCACAGAGTGGCACTGTGGATATCAAAATAGTACGTATGTGTCATGTCCTATTGATCTGAAATACTATTGGGGAGATTAATACTGGTCTTTATAGGCACTGAGATACACAAAGTAAACATTTTAATACCTTTATTACCTATTTGAATTTAAAAAATAGAAAGTATGTCTGGTTTTTGTTCTTCTAAATTAAATTTGTAATAAAAAATATTGAAATTTTAACTTTGTGTATCTCAGTGCCTATAAGGTCCAGTATTAATCTCCCCAATAGTATCTTAGATCAGTAGTGGAATCAGCGTGTGCGTGTTCAGCCAAGGTAGAATGTAACAGGAAAAAAAAGGAAAAAACAGCCCTTATCAGTCATATATCACTAGGTCAAGCAACTAATGTGATTACTTAAGCCTAGTACACACAATGAGATTATCAGACAAAATGATCGTCTCCATATCGAAAACAAATAGGTTACTAAATTACGAAAATTCTCGTATGACAGAAAAAAAATTCAGAAGTGATGTAATGTGTTGTAGTGTATTTGTATTCTATTTTAGAACGAAAAAAAACTCTGCTGATTAAACAAAAATCTTACAATCTGGTACCGTACGAGATGTAAATGTTTGTTTTTGTCTCTTCGGAAAACTTTGGGTGAAAGCTGTGTACCAACGATCTGATTATCGCATGATCACCGCGTCAAAAGCAGTGTTTTTTGTACGATATTCTGATCGTGTGTACCGGGCTTTACACTTCTATTAGCCAGTAGGGTCGAGGAAATCATGCAAGTTTAAAATACAGCGAGGTACATATCACTATGTGAACCAAGCCTAATACAAAATGAGGAACTTTGACATCACCAAATCTAAAGCATAGAGGCAACTAGAATCTGATGATAGAATAGATATAATAACTTCTTACACAAACACCATAAAATTGGCACAATTCAATAAAAAAAATGAAGACACATTGCAGAGGAAAAACTGAATAATTTCTCAACTATACAGAGCTAATATCTCAGATATACAAGTCGAACATAAAAACACAGAGACAGAAAATATACTGCTAGTTACTAAAGGGGCGCCAGGCTCTGCTAGAGAACTGACATGTCCTTATAATAATACTCAAGGACACCAACTTGCCGCATTCACCATAATAAACAGTTTTTAGTTTCTTGTTTTTAAAGGACTTAAGAAAGAAAACAGTTTAATTGTGCTGAATTGATGTGTACACATTTGCATTATTACTGCTTGAAAATGCACATTTATTTTTTGTCACAATTAAGCAGACTACCAGCCTAGCAGCTTTTGGGCCAGATCCACGTAGAATTGCAGTTGCACCGCGTATCAGAGATACGCTACGCCGCCGTACCTTACCTGGCGGAATTTCGAATCCTCAACGATTTTGCGCCGTAAGTTACTGCGGCGTAGTGTATTTCTGGCGGCGGAATTCAAATCAGCGATTAGGGGGCGTGATTTATTTAAATTAAGCGCGTCCCCGCGCCGAATGAACTGCGCATGCGTCGTCCCGAAATTTCCCGCCGTGCATTGCGCTAAATGACGTCGTTAGGACGTCAATTTTTTAACTTAGACGTGAGTTACGTCCATCCCTATTCACGGACGACTTGCGCAAAAAAAATTTCAAATTTCGACGCGGGAACGACGGCCATACTTAACATGGCAAGTCTATCTATACGCCGCAAAATACCAGCTTTAACTATACGCCGGAAAAAGCCGACTACAGACAACGTTAGAAAATGCGACGGCCGCGCGTACGTTCGTGGATCGTTGTTAATCGCTAATTTGCATACCCGACGCGGAAAACAACGCAAACTCCACCCAGCAGGCACCGAAGTATTGCATCTAAGATCCGAAGGCGTTCACCTGTCGGATCTTACCCAAATGCCGTCGTATCTTGGTTTGAGGATTCAAACTAAAGATACGACGCGGGAAATTTGAAAGTACGCCTGGCGTATCAGTAGATACGCCGGCGTACTTGCTCTGTGGATCTGGCCTTTTGCAACCAGTAATATGCCATCTTACAAACAATCAGGTTTTAAAAATTGTTCCTATGTATGTATGTATGTTCAGCCACATGTCATATTTCAGACCTCTTCCGTTTTATTTATTATAATAAAGTCCAAGAATGGCTAAAACACCAGGTTCTAGAATGATAGACAAAACCTGATGTTATAAGATTCGTTTTTACGCTTCTAGATTTTCCCCTGTGTTCAGAGGTGTACATCCGTACCTGTATGCATGCATACGCTTGGATCTGGATTTACCATACAGCTTCATCCTGTCATTGATTTACATAGATGGTTGTACGCAACAGCTGTGACTCCCGGGCACAGAAATACAGCTGATATTTACACTGTATGGCCCTCTACACCCATATGCATGAGCCCTGATTGCCCACCATTTCTAACAGTACCATTTATTTTGCTAAATAATGAATGGAGGGGGGGGGGGGGGAATTACATGACCCAGAGGCAGTAAACCAAAGAACTGATTAAAACTTTTTAACTTAAAGAGTCATGTAACTTTTACTAGGCGATCAGTGTTTACTTCAAACATCCAATTATGTGTGAGGAAGTTCGGAAATGTTAAATTGAGTTTCACATGATTGAGTGGTTGAGGTACCTAGAAGTTCCTGGGCAAATGAGAAATCCTCCTATCTTTGGAAATAAAGAACTCTGTCTAACTGTCAGCATGCATTTCTTAGGCCCCGTACACATGACCGAGTTTCTCGGCAGAATTCAGCCAGAAACTCGGTCGGAGCTGAATTCTGCCGAGAAACCCGGCCGTGTGTACACTTTCGGCCGAGGAAGCCGACGAGGACCTCGGCGAGGAAATAGAGAACATGTTCTCTATTTCCTCGTTGTTCAATGGGAAATTTCAGCTCGCCGAGGTCCTCGGCGGCTTCACAAGGAACTCGACGTACAAAACGATGTGTTTTGCCCGTCGAGTTCCTCGGTCGTGTGTACGCGGCCTTAGTCTTCAGCAAAATCTTGTGATTTATATACCATTACAATTTGTCCTGGTGGAGGTTTTAAATGTATTTATACTTTTTATACAATTTATATATGATAAACTGTATTAAACCTAAATAAGGGATCTAAGGCATTCCAAAAGCTTACATATATTTATTTAGCTTGTTAGCCAACAAAGGGTATCACTTAATGCGCACTCGTCGCGTCACTGGGAACACAATGCGCGTGCCCGGCGGCCGCGATGGCCACCCGCGATTGCCCAGTAACTGAGTAACCAGTAACTGAGCAGAGACGTGGAGCTCTGTGTGTAAACACAGAGCTCCCCGTCCTGTCAGGGAGAGAGGAGACCAATCTGTGTCCCTTGTACATAGGGACACAGATCGGTTACCCCCCCCCCTTCTCCCTACAGTTAGAACACTCAATAGGCTACACATTTAACCCCTTCCCCGCCAGTCACATTTATACAGTAATCAATGCATATTTATAGCACTGTTCACTGTATAAATATGAATGGTCCCAAAAATGTGTCAAAAGTGTCCGATATAATGTCGCAGTCCCGAAAAAAAATGCAGATCTCTGCCATTCCTAGTAAAAAATAAATACAAAAAAAATCATTATGTCCCCTATTTTGTAGGCAATATAACTTTTGCGCAAACCAGGTTATTGCGATTTTTTTTTTTTTTTATAAAACATTCTCTACCGCTCTAGTATATAAATCCCATATATTCAACATTTCTACCCTTATAGCTAATAATTCCTTGATGGTTTTTATAGTTAAAAGAAATGTTCTATAAATCTTTGAATTAGATATGAATTACATTTTCTTTCCAGTGTCACAGAGAAGCTGTCTGTGTTTTAAAGTAACAGAAAACCAACCCACACTATAACTGGGAACCATTTATACAAATACAGTGTTGTTGCCACCTCAGTCACTGGCTGTTCTCACTACTAATCCCCAGTGGGCAGATCTTGCATATGAGGTTTATATGCTATAAAACAATTCATTTTTTGAACTGCCAATAGTAGACTTACATCCAGGTTAATGAACAGACATAGGAGGTAGCCTATTCCAAAGACATACACAACTTAACAATCATATTGCTGAACACAGATCTTCTGATGACCTGAAATTTCAGGAAAATTAAGTTCACATTTCTATAATGCACGCACCAACATATTGTATATTTAGCGCCTTCTGCTCCGTACATTCTGGTGTAGTGAAACCGGATCTCATCCAAATGTCAGCAAATCAAGTCACAGGCACAATTCTAATTGTATATCCAGAATAAGGTGCTAACAAGTGAACACCCCCCTATAATATACTGTGAGTTGTCAGTCTGGTTGACAGGCACGTATAATGATGTCCGGTCGGACACACAAAGAAATGCTAATTGAGGATTTAAGTGTGACTGTGGCAGTGCTAGAGATAGAGAAGCAGGTGTGTGTGTGTGTGTCAGCACATCTATATACGTATAATGAAATGGAATTATGAAATACATCCTTATCTTATGGGGGGAAGATGGTCAGTATATGAGTAGATAGGATTTCATCCTCTTCATTTTACATTATGTGCAAATCTACATGAACAAAATACACTCATTTCACTATGCACCAGGGAAGTCACGATTCATCTTCTAATAAGACCCTTTTCACACTGAGCCGCCCATAGCGTCGGAGGTAAAACGCCGCTATTTTTACAGCCGATGCTATGGGTGGATTTGCGGCGCATTTCGGCTGCTAGTGGGGCGCTTTTAACCCCCGCTAGTGGGCAAGAAAGGGTTAAAACTGCCCGCAATGCGCTGCTGAAACTTTGCTGTCCCATTGATTTCAATGGGCAGGAGCGGTAAACACACCACTCCTTCACCGCTCCAAAGATGCGGCTAGGGGGACTTTTTTTTACCGTCCTGCTAGTGCAATTCTCCAGTGTGAAAGCCCTCGGGCTTTCACACTGGAGCAGCTGTTTGAGGGTGGATTGCAGGCGCTCTTTTTAACGCTATAGTGCCTGCAATATGCCCTCAGTGTGAAAGGGGTCTTAGTCTTACATTAAAGTGGAACACCAACCTATCACTTATGTGCACTGTTGATATACAAATATCCAGACTGGTTAACCTACCAAAATATTTTTAATTCTGTTTAGCCTTGCTTGTGTTTCATATTCTCCTACCACACTATATAGGAGGGTAACTTCATCATTTACAGCAGGGGTAGGCAACCTCGGCCCTTCAGCTGTGGTGAAACGACAAGTCCCATGAGACATTGCAAGACCCTGACAATCACAGGTAAGACTCGAAGAGGCATGATGGGATTTGTCATTTCAAAACAGCTGGAGTGTCGAGGTTGCCTACCCCTGATTTACAGCATATAGTGCTACACCTTCCTGTGTCACCTCCACAAAGCTCATTGTTTTATAAATGAGTATAATGTGTATCATCATATTAGTGAGGTCCTCCACCTGTGTTCCTCGTCCTGTAAGCCAACTAAAATTCAGCTCCTTCATCCCCCAATGCCTGAAACATGACAGCACTTCGCAATGCAAAAGTCCTATTTATTAAAACTGTGTAACTTCCGACTATTGGTCTGATATCTGAGAAGTTAAAATAAAGACAGATTTCCAGTAAATATGCTAGAAGTATTTGAATTTTTTTTTTTTATGAATGCCCAGTTGGACTCAAGGATCGATTTTATATTTAATTTGTGTTTAATAAAACAAAAGACGTTACAAAGTTATAGGGAGGATAAGCATCCCTCAGATAAGAAGCATTTCCATAAGAGCTATCACACACAGCAGTTATGATATGGCTGATGTATACTGCACACCCCTCTGATTACAATATTTAGCCGTTCAAACTTATAAAAGAGGAAAAAAACATCATAACTAATCATGCCTGTTGCATCCCGTCTATTGGATCATCTGAAGTCCGGTGACTAGACCTGCTTTTGTAGTTTTGGTATTTGTTGCTGTGCAGAGCAATAACAATATAACTGCTCTGCTTACCAAAATGATTTTCATATTTTTTTAAGGCTTTTAAGAAGTAGACAATTTTAATAAATACCCTACATGTATTTTTTCTTCTAGGCAAATAAAAAAAAAATTGCCACTGTTAGCATGCTTAACCTCCCTGGCGGTATGATTCTTTCAGATTTTAGGTACTGAAAGCGGTACCATTATTTTTTATGGAAATTTGGCATTTTATATTGTAGGCCTGCAATTCTTAGGAATAACTCTTTTAAATTTGTCCCAACAAGAGTCTAGTAGACATCCCGAGTATAATAAAATTTGAAACACAAAATCATAAATTATAATATAATAAATAAATATGAATAATTATAACAAATAATATAATAATAATAAAAAATATTACTTTCAGTGTTTGATGACGAATTTCCCCACAAATCACTATCACTCAATTATGCAAGTGATTCTAATTTATTATCGCTGTTTTTTAGCTGGTCTAAAACTCTTTGGTTGCTATGGACAATCTCCAGTTTCCAGGCAGAAAGAACAGTTTTTATTATATAAAAGTGCATGTAGGACACTGGGCAGACCACTAGGGACAAAGGGGGCTGTATTTTTTACATACAGTACTGTAATCTATAAGATTACAGTATACTGTATGTATTGTGTGTATTTACTTTTTTGAATTTGGTGCCGATCTCCGCCCCCGTGCGTCGTAACATCGTAGGGAACAGAGCTCGGTGGCACACGGGCACTGTCAATCGAGCAAGGAGGACACAGCTCGATCACACAGCGGGGAAACATCACAGGATCCAGGGACAAGGTAAGTAAACTCTGCCTGTGGACACTGCGAGGTGATCCCGAGTCTGACTCGGGGTTACCGCTTTTGGTGCTGAAATTCCACCCCGAGCCAGACCGCTGAGGGGGTTAATGCATTATTAATTTGAATAACTAATATTAAGTTACATTACTGTGGAGTAGGCTGTAGGCTTTAATACTTTATACATTTTATAAATATATATATTTATATAATACTGGTAAATGGCTGAATAACAAGAAGTTTGTTAAATGGTTAGACTTTTTCTCATACTAAGCTTCAAGTTCATTGTCTCTAATCTGCTGAGGATTAAACATTGCTATTAAATTTATTGTATCTATAAAAGTACACCCCAGGGTAATCAGTGAGAGGTATAATGTCATTTTTTACAAAGGTAATTCTTCCACGTGCACAATAGCTTGATGAAGAAAGGCACCTAGACATTTATAGAGCCAGTATTTATTTAGACTTTAAAGTTGTATTGTTTCCTTGTTTATGTCCTGACATTATACTGTGTAATGGCCCGGAAGTGGCGAATCAACAAAATCATACGTATATTGTAATGTTACCTCTTTTAAATGTTTTCTTTAAAATAAATGAATGTACATTAGTCATCAAACTAAGTAGCCTAAACATATTTCCCTGTATTTTATAACTAGAGCCTAATAACTAAAATGCTAATTAACCTACCTAATGTAATCCATAAATCTAAAACCTCATTACATATTAATAATAAAATGAGATGCTACATTCAGTCATTTGTATTGGTGCCATAGAGAACATAATAACAAAGTCTTCTACAAATCACAAGTGCTTGTTAATACACAGAGGGATTCTCCAGCTTGGTGGAAAACTTCTGTTTAGATGAGCAATGATAGGGTAAAGGAAAGAAAACTATCTTCCTGTAGATGCTGCTAGCACCCTTTGTCCGTGTTATGAACTGATTTGAGGACAAGGCAATATCTTACTGCCTCCTCTTCTCAGCAATATGTCTCGCTATCTATACCCTGCCTACGGTTGGCTGTACACAATTTGAGAAACAAAAACAACGTTGCCGTTTTGAGCTTTCTTTGTGGTTATTTGGCACACTGGTGTAGTAATGGGCACTTTCCACTATTGATAGCAGTTTTAATTTTACAAAAAGTTATTTCAACACACTGGAACATCTATTCATGACTGATAGTTGATTGTACCCTTTTCAACTGAGTAAAGGAAAGAAAGTATTCACTCTGTGAATCTGTATCTATTTGTCTGCTACATTGGGAAGAAAAAGGAGGTTGCTCCCAACACTGTCTAAATGATTTGAGGATTTGTAGTTGTTATGGTGCCATTGCTTTACTTTAAGACATCTGCCTACCTGTCTAGGCAATTTCTATTTAGATATATACAAAAAATGTGTTGTGCTGTTTCCTTAAATCCACCAAATAGTTATTGATACATAAACATATATAAATAATGTGCAATAAGTCAATAAATAACTTAAAGTCCTACGTAATATAATTAAAGATTCCAGTGTGAAAAAAATGCATTGCAGCCACCAACTCCAGTGCTCCAACCACTAACACACACGGCTGTTTAACAGAAGCCCAAACCTCAACACACAGGAGGTATTACAGCACTTTATAAAGCAATCCTCAGATCCCAGATGGATGGATGGCTCTCGCTCTCATTGTAAATGGTAGTGACAGCATATTGCACAATATACCTCATATGTAAACAAAGAGCAAAAAGAACTTCATGGTGTAGTATTTCCCAATTTGTTTTTTTTTATTAAAATTAAAGACATGGACTCACAAGAGAAAAGAAAAATTAGATTGCAAAACTACTGTTGTTCGTCCGGACGGAAGTAATGACATTACCACTAAGCTTTACCCTACACGTTTTATCCTACAAAACATGTTTCAGGGGCATTGGATGCTCCTGGAAGATGTTCCAGCAGTGGTGGTTTTGCGATCTGTCATGTATTTTATTTTATTCTGTGTTCAAATATTGGTGAGTGCTGTAGTTTTCATAATTTTGAGTGATATTTAAGCACTTTGCAATTCTGTATATAATTACTCACTCTTTATTTGGGGGATACAAACATGTAATTCTTACTTACCGTATATACTCGAGTATAAGCCGACATGAATATGAGCAGAGGCACCTAATTTTACCACAAAAAAAATGGGAAAACGTATTGACTCGAGTATAAGCCTAGGGTGTCCATCTGCATGCCTTACTGTGTCCATGTCCATGCCTCACTGTGCCCATGCCTCACTGTGCCTATGCCTCACTATGCCCATGACTAGACTGACGTTTAACATGGGAGTCTATGGAAGGGGTGTCTGGCTTTGAAAGATCGGTGCTTTCCAGCCTTAGGTCCCCAGACAACAAACTTTGTACACTTGTAGAGGAAGCTAAATGTGTGCCAAGTTCTGGATCCAGGGGTTCTACGGCCGGAAGGTACCGGGTCCCCAAAGATCAGGCGCAAAAAAGTGACGAGTATAAGCCAAGAGGGGCATTTTTTGCACAAAAGAAGTGCTGAAAAACTTGGCTTATACTCGAGTATATACGGTACATTTCCTCAAAAATATAATAAATTTTGCCAATCAATATATCTTTTCTTCTTACCAAGAAAAGAGGTGTATGTTTAGGAGCTGATTTACGAAAGCAAAATAGACTGCACTTTGGAAGGAATTTTCTCCAGAGCTTAGTAAGTGAAGTGAAGCTTCACTTTGCAAAGAATACTCAATCACAGGCAAAGGAAATACATTTGCTTGCACATGATTGGATGATGGAAGTCAGAAGAGCACCCCCCATTTACTAAGCTCTGGAGCGAATTCCTTTGCAGAGTGCAATTGCACTTGCCAAGTGTACAGTCTATTTGCCTTTACTAAATCAACTCCACAGTTCCAAGAAGAAGGAAAGTTTGATACTATAAACAGGGACTTTTTCTTTGATCAGTGGATCAGGAATCACACCGATCAAACTAGATCTTTTATTATTATTTTTTTACCAGGATCCAAGGATTCTCTCTTAGGACACGCATTGTGGTTTCTTTAATAAATGAGTGGAAACTGTTTGCTTGGGAACACGAAAGTTAATTTAGCTAAGTAAATAAGGTGAAGTTGTGTAATTTGGAAACATGTGCAAAAGAAATAAAAAAATAACTGCACAATTTAATATCTGTAGTAAAGCATAGCTCAACCTTATTCGCTTAGCAAAGTAATCTCTTTGCTAAGTGAACAATGTGTATTATGTCAATAAATCAACCCCATAGTAAATAAAATAATTGTATATTTATATTTAATTTTAGCAGTCATTTTTCATGTAGTTTTCAATGTACATAAACATATTTTAACTACGTTACCTATCCTTTTATTTTTTTTACATTTTATATATAAAAAATATTAATAATATATAGATATAGATATAGATATAGATATATTTATATACAGTTGTGCTCATAAGTTTACATACCCTGGCAGAATTTATGATTTCTTGGCCATTTTTCAGAGAATATGAATGATAAGACAAAAAAAATCTTTCACTCATGGTTAGTGTTTGGCTGAAGCTATTTATTATCAATCAACTGTGTTTACTCTTTTTAAATCATAATCACAACAGAAACTACCCAAATGACCCTGATCAAAAGTTTGGTGATTTTGGCCTGATAACATGCACACAAGTTGACACAAAGGGGGTTGAATGGCTATTAAAGGCAACCATCCTCACCTGTGATCTGTTTGCTTGTAATTAGTGTGTGTGTATCAAAGGTAAATGTGTTTCTGGACTCCTGATAGAGCCTTGCACCATTCATCCAATGCTGCACTGACGTTTCTGGATTCCGAGTCATGGGGAAAGCAAAATAATTGTCAAAGGATCTGCGGGAAAAAGTAGTTGAACGGTAAAAAACGGGAAAGGGATATAAAAAGGTATCCAAGGAATTGAGAATGCCAATCAGCCCTGTTCAAACTCTAATCAAGAAAATGGTCTGGTAGACCAAATACATTTTCAGCCACAACTGCCAGGAAAATTGTTTGGGATGCAAAGAAAAACCCACAAATAACTTCAGGTGAAATACAGGACTCTCTGAACATGTGGTGTGGCTGTTTCAAGATGCACAATAAGGAGGCACTTGAAGAAAGATGGGCTGCATGGTCGAGTCGCCAGAAGAAAGCCATTACTACGCAAATGCCATAAAGTATCCCACTTACAATACGCCAAACAGCACAGAGACAAGCCTTAAACCTTCTGGTACAAAGTCATTTGGAGTGAAGAGATCAAAATTTAGCTTTTTGGCCACAACCATAAATGCTTTATTTGGAGAGGGGTCAACAAGGCCTATGATGAAAGGTACACCATTCCCACTGTGTGTAACAGGTGCTCTCCGCACTGTGATAATGCGTTCCGGCATGGAGCGCATATGGCGACCGCGCGATGACGTCATTGCGCGGCACCGCATGCGTTTCACCTTGGAACGCGGAAGTGTGCCGCAACTTACGGCAGTTTATTTTGAATCAGTGCTTATGCACTGCATCTGCCTCTATGCTATAAACAGAGCCGTGTGCTGACTGCACACCGTTCTATTAATGTCAGCCGTAGCTCGACCACGCTACAACCAATGGTGCCATCGCGCCTCATGCTGCAACTTGGACCAGCCTGTTTCTTCCGCATTAACGCTGCTACGCTAACTGCAACAGACTGCCATTGCCGGGGACAACCTCAGAGACCTTCCTTGCTGACACTCTACCCTACGGAATCCCGTGTTGCTACACTGAAGCCTTGCAAACGGATAAGTAGCAATTGTTTCACTTGTAGTTTTACAGAAAGTTCTGCTGCATATATTCCACCTAATAAAAATTAAAGGGACATCTACTCTCAAATTATCTGAGCTATATTTGCCTCTCATATGCAACTATTAGTTGTCTTCACAACTCCTATTTACTACGTGCTTGACATAAGTGTCATTTGTTTATGGGCCTTGCCCTAAATTGTACATGTTCGCTCTAACTTTTCTATGCTAAGGGTTGATGGTATTTCATACCAACTCCCTTAGTGGCCTAATACATTTCTATATGTTTAAGTGATATGATGTAGAGTACCCCCAAACTCCTGTTTGTGTGGAGTGACACCTGTGTTCCCCGTACTGATAATCACTTGCATATAGTAGTGCATTGGAATCTTTAAGTGTATGCTATAATTTTAAACGCTAAGTTCTGGTCGCATGTTGTAATGCGTCCAACCTTAGTAGCTCAACACCTTTCTTTATGTGAGAGAGAGATAATGTAGAGAACCCCCAAACTCCTGTTTGCGTGGAGTCACACCTGGGGTCCAATACTGAATTCTCACATAAGCAAGTGCATTGAAATCCTTGCTAACCGCAGTTGTGGTTCACTCCGTTCACCTGAGCTGTTACACTGTAAAACACGGAAGTGGATCGCTGATGTTTTGGGGATGTGTGAGCTAAAAAAGCACAGGAAATTTGGTCAAAATTGATGGCAAGATGAATGCAGTACGTTATCAAAAAATACTGGAGGAACATTTTCATGGGACGTACTTGGACATTTCAACATGACAATAATCCAAAACACCAAGGCCAAGTCGATCTGTCATTGGCTACAACAGAATAAAGTGAAGGTTCTGGAGTGGCCATCTCAGTCTCCTGACCTCAATATCATTGAGCCACTCTGGGGAGATCTCAAAACGTACAGTTCATGCAAGACAGCCCAAGAATTTACAGGAACTGGAGGCTTTTTGCCAAGAGGAATGGGTAGCTTTACTATCTGAGAAGATAAAGAGCCTCATCCACAAAAAACACAAAAGACTTCAAGCTGTCATTGATGTCAAAGGGGGAAATACACTGTATTATGTCTTGCATGTGTATTATGCATGGCATTTGCATATACATTTCTACATATTTTATTAAAACAATAAAAAGGAATTGATTTTTTTTACTTTGGTTAGTGGAAAGGGGGCTCTATAACACAGCAGTACCATGTTGATAAATACAGTGAAAAACATAGGGCACTATAAACCAAAATGGTACAATGTAGCTTGATTTGAATACCCTGACAGATTCAGTCTATATATATATATATATATATATATATATATATATATATATATATATATATATATATATATATATATATATATATATATATATACACACACAGTGTTTGTATATATATATATTATTGCAGTTAGCACTGGCTGAAATGGATGACTACCATTTTGATGAATGTGCCCAAGTGTCAGATATTGTGATAGAGTAATGTAATTCATATTACAGCTGGCACATTGCGGTGCGCTCACTATGTGCTCTGTGCCCGGCATTAGAGCTGGAAAAGGAATGGAGACAGATCATCATATTCTGTGTGCGGAGATGGTCACAGCGGCTCCTTTCATCTCTGTAGAAGGGACGGTTCCCAGAGGCCACTACGCAGCTACAACAACTGTAGAATTCCCCCTGCAGCATATGAAGGCAGTGCCAACCAGAAACACTGTGCCCTGGTTTAACAAGCACACTGTATTATGGGATTAGTCCTGTATACTGATCAGGGTAGATAATATAAAAGTAATGATCGGGTTATCTGTGACGGAAGGATTTTCATACAATTACAGGAATGGATTAGAAATATCTCACAGAAACTTTCCCAAGTTTTCCTCTTATGTTTATTTCCATTATTGTCAACCCCCTCCTGCCAGTAATATGGTGTGCCATATACCTTTGAAAATTTAAGTCCCACAAGGCATTGCTAAAGTAAAATCTATATTTGTATTGGCAATATCTGTAGGTTTTTTGAAGTGATGCTGCCAAGAAATGGGCATCATCAGTAAAATCTATCTGGCAGTAGGATTTCTCAAGCCTGTTTTCACAATGCAATTTTTTTCACATCTTTGCATCCAAAGGTAATTGAGTGAGCACACTTAATAACCACGTGCATGTAAAGGAACACTTAGAAAACAACATATGTACAGCTCCACCTGCAAGTTATTAGGAGTGCACGATCTAAGCATGATTCAATACATTGTTCAAACAGGTAACAAGTATTTATCAGCATCTCTGCAACTTTGTAAGAAAACCCATCTTCAATAGAAAACTTTTATCACTAGAGCATGCGGAACACCTCAGGCCCCGTACACACGACCAGTTTCCTCGGCAGAATTCAGCTTCCGACCGAGTTTCTGGCTGAATTCTGCCGAGAAACCCGGCCGTGTGTACACTTTCGGCCGAGGAAGCCGACGAGGACCTCGGCGAGGAAATAGAGAACATGTTCTCTATTTCCTCGTTGTTCTATGGGAGCTCTCGGCCCGCCGAGGTCCTCGGCGGCTTCAGGGCTGAACTGGCCGAGGAACTCGATGTGTTTGGCACGTCGAGTTCCTCGGCCGTGTGTACGGGGCCTCATTTGATTCGCACCACATTCCTGTGCATATCACATGCGATGTCTGTGCGGTGCGATTCGAGCCATACATTTTGTATGGCTCAAACTGCATCGCATCTGTGCCGAAATGGTGCAGGACCCTTTTTATTTCTACACCTGAACTGTATATGCAATACAGTTCAGGTGTAGAAATAAAAAGGGTCCTGCACCATTTTGGCACAGGGTGTTCACTGGCAATCGCATTATTATTATTATTATTTAGGTACTTAATTGTCAATTTACGCAGCGCTTTACATATACATTGTACATTCACATCAGTCCCTACCCTCAAGGAGCTTACAATCGAAGGTCCCTAACTCACATTCATATACTAGGGCCAATTTTAGATAGAAGCCAATTAACCTCCTATCAGCATGTCTTTGGAGTGTGGGAGGAAACCGGAGTACCCGGAGGAAACCCACGCAGGCACAGGGAGAACATGCAAACTCCAGGCAGGTAGTGTCGTGGTTGGGATTCGAACCAGCGACCCTTTTTACTGCTAGGCGAGAGTGATACCCACTACATCACTGTGCCGCCCGCACTATGTTTTGCGATCTGTTTAGGGTGTCATTAATCTAACATTTGACACCCGCAGCAGATCGCATGGATGCCATGTGATTGCAATGTTGGACGGGAAACGCACAGGATTTGCTGCATTTCCCGCATCGCACCAGTGTAAACCAGGGCTCATAAGAACATTGTACGGCCATTCAAACACATTAGCTTAGATATCTGCTTCATGTGGGTCATCCATTACAAGCTATTGACATTTAATTTCATCGAATCATGCAATACCCCCTTTTATATCTAAGCCGAAATGCTTCAATGGCCCCGAAAAATTTTTTATTGAGGTTTTCTACTACGGAAGAAATATTATCACAATGTTGCAGCAGTGCAGACTGATATTTATACTAGAAACCCAGTGAGCTCCTAACTACCTGTAGATTCGGCATGACTATATAAGTAATCTTAACAGCCCTGTCCATTTCACTCCTGCTGGACTACAGAACACCACTCACTATGTCTTTGGGGGGGGTGTAGTCCTAACAAACCTCCTGTCCTAGGGTGATACGTTGCTTCTTCGCGGATAAAGCGCAATGAGCACTGTCAGTCTAAAGCCCCGTACACACGGTCGGACTTTTGCCCAACCAACTTCAAAATCCGTAACTTTTCGCATTTGTCCGACCGTGTGTACGTTCCATCGGACCAACTTTTTTGGCTTTCATCGGACAAAAAGTCGGGTCTGCGAACGGACCAACTTTACGTCAACAAAAGTCCGATGGTGCAAAGTCCGACCGTGTGTACAGAAAACAATCGGACTTTTGGACAAAGTAAAAATACGCATGCTCAGAACCAATGTTAAAATCAACCAACAATAGCAGAAGTTAACCAAAGGGTGGCGGTAAAGAGCAGAAAAGAGCAAAAAAAAAACACGTGATGTTAGGAAAGTTTTAGAAAAGTTTGCAGAAAAGTCCGAGTGTGTGTATGCTATGGGTGTGATCGGACAAATCAATTAGGACAAAAAATGTGTTGGATGTCCTACCGCGTGTACGGGCTATAAGACAGGAAGTGCGTTATTGACGGGATCACCAAGTGAAGTAAGAGAAAAAAGAAAAACGAATGCAGCCACCATATCTAAGAAGAAGTAAACTGCAATATACAACCCCTATTTACAAAAAAGTTGGGATGCTGTGAAAAATCTACATAAAAACAGAATATTGGACAGTGATTTGAAAATCTCATAAACCCATATTTTATTCACAATTGAAAAAAAACAAAAAAACATATCAAATGTTTAAACTGAGAAAATGTACCATTAAAAAAAAGGATACGGTCATTTTGACATTGATGGGAGCAACACTCCTCAAAAAAGTTGGGACAGGGGAACAGATACCATGGTGTAGCATCCTCTCTTTTATTAACAACACTGGAAACATCTGGGAACTGAAGAAACTGTCTACTGGAGTTTGGGGAGAGGAATATTGTCCGATTCTTGCCTGATATAGGATTCTAATATTTAAAGTCTGCAATTTTACTTTAAGGATTGGTGAACCTCTGCCCATCTTTACATCTGAGACACTCTGATTCTCTAAGATGCTCTTTTTATACCCAATCATGTTACTGACCTGTTGCCAATTAACCCAACTAGTTACAAAAAGTTTGTTAAGCTTTGTCAGTACCACTTACATTGACAGCTTTTTGTTGCCCTGTCCCAACTTTTTTGAGATGTATTGCTGACATAAATTCCAAGATTACCTTAATTTTTTCTTAAAATGGTACATTTTCGCAGTTTAAACAATGTTTTCTATCGTGAAGAGTGTTTTAGTTCTTAGCGTTTTAGTTCTTAGCATTTTAGTTCTTAGTGTTTTAGTTCTTAGCATTTTATACACCTTAAAGTGAAATTGTAATGCTAATTTAATCTCAAATTATAATAATAATAATCTTCAAATATCCCACTACAAGCAGCAAACGGAGTAAAAATTGTTTAAATTTGTATTTTTTGCTACAAAAATTACTTGGAACCCACAAACATTATAAATATATTTTTTTATAGCAGAGACCCTAGAGAATGAAATGGTGATCATTGCAATAGGTTATGTCACATGGTATTAGTGCAGCGGTCTTTCAAACTCAATTTTTATTTTTTAAATACAAAAAAAGCACAATAGTTACCCAAATTTTTTTGTATAATGTGAAAGATGATGTTATGCAGAGTAAATAGATACCCAACATGCTTTAAAATTGCGCTTGTGGAATGACGAAAGTCTACGGTACTTTAAAATCGACACTTTAAAAATGTTTACAGGTTACCTGTTTAGAGTAGCAGAGGGGGTTTAGTGTTAAAATTATTGCTCTCACTTTAACCACTTCAATACCAGGCACTTACGCACCTTCCTGCCCAAGCCATTTTTCAGCTTTCAGCGCTGTCGCAATTTGAATGACAATTGAGCGGTCATGCTACACTGTACCCAAATTAATTTTTATCATTTTGTTCACAGAAATAGAACTTTCTTTTGGTGGTATTTGATCACCTCTGCGATTTAATTTTTTTGCGCAACAACTAAAAAAAGACCGAAAATTTTGAAAAAAAAAATAAAGTTTTTATTTTTTTCTGTTAATTTTTTTTGTAAATAAGTAAGTTTTCTTCTTCAATTATGGGCACTTATATGGCTGCACTGATGGGCACCAATGAGGTGGCACTGATGATGGTCACTGATAGGTGGCACTGATGGTCACTGATAGGCGGCACTGGTATGCGGCACTGATGGGCACTCATAGGCGGCACTGATGGGCACTCAGGCAGCACTGATGGACACTTATGGGTGGCACTAATGGGCACTTATGGGTGGCACTGATATGTGGCACAAATGGGCACTGATGGGTGGGCACTGAGAGGTACCACTGATGGACACTGAGGGTTGGCACTGATACTGATGGTGGCATTGCTGGGCATCACTTTTTTTTATGTTGTGCCCATGTTGCCAGTCAGTGCCCACAGGCTCTTCCTGTTTACATCGTGATCAGCCGTGATTGGACATGGCTGATCACATGGTAAAGAGCCTTTGCCAGAGGCTCTTTATCGGGATCGGAGATGCAGGGTGTCAGACTGACACCCCGCATCACCCATCGCCGCGCTGCGTGCCCCCACGGGCGCGCGCCGGTATGTTATCCTGCTGGACGTCAATAGACGTCCAGTCAGGATAACTGAACCACTTCCCAGACGTCAATTGTCTATTGACCGAGCAGGAAGTGGTTAATGATCATGGCAATACCTCACATGTGTGATTTGCATGCTGTTTACATATGCTTGTGCAATTTACTTATGCAAGGAATGGGGCGCGTAATTTTTTTTTCATATTTACTTTTTTTTTAAACTGTTCCATTATATACATTTTTTTATCACGTTTATTCCTTTTACAAGGATGTAAACAGCTCTTGTAATAGAAATAATGATGACAGGTCCTCTTTATTGAGAGATCTGGGGTCAAAAAGACCCCAGGACTCTCATTTACCTTTAAAAGCAAACGCAAATGTATTTTTAAATTTTTTACTATATATATATATATATATATATATATATATATATATATATATACATACAGGGAGTGCAGAATTATTAGGCAAATTAGTATTTTGACCACATCATCCTCTTTATGCATGTTGTCTTACTCCAAGCTGTATAGGCTCGAAAGCCTACTACCAATTAAGCATATTAGGTGATGTGCATCTCTGTAATGAGAAGGTGTGTGGTCTAATGACATCAACACCCTATATCAGGTGTGCAGAATTATTAGTCAACTTCCTTTCATTTGGCAAAATGGGTCAAAAGAAGGACTTGACAGGCTCAAAAAAGTCAAAAATAGTGAGATATCTTGCAGAGGGTTGCAGCACTCTTAAAATTGCAAAGCTTCTGAAGCGTGATCATCGAACAATCAAACGTTTCATTCAAAATAGTCAACAGGGTCGCAAGAAGCGTGTGAAAAAACCAAGGCGCAAAATAACTGCCCATGAACTGAGAAAAGTCAAGCGTGCAGCTGCCAAGATGCCACTTGCCACCAGTTTGGCCATATTTCAGAGCAGCAACATCACTGGAGTGCCCAAAAGCACAAGGTGTGCAATACTCAGAGACATGGCCAAGGTAAGAGAGGCTGAAAGACGATGACCACTGAACAAGACACACAAGCTGAAACGTCAAGACTGTGCCAAGAAATATCTCAAGACTGATTTTTCTAAGGTTTTATGGACTGCTGAAATGAGAGTGAGTCTTGATGGGCCAGATGGATGGGCCCGTGGCTGGATTGGTAAAGGGCAGAGAGCTCCAGTCCGACTCAGACGCCAGCAAGTTGGTGGCGGAGTACTGTTTTGGGCTGGTATCATCAAAGATGAGCTTGTGGGGCTTTTTCGGGTTGAGGATGGAGTCAAGCTCAACTCCCAGTCCTACTGCCAGTTTCTGGAAGACACCTTCTTCAAGCAGTGGTACAGGAAGAAGTCTGCATCCTTCAAGAAAAACATGATTTTCATGCAGGACAATGCTCCATCACACGCGTCCAAGTACTCCACAGCGTGGCTGGCAAGAAAGGGTATAAAAGAAGAAAAACTAATGACATGGCCTCCTTGTTCACCTGATCTGAACCCCATTGAGAATCTGTGGTCCATCATCAAATGTGAGATTTACAAGGAGGGAAAACAGTACACCTCTCTGAACAGTGTCTGGGAGGCTGTGGTTGCTGCTGCACGCAATGTTGATGGTGAACAGATCAAAACACTGACAGAATCCATGGATGGCAGGCTTTTGAGTGTCCTTGCAAAGAAAGGTGGCTATATTGGTCACTGATTTGTTTTTGTTTTGTTTTTGAATGTCAAAAATGTATATTTGTGAATGTTGAGATGTTATATTGGTTTCACTGGTAAAAATAATTAATTGAAATGGGTATATATTTTTTTTTGTTAAGTTGCCTAATAATTCTGCACAGTAATAGTCACCTGCACACACAGATATCCCCCTAAAATAGCTAAAACTAAAAACAAACTAAAAACTACTTCCAAAAATATTCAGCTTTGATATTAATGAGTTTTTGGGGTTCATTGAGAACATGGTTGTTGTTCAATAATAAAATTAATCCTCAAAAATACAACTTGCCTAATAATTCTGCACTCCCTGTATATATATATATATTACGTTAGATTGTTTACTAGTGCCCCTTGAACCGGAAGTGACATCCGACATAGCTCCGATTCTGCAAGGGCATGGAGACAAGTGGCCTCACATCTTGGCCTCACTTGTCTTACTGCCCAGCAAACGGCCACATTGGATCGCTCCTGAGCTTAACAGAAGGGTCAGGTAAGCCCAGGAACGTCCGGGAAGCGGCAGTAGGGGGCAGGAAGACAAGTGAGGCCAAGATGGCCTGCAGGACCACTTTTATCTTACATAGTAAAACATGATACAGGTGTTATGGCAGCTAGCTGCTTCCATAACACCGATATTTAACTTCGAAGTAATGACATATTTTTAACATCGACAGGTTGTCAATTAATGTGTAACTTGGATGAAAGGTGTGTGAATTTCAGGTAAAAACATTGATAGACCTAGACCTTGCAAGCTAATTTATTACAAGCATTTATATAGTGCCAATGATTTACACAGCCCTTTACACATTCACTTCAGTCCCTGTCCTCAAGGAGCTTACAATCTAAGGTCCCTAACTCACAAACACATACTAGGGCCAGTTTAAACAGGAGCCAATTAACCCTACCAGCATGTCTTTGGAGTGTGGGAAGCAAAGAGAGGATACTGAGTAAATCCATACAAGTATAGGTAGAACATACAAAATGTTTCCTGGCTGGGATTCAAACCAATGCCCCAACTGCTGCAAGACAGAAGTGCTAACTAGTAAACTACTGGGAAGCTTACAAAGAATGTAAAAAAGACATTTCACACATGACCCTTTCTGGCAGATCACAGACAAGCTGGTGTTCACAGTTGGATGAGGGCTAAAAGGTCAACACCACCTACACACCGAGCTGTCAAATACAGGCACTATACAACAATGTAGACAATGGTTGCTGAGTGTGGTCAAGGCAAGGGCATAGTGTCAGAAGCTGCAGGTCTGATGTGAAAATCTTCCACTGAGCTCCTCTGCTGCTGCTGGATTTGATACGCCATGACATTGACTCTTTGTAGCACAATGTCAATGCTGGAAGTAAAGGCAGATACTCCCACGCAACAGAAGGGATAGCAACATGAGAGTGTGGCCATCTCCACAGCAAATACTAGATGTAATGATAGCCTTAGAGGCAATAAGAAATGTTAATGTATTTCTGGGAGTTTCTTGGCAGGTTTTCCTATCAGGACAGATTAATGAGGAATAGGTAGCAGAACGGGAACGGTTTCTTTCCGTGCCATAGCATGTCAGTTATTAGCATGTAGAGCTGTATGTGAGGGACATATTCACTTCTCAGTGTCAGGGACCTTCATCTGGACTGTCCAGCCATGACTTCCGGCACAGGTCATTGATGGGATTGGACTGAGATTCTACATTACTCAAAATGGAGCTTGTCAGGTGCAGTGGTACTACATACACCAAGTCTAAAGATGTAATGTATCCAATTATCTTTGTACTCCATATGTATAAATATAATATACAGTGAGCGGAAAACGTATTTAATCCCCTGCTGATTTTGTACATTTGCCCACTGCCAAAAAATGATCAGACTATAAATTTAATAGTAGGTTTATTTTAACAGTGAGAGACAGAATAACAACAAAAATATCCAGAAAATAAGAGATGACACCAAGACCAGTGAAGTGTTTATGTCATTCAATTCTCAGAAATGGTCACAGAGAGTATAGTGTCCTACTTTAACTGCCCACCCACCAACATGCAACACAAATATAAACACTGGGGAAGGAGCTGGGAGATAGGAAATCCTACATAGTTAGGTTGAAAAAGGAAACAAGTCCATTTAGTTTAACCAATAGAAAACAGTATACAAATAGAAAACTTTGATATACCTGTACACAATCCTATATCCAAAATTGTTCCACAAGGTGGTAAAAATCCAAACAAGCATGATCTAATGTGCTCCAGTGGGGGGATAAAATCGTTCTTGATCCCCCCAGTAGGCAATTGGATATCATCTGGTTCAAACAGTCCCTGGTGTTATTACCTATACATTTTGATACCCCGTAAATTTTTTAGCATTTAGGAATTAAATGTGCATTTATTCATTTATTATCCCTACAAAAGCCTGCAAAGCTTTGCATGGCAGGCTCCAGCAGACACGTCTTCCATCTTTCTTGCCCGTACCTCTGTACAAGCTTTCTGTTAAAAAGCTGAAAGTGTCAATGGACTATGGAGTGCTCATCAGTGCCCTCATAGTCAATTAAGAACTGCAAGCCGTCTGCCATGGTGGTGAACTGTACTGTTCTTAATTCACAGATCACTGAATGAATGACATGGCCAATGCGAACAGAGTCCTGCACAGTGGCACCGATTTTTAAATGTGACAGTGGCTGCAGGAGAAAGGAACCCCCATCCACTGTCACAGGGTAAGGGATGAGGGAGGTAAGCACTGCAAGCACTTGAACATGATGCACGCTAAATACAGGTGTAACAAGTGTGAACTTGTTTTTCAATTCAGCTCCTTTATTTTATTATCAACACATTAAAGAGAGTAGAGGCTTGGATAAATGTATTGATGGTGCAGAGACCAGGCTACATTATCACGCTTCAGTCAAAAGAATAGATGAATGTCTTTAATAGGTGAACATGTGAGTAAACTGGTATGTACAGGTCCCAGAGTCACCAGAAGAAGTACGTGTTGGCTGCTCTGGAGGTAATGGAAGCCCAAACATACAACACATGGGCTGATTAATGGAGATTTTTACACGGAAGAATAGTGTTCCATTAGGAAAGAGGAAGCCTTTCACCTCTGCCATCCTAATGAAACCGCACTAACAGTTTTCCTCACTGCTGTTTAATTATGAAAATCCTAATGACAAGTTTATTATATTCAATCAAGAAAATTTAATTATACCTTTACCATATTTAATTATAAAGATCCAGCTATGCATGTATTATTATTTAATGATGACAAGCCGCGGTAGAAAAATAATTTGCATTAAAGCTGCTTTTCTTATTTGGAAATGGGCTCTGCTTACCATGCAGGTGTCGACACGCTGGAAACCCTGGCACGTAGTTTGTAACAGAGATCAACAAAGTTCCTATATAATCAGAGCATGTAAATACGTGGGCCGAAACATTTTGTCATGTACCAAATTTAATGAGTTCTAAATATAAAGGTGCTTTTTATACCCATGACTTCTCACAAATATGTCAAAGTTTCTATTTAAAACAGAACTACAAGAATTATTACCTAGTTATTGACTTGTACCCAAAAATGTATCTGTAATAAGGTTTTAAAACCATCAATCTTTACTTAAAAGTAGGGTAGTCCCAATACCGATACTAGTATCGGTATCGGGACCGATACTAGTATCGGTATCGGGACCGATACTGAGCATTTGCGCGAGTACTTGTACTCGCGCAAATGCTCCCGATACATTTGCCGATACCTGGGATCAGCGGGTGGAGTCAGCGACTGGAGGGCGGAGAGCGGAATCGAGTCCTCAGGTGGATAAGGGGGTGCAGCCGCATTATTAGCCATCTGCGACCGGAGCCGTCACATTCGTTAAATGAAGTGACACTCCGCGTTGTGGTGTCCTGCCGGCGGATATGGACCCATTCATCAGTGCGTGCCACTTATCAGTCAGTGCCACCTATCAGTATTGTGTAATCAGTGCCACCTATCAGTGCTCATCAGTGCCACCTAATCCTATCAGTGCCCAACAGTGCTGCATATTAGGGCCTCCTCATCAGTGTCACCTATCAGTGCTCATCACTCAGTGCCATTTATCAGTGCCAGCCAGTCAGTGCCACCCATCAGTCAGTTCCACCCATTAGTAATGCTAAATCAGTGCCTTCTATCAGTGCTCATCATCAGTGCTGCACCTCAGTGCCACCTAATCCTATCAGTGCCCAACAGTTTTATTATTTTATAACGTCTTGAGTAATGCCCTGTACACACGATCGGTCAATCCGATGAAAACGGTCTGATGGATTTTTCCATCAGTTATCTGATGAAGCTGACTGATGATCAGTCGTGCCTACACACCATCAGTTAAAAAAACGATCGTGTCAAAACGCTTTGACGTAAAACACAACGACATGCTGAAAAAAATGAAGTTCAATGCTTCCAAGCATGTGTCGACTTGATTCTGAGCATGCGTGGATTTTTAACCGATGGACGTGCCTACAGACAATCGTTTTTTTCTATAGGTTTTTTATCCATCAGATAATTTTAAAACAAGTTCCTAATTTTTTAACCGATGGATAAATAACCGATGGGGCCCACACACGATCGGTTTAGTCTGATGAAAACAGTCCATCAGACCGTTTTCATCAGACAAGCCGATCGTGTGTACGCGGCATTAGCGTTCTTCATAAATTATCAAGAAGATATCATTAGTCTGTATTGTGGTTTGAAAACTGTCACATGACATTTAAAAAAAGTATCGGTAATCAGTATCGGCGAGTACATGAAAACAAGTATCGGTACTTGTACTCCATCCTAAAAAAGTGGTATCGGGACAACCCTACTTAAAAGTATTATTTCTATTATCACAGGGCTTAAAAAGTTATCTCATTGCATGCAAATAACAAATATTAATACACCGTCAAATTAATTATATCACCCATTTTAAGCAATCCACTATTTTGTTGGATAATGTGACAACATATACAACAGGGTATCACAGTCCTTCTTATAAACATCACTATTGAAGAAGTTCAACATTAGTGTTATACATTTCATGGAGCAACATCTGCTTCCTCAGGCATGATAATCAAAGTAGGGCTCCTTAACCACTTAACCCCCGGAGGATTTGGCTGCCAAAAGACCAGGCCACTTTTTGCGATTCGGCACTGTGTCGCTTTAACTGACAATTGCCCGGTCGTGCGACGTGGCTCCCAAACAAAATTGACGTCCTTTTTTTCCCAAAAATAGAGCTTTCTTTTTGTGGTATTTGATCACATCTGTGGTTTTTATTTTTTGCGCTATAAACAAAAAAAGAGCAACAATTTTGAAAAAAAAAGCAATATTTTTTACTTTTTGCTATAATAAATATCCCCCCAAAAAAAAAAAAAATATATATATATATATATATATATATATATATATATATATATATATATATATATATATATATATATATATATATATTTTCCTCAGTTTAGGCCGATATATATTCTTTTACATATTTTTGGTAAAAACAACACACTGATTGTGGGTTCAATGAGCTGTAGGACCACACTGCAAATAAGTAGTAAACACACATCAGTTTTGGTAAATTTTCAACTTTTTTTTCCAAAAGGGATTAGGCCTTTAAATATTATGGCCCAGATTCTCAAAGGAGATACGACGGCGTATCTCCAGATACGCCGTCGTATCTCTGAGTTGTGCCGTCGTATCTATGCGCCTGATTCTTAGAATCAGTTACGCATAGATTTCTATTAGATCCGACCGGCGTAAGTTTGTTACGCCGTTGGATCTCAACTGCATATTTACGCTGGCCGCTAGGGGCGTGTATGCTGATTTACGCCTAAAAATATGTATATCAGCTAGATACGCGAATTCACGAACGTACGCCCGGCCGACGCAGTACAGATACGCCGTTTACGTTAGGCTTTTCCCGGCGTAAAGTTACCCCTGCTATATGAAGCGGCGTACCAATGTTAAGTATGGACGTCTTTTCCGCGTCAAATTTTTAACATTTTACGTTGTTTGCGTAAGTCGTCCGTAAATGGGGCTGGACGTCATTTATGTTCACGTCGAAACCAATACGTCCTTGCTGCATACTTACGGAGCAAGTGCTTTGAGAATACAGCACTTGCTCGTCTTAGTTGCGGAGGCGTAGCGTAAATAGGATACGCTACGCCGGAACAAAGATACGCTGATCTACGAGAATCTGGCCCTTTATGTGTTGATCCAAGAGCCTGCTTTAATTTCTTTCCCATGCAAGGCGCAAAGAGCTTTTGCCTGTTATGTAGGCATCCTAGGTAAGATGGTGGCAAGGGAGGGCTAGGAACCTCAACCACAGGAAACGGTAAGATAGTGCCCATGGGCATTCATAGGAGAATCCCCAAAGAGAGCATCTAATAGCCTTACCTAAGTTTGGAAATCCTATCAACAATGTGCTTTTACCTTAATATTTTTTTAGCTCAAGTGTCACTTTAGAAAATACATCAGGAAAAAATAGCTATGATTTTGGAAACCAAGTGTAAAGAAGGGTCAGGTAATATGATTTCTTGTTTGAATTCTGGTGTAAAGTTAACAGCTGTTAGTAATGAAAAAAATGCTTGTTCCATCTATCCACTCCTATTGCTTGAATTTTCACTTACAAAGCTCTACATTTCTGCAAGTGAGTTGGACTTGATGGGTAATCAGCTAGGTGACAATTGTAAAAATCACTTACAAATATTGAGTATTATTTGGAGGTGATGGCAGAACTTATTTGACAGTAAAGTAATTGGACACAGAGGAGAGGAGAAGCAGCAATGTTTACACAAGCAGTTAATTATCTGTGACTAATCCGGGAAACACACAGGAACTTGTTCACAAAGGAATTCTCAGGACAAGATGATACTGAATATACTGTGCATGAAATAAGATGTAATAACTGTCAATAATTATATCAAATATGTTTGTAAATAGAGATGAGATTAGGGTTTGCGGCAAATCCAATGTGTTCGAAATGAGCTGTTAATGTGGAATATATCCAGACTGAATTCAATGCCCTTTGAACTTATGCTAGCGGGCTAAGAAGTGCCAATAATGGAGGTGTTATGTGCCAGCTCCCTCACCCTAAAAGAGTAGGTTTCCAGCAGTCATTTGTCAGTGCATTTGTAGGTTGGTTTAGGGCAATGTTTTTTCCATTTTTTTTTCATTCACGGTACTCTTTACAAGTACTTTCAGTTTCAGGGCACCAAAGTCTAAAAAAGCAGTCCCACTACCTTAGAAAAGTTTTGATCAGAGTTTAGGGGTCAGGGGTGTAGGGGTTAGGAGTAAGGCCACCAGGATTCCTGTTCGATTTGAGTGCAGTGCTCTTTCAGATTATTCATTTAAAAAGGCACTACAACCATATTGGATAGTACATGGGTTCCATGCGATCCAGTGCAGGCAAGCACACTGCATGTGCCAGCTGTGTTTGGGGTGTGCCAGCTGTGTTTGGGGTGTTTTTTTTTTTTTTTTACTATTTTTATTGAGTAATTAACAAACAATCAGTTACAAGACGGAGTTCAATAATGATTATACATTCAAAGGCATAAGAGCAGGTACAAGTACAGTCAGGCACAACTGGTAAGACAGAGCACAGCAAATATGTAATACAAATCATTCGGAGTGTTATTACCTTTACACTGACACCTGCTGCAGATCACAGATACAGTGCGTTTTGAACACAGTGCAGGAAACGCACACAAAACTGGCACTCAGGTAGAGTCTTAATCTGGCCATACACAGTTCACATTTCAGCCGGTTCCTGTTGAGATTAGAACTGTTAATAGGCAGGCTGAATGTACCAAGTTGATCGATTGATCAACTTGGGTAACAGCAGCCTGCCGGATTCTCTTGTGATTGTCGCTAGTGGCTGCTATAGCCCACACAACTGAGAAGTATCCAGAAGAGAGATGTGCGAAGGTGGGGTTGTGCTCTCTCTCCCTCCAACTCCCCCTTCCCAGCAGTGCTCCTGTATCCTGCAAGCACAGCTGGCGGCTTCAGCATACAGTTGCACTAACAGGTCAATGCAAAACCTGACTGTCAGATCAGGAGCTGCAGAATGAATCTGACAAGCGAGTGACTGCTGGGCTTAGGATCCTTTAAGATTGCACATCATGAACGGGAAGGATGGGGGGCAGCTTGGCATCTTTGCCCTAGGTGCTGGATGACCTTGTCCCGGCACTGATTGGACACAGCCACTGCTCCCAGTTTGACATCCGTGTGGGTAGGGGTCCCTGACTTCACAGTGCATTCAGGGACCCACAGCATTTTGAAAAAGCATCTTTTATTGTACATGACTGACACGCTCATGTGCCAAAATTCAAGTTCTGTGATCTATATAGTTGTATATAAAATGCACTATTTATATTTTAAAAGCCAGTATAAAGGAATAGTAGTGATTACAAAAAACGCACTTGTGGGTTTAGCTAATCATTTTTTTTTTTTGTATATTTCTACTTTAACAGGGGGTGGCGGGATGTGTGTCTGAGGCTGGGTTCACACTACTACACTACTTTCATCCTACTTTGCTCTGTGTTCAATGTTTCCCTATGAGAGCGTCTTGTAGCGTCCTACACAAGTCGGTCCGACTTTGAAAATGCTCCCTGTACTACTTTTGGTCCTACATTGATCCTACTTCAGGCCCATTGAATATCATTGAAGTCGGACCAAAGTAGTATCCTGTCCATAAAAGTAGGATGGATGTAGGACCAATGTAGGATAAATGTAGGACCAATGTAGCAGAGCAAAGTAGGATGAAAGTAGTGTAGTAGTGTGAACCCAGCCTTATGCCTACATACTTTTGCTAATAGGTGTCATTTGTATTCATAGCAAAAAGTTTGGTGGTTTGGTAGGGAAAGATAGTTGCTATACAGTGGTATACTTTGCTATAATGCACTAAATTACTGTGAATTGCAGTGTGCTGGGCTACATATTCTTTTGTATCTCTCATGTGTTTACAGTTCAGGGACTGAAAGGATTACTTTTTTGTGCATCAACAACTACTGTTGATGCTCTCATTTTGAGTGGAAAGCATCAGAAGGAGCTGTTCAGATGGTCTGATTTACAACATCAATAAACAAAGAAGGGGGTGTTTGCCTCTGGAGTGCAACTACTTTCTTTTCTTTGATTAACTGAAGTTGCTGTTTAGCTGCTGTCCCTCCCCATACCATCTGCTTTGTTTGTTTTATTGGTGTTTTTTATTTTCTATTTCATGATTTTTAAGAATTTTTTTGATGAGTTTAAAAAAGAAATTGGGTTGGTGTTTAGTGTTTATTTTTATTGGGAGGGGTATATTTTATCTTGCTAAGCCCTTTTTTTCTGAGTCTGTCCTTTGTTGGGGCACCTCATACTTCTGTAGTAAAGTAGTGTGCACCAAAGCACTATAAATGTATCCCCCCTATTGCCATAGATGCCATTAAATGTAGGCACTCCCCTTTATTAATCATGTCAGACAGGCCTAAAGGGAAAGGCAAAGATTCTGCACACCGAGGTAGTAGGGACAAATAGGTTCTGAAGAACAACAGGTCAGGACGCCCAATTTTTCAGTTTTTTATTTGTTAAAAAAGTTTGAAATATCCAATCAATTTCGTTCCACTTCATGATTGTGTCCCACTTGTTGATTCTTCAAAAAAAAATACAGTTTTATATCTTTATGTTTGAAGCCTGAAATGTGGCAAAAGGTCGCAAAGTTCAAGGGGGCCGAATACTTTCGCAAGGCACTGTAACTGAAATGAAGGTACAATATGTAAAGTGTAGCATAAATTGTTGATGCTATATAAATACCTGTAATAAATACATAAATCTAAGATTTGGTAAAAGGTAGTATAGAAGTATTTGAGACTTCATAGAGTAATTCATAGAGTAATTGGACTGTTTTTATCTCCACCCGAAGGACTGAGTTTTGAAATACAATGATGTGGGCCCCAGCCGGTTAGTGTGGGATTCCATTTCTTCTTTGGCTGAAGATTGTTTGGCAATGATGTCATTACAGTGTCAGCTCCATCCACCCTACAGCAAGGATCCCGCAGAGTCTCCTGTCACATCACCAGCGTTCGGATAAAGACTTAATGATTATTCCACCTTTTCTGCATTTTGTAAAGAAATGCCGTAGAGAAAATTCCTCTCCTTCACATTTAGGCATGAAACTAGAATGAGTGACAATAGTTGATTGGAATAACTTCACTAATACAGAAAACTGTCTACATTCACTGTGTTATAAAATACATAGATTCCCACTGCTAAACTCAGTTTCTGAAAACGCTGGCAGCTTGGCTGTCATGCTAATCCAAGGGGCTTTAATATTTTGAGTCATTTGTCTGGAAAAAGTATGCAGGAGTTCTGACTACACTTGCTGCATGCTGTTCCAAGACAGGAATTCAGAAAATATTGAAGATAAAGATAGCCAGGCAACTAGCATTTCTAAAAGAAGGTCAGCCATTGCAACCCGTATGTTCATTCAGTACAGTTAAAATTGCAAAAATAATCTCTCTTTTATAGCTTCTATAGAGGTTTGGTAAAGTCACACATAGCTGTGACAACTGATGATTTCTGAAGATATCAAAGACAGTGATAAAAATTGTTCAGGAGAATTACGCTGGCTATATGCCAATATAAACTTTTTGAATTTGTGTCACAGAACCTTTCATAGCAGACTGTTCTTTCTCTTCTCAGATTCTACAGTTACATGCTGTGACCACAGATCTCTCTACATAGATATTATCAGCATATGGCTGTATTGCTGTCTTTCTTTTTGTCAACTTATATTTATGCACATTCAGAATATGTAAACACTTTAGTGTGGATATTCTGGGCACAGGTTATCCTATAAGTGGTTGTAAAGGCAGAAGGTTTTTTTATCTGCATGCATTCAGGTAAATATCCTTAGTGCAGCCTCCCCCTTATACTCACCTGAGCCTGATCTCGATCCAGCAATGTGCATGAGAGCCGAGGCTTGCTTGTCTCTCTTATGTCTCATTGGCTTAGAGACACCTGTGGGAGCCATTGGCTCCTGTTGCTGTCAATCGCAGCCGGTGAGGAGGGAGCAGGGGTGTGGCCGAGCTGTGCTCTGTGTGTCTTATGCACATAATTTCTGGAAGCACCTTCCACCAACTCCTATTCATGTTTAAAATTTGATGTGCTGGAAAATCTCCTTCCACCAGCTCCTATATTTGTAAATTCGATGTGCTGCTGGAAGGGAGGGGGGCTCTTCTCATTCCATTGTTTCAGGCTGCATTACAGTTATAGAAGCATAATATAAGTTATATAAGTTACACTTATAGAAGCATAATACAGAAAAACAGAGAACACGCACTGCACATTCAGTAAAATTATTTTCCTAGCGCCAGCCCGGAGTTTTTTGGCTGCCGTCTGCACTAATCTGCCAAGGGATGACATCCATTAATCTCCCATTTTCCCCTTACCTTCTTTTACAGAACAGGTAGTATTTGCCTGGGAGGGAGGTGTACAGTTCTCACATATTAACCTCTGCAGTCCCAGAGAAGCTGCTGTGAGCCTGGCAGGTTTTTCCTTCAGTACAACTAGCAGGAAATTTTGAATGTTCCCTTTTCTGGCCACCCAGATCCTATGAGTCTGAGCCTGGAGGTGCACAGCTTTACAGCACACAGCCAACAGAAAACCACTGTGGTGAGCAATTCACTTCAAGGTCTTGATTAATTAAGGCAGCTGTTCATTTATCAAAGTCATAGAGTTGACAGTGTTATTAGTGGCTTTTTAATTATACACGTGGAAGTTCTATGAACCTCATGAAGCTCAAGGAAGTTTCCCCTTAGCCTTCTCTCCATGGAAATTAGCTGTAAGTGAGGCACTCTTAATAGATAAAGCACTGAGAATATTTAACTGCAACACTACAATAACATTTGATATACTCTACAATCTACATCAGGGCTCAAAATTTCAAGTCCTGAGCTACTAGCCAGGCCTCAAAGGTTACTCGCCACCAGTGCCCCACTCAATCCCTATCCTTCCCCGCCCCTAATTCCGCCCCTAAACACGCCCTCATAAATTATCTCACTTAAATGTATTATGCAAAAATAAGTTACAAAAATAAATATTAACAACAACTTTATCAGTGCAGCCTCACCTGTGCCCACCATTGCAGCCACACTGTGCACCAACCATTGCAGCCACACTGTGCACCCACCATTGCAGCCACACTGTGCCCATTACTGCCCCACTGTGCCCATTACAGCCCCACTGTGCCCATTACAGCCCCACTGTGCCCATTACAGCCCCACTGTGCCCATTACAGCCCCACTGTGCCCGTTGCAGCCCCATGGTGCCCATTACAGCCATACTGTGCCCTTTACAGCCATACTGTGCCCATTGCAGCCCCACTGTGCCCATTGCAGCCCCACTGTGCCCATTACAGCCTTACAGTGCCCATTACAGCCTTACAGTGCCCATTACAGCCCCACTGTGCCTGTTGCAGCCATACTGTGTCCATTGAAGCCATACTGTGCCTGTTGAAGCCATACTGTGCCCAATGTAGCCGCCCATTGCAGCCATACTGTGCCCATTGCAGCCATACTGTGCCCATTGCAGCCATACTGTGCCCATTGCAACCTCGCCTGGGCCGAGGAATGCATGGCTGGAGGAAGAGGAGAGCCGTGGGATAGCACGCTGTTACCGGCACTTACATTATGATTGTCTCTGCTCTGCTGGAAAATTAGGTCTTGCGAGCTGGGCTGCCTGCCTGGTAGAGCACCGCCGGCGGGGGTTGATCGGGAGCATGGAGGAAGAGGAGAGCCGTGGGATAGCACGCTGTTACCGGCGCTTACATTATGATTGTCTCCGCTCTGCTCGACACAGCCCCGCCTCCTCCTGACCTGTGCCTGTGATAGATAGAACGCATCGCGGCAGTGGACCGGCGTTCTATCTATCACAGGCGCAGGTCAAGAGGAGGCGGGGCTGTGTCGAGCAGGGCGGAGACAATCATAATGTAAGCGCCGGTAACAGCGTGCTATCCCACGGCTCTCCTCTTCCTCCATCCCGATCAACCCCCGCCGGCGGTGCTCTCCCCACCCCCCCTCTCCCAGGCAGGCAGCCCAGCTCGCAAGACCTAATTTTCCACTCGCGAGGAGGGGAGTGGAAAATTTGAGGGCTGCTCTACATAGGGGGTTATTTACGAAAGGCAAATCCACTTTGCACTACAAGTGCAAAGTGCACTTGAAATTGCACTGAAAGTACACTTGGAAGTGCAGTCGCTGTAAATCTGAGGGGTAGACCTGAAATGAGGGGAAGCTCTGCTGATTTTATCATCCAATCATGTGCAAGCTAAAATGCTGTTTTTTATTTTCCTTGCATGATCTACAGCGACTGCACTTCCAAGTGCACTTTCAGTGCAATTTCAAGTGCACTTTGCACTTGTAGTTTGCACTTGTAGTGCAAAGTGGATTTTCCTTTTGTAAATAACCCCCATAGTGTTCTTCACCACATAATGCTGGATGGCTACTGTGATTCAGTGATATTATTATTATAATTATCACTGAGTCTTATTGGATTTCACCAGCCTGTCATATCAAGTAACCAAATCATTGAAATCTCTCCTACAACAAACTACACCAGCAGAATTTAGAGAGTAACCAAAGGCAAGCTTTTTTTTAGTTTTGGAAAGAGTGGGGAGAGAACTGATCACCTGTCATTTTTTATTGCTATGGAGATTTTCCCACTATATTTGTCCTGTTTACCGTTATCATCGAAAGTGAAAGTAAAAGAAAATCCCAGATTTTGGGATGACCCCAAAACCGGATTAGAGAGAGAAATCTTCCAATGGACACTAGTGCTGGTAACAGCCTGGGATTCCCTCACTTTGGAGAGATTTCCTCTCACGTCCTGCTTTTGATATAAGACAGGAAGTGAAGGGAAATCTCCCCTATGGGATACAGATTGCAAAAAACTGACAGAGGTTATAATCTTTCTTTTCTCTATCCATAATGTAAAAAAATACATATTTTCCTTTAGTTCTGCCTTAAGTCTGATTCACTAGATTTAACAAATATTTACTGAGCTTTAGGAATGCCCTGACATCCGATTTACAAAAGTATAACGGCTGTCATATCTTGTATAAAGATGAAATACAAGAAATTGGGTTGTAGATAGGATAGCTATGTGGAAAAAATATATAAACATTATTATATCAACAATACTTAGTCTAAATTCATTAATAAAGCGGACCTTGCACTGGAAGAAAGGACAGCTTAATTAGCCATGCTGCCACCTCCTCAGGTCCAATGCTGAATTTGTTAAAAAAAGGTCCATTAGAAAAGCAAAAACTTCAATAAGTATACTTACCTTACCTGGTTTACATACTGCAGGGGGTGACATTATCAATTCCGACAAGATCCAGGGAATGCTAAATACCTTAAATCTTGCTAGAAGACACTCCAGCACAATGCAATAATTAGAATACTAAGTATTCTCCTGGATCTTGTCAAAGGGATGGGTACCTCACCCTCACCTAGTGGGCAGAGATGAAAGGTAGAGTAAGTGCATTATTAGTGCAAGGTCAAAGGCAATAGCTATTTTTTAGTGGTGGCACTTATCAAAGCTAAGCCTTATCATGGGGGTATATAAAATTTATGTTGTTAACATTGTAGGAACATTTCTTTGTACATCACAGCTATAACAGGGTTTTCAATCTTATTTCCTCTTTCTTAATAGGCTCATCTCCGCTCAGGTCATACCCACTGCTCTCCGTCATCACCCGGCAGCCCAATGTTGTATCCCACTTGGTCCCTTCACCTTCATCCTCGCACATTCCTTTGCTCTCCCCTACACATCTCTCTTCACCTTGTGCACGCTCTGAGACTCCTGCCAGTGAAGCTCCCCAAAGTAGTGAGTCTGAGATTGAGCAGGCAACCACTCGTGTGAAAAAGCCACGGCGCAGCAGAACAATTTTCACTGAAATGCAACTCATGGGCCTGGAGAAGAAGTTCCAGAAACAGAAGTATCTCTCAACTCCAGACCGGTGAGTCAAGGGTGGTTGCAAAAATGTGTACTAACTGTGCAGCTTTTTAAGGGCATTCTGAGATTTAATTGTCAAATTACATGAGATGAGGGTTGGATGAGTGCTGGGGTTTTTTCAGATATGACTCAGACCTGGATCAGGCATTTAAAGATAGTAGGTATTCTTAAAGATTCCCTAAACTTGCTCCTAGAGTAAAAAAATCAAGGGGTGTTACATAACTGCCCATCAATATTTGATTTCTGACACTAGTTGCATATAATGGATCATGAGAGACTTCAGGGCATTACACATTTTATTCTTTCCCTACATCTAATAGGGCAGAACTAACAAGTGTTATGGAAAAACTTTCTCAAAGAAATAAAATATCTAACAAGAAAAAACACTGCGCAGAAACAATAAAGTATAAATGCAGCCATTTGTAGATACAAATTAAAAGACAAGTGAAAAAGGGAAGAGGTACGGCGCAAAAAGCTATTAGTGACTGATGACAATACCTATGAATGAACTAGGTAAATAAAAAACTCCAACAATGTGAGAATTACATGTGAATTGAAATCCCAATAGTGCAAAGTCCATATGAAGTGATGACGTAGAGGAATATTAATAATAATAAGTGGGTGTAGTCAATACACTTGTGGTAAAAAATAGAAATAACCAAAAAAAAGTGAAAAGTGAAGTCCAGTGAGAATCGCCTATGCAATGTTCAAATTGTGACATCCACAGTAATCAATAGTATCTTTATCCACCAGAGTGAGACACCCAAAGTGATGAGGTATTAAGATCTGCTTACCAGAAATACTGACCACTGCAGTGGTCAGAATGGGCCCAGGGTAATGTTTATAGTCTCCCAACAAGACTAAAGAATTTCCGGTGTTCAGGTCCTACAGTATGCAATACCTTCCAAACGTATCTCAGAGGGGAAAGAGAGACATGGAATCCCCATAGCGTAATATTGTTTGTAAAAGGGTATTTATTAAAAAATAATGCACTTACATTGAGGTTGTTTAGTGCAAGCACATAAAAGTACAGCGTCCTCCTATACAGACTGCCGTTAAGCCGAGTGATCTCGGCGTCTTCTCCTCACTCCTCCCGCTGTACCCAGCCTGCTATGTGAGACGTAATAGCGTTGGGACGCAAGCCACGCCGAGCATGGAACATATTAGTGAACAGAACACCGCTCTCTCGAGACACGATGACAAAGCCCCCAGCGGGGCAAAACATGTCAGGGTTGTGGTTTGCAGAAGAGTGATGTCTGAGGTCGCTTCTTACTTCTATCTTGTGTAGGTCAGTCGGGAGAGCGGGGGTTCTGTTTACCTATATGTTTCACACTCTCTGGATGAGATTGCTTTGATGCCAGTACCCATATTCCTGGAGACCAAGTGCTCCAAGTTTAGTTCAGATCACAATCAAGTATGAAGATCAAGTCTTAGAAAATTATCTATTTGTGAAGTTACAACACATGCAACAGGTGTTTCAGCCAAGCTGCTTGAGGTGATCATACTGCTTGGGCCTTGAAGGAGGGGGTACACCCTGAAGGCTTGTCCTGAAAATATGGATGTTAGTGCAAATAAAAAAAAGTATCTTGGACAGTACTCAATTGTTTTATTTAGCCAAGCTTCTCACACTTAAAGCTATTTGTACCTTTAGTTGTTCAGAGATATGAGAAGAGCATCTGCCGGTCTTGCTGTTTTAGTTCTTATGTCTATGGTACCAGAACACAAATGGCCAGATTCACGTACAGCAGCTTAAAGTTGTGCGGGCGTAGCGTATGTAATTTACGTTACGCTGCCGCAAGTTAGAGAGGCAAGTGCTGTATTCACAAAGCACTTGCGTCCTAAGTTATGGCGGTGTAGCGTAAATGTGCCGGCGTAAGCGTGCCTAATTCAAATTGTGAAGAGGTGGGCGTGTTTTATGCAAATAAAGCATGACCCCACGTAAATGACGTTTTGAACGAACGGCGCATGCGCCATCCGTGGACATATCCCAGTGCGCATGCTCCAAATCACGTCGCAAATAGTCAATGCTTTCGACGTGAACGTAACCTACACCCAGCCCTATTCTGAATTGACTTACGCAAACAACGTGAAATTCTACGGCGGTTCGGACGTCTATACTTAACTTTGGCTGCGCCATCTTGTTGGTGGTTTATCTTTACGCCTGAAAACGTCTTACGTAAGCGGCGTATCTTTACTGCGACGGGCGAGCGTACGTTCGTGAATAGGCGTATCTCGCTGATTTACATATTTTAGGCGTAAATCAGCGTACACGCCTCTAGCGGCCAGCGTAAATAGACAGCTAAGATACGACGGCGTAGGAAGACTTACGCCGCTCGTATCTTAGCAACATTTAAGCGTATCTCAGTTTGAGCATACGCTTAAATGTAGGACGGTGCGGATTCAGAGTTACGATGGCGTAACTATACCAGAATCTGCCTAAAACTTTTCAGTTTTTTGTTTTTTCATTAATCTTTTTTTTTCATTTAGAACACAAACTTAACTGTTCTGAATGGGAATACAATTGATCAATCTATAAACCTTGACCAATTGCTACTGTTGCACTGCAGATAAGTTCCAGAGCTGTGTGCCTCTATCCTCACTTACTGTGCAATAAGCCTATATGTTTGGCTGTGCAAAGTGTAAAAGTTTATGTAGTGGTCTAAAGAAACTTCTATCTTGAGTCTTTGGGCATCCTAAAGTTGGTCTCCCTATCTAGTTCCCCCCCATGAAATTACTTTTATTAGCAAATAAGAGATACCAGCTCAATTTTACAGTGATTAAAAATTACTTACATATAGCAGCAGAAAAAATAAGTTAGGCAGACTGAAACAAGCAAGTTACAGTTCCCATCTACAAACTGCTAAAAGTGCAACACCAATGAACAAAGTTTACTTTTCATTGTTTGCAGAAGATGAAAGTTTTCTTTATGCCGTGGAAATTATCACTTTATGCGCTATTTTATTTGGTAGCATTTACTAGGCTTTAAAATAACTTGCCCACCTTATTTTTGTACGTAAAAGAAAACAGAACCACAAAACATATTATGCCATTCGTCAGCTCTCCAGCTTCAATCAGACATGTAAAATCACAAGCAGTGATCTAAGGAGCTACCCATGGATTTAGAACAGAACATTCTGTGCTACAGCAGTAGGCACATAGACATATATAAGAGGCTCTGCAGACAATAAATGATCCTATTCATTTTTATTGAGAAGGGCTTTTAAAATATGCAATTTCTCTGCTCTGTCCCTAATGCTGTGTTGGCCTGGCGGGTCCAGCTGTTTCAGGCTTAAATGCTACCCCAGCTGCACAGCACTGTCAGCAGACACAATGGGCAAATCCTCTATATGGTCTTGGCATCTGAGTTGGCACAAGCATGGGTGAGATCAATCGCTTCGCCTATTATCCAGATGCTGAAGATCACAAGCATTTAGGCAAACAGAAAGAAATAGCTCTGAACTGAGACATTCATCTCATAGACATTAAAATGTCAGCTGAAACCATTAAGAGGCTCAGTGAAACGTCTGTGGGTAACGGAGAGACGGGTCCGTCTCTTGTAGTCCAGCCAGATTTTAACAGCATAACAGACGAAAGAAACTTTAGTCTCATAGCTAACCAAGAAATGTGTGAATTTTTACAGAGAGACATTTAATGGTTTTGGGTGACGTTTATAAGGTCATCAGAGATATCTTACAAAGCATGATGGTAGGAGGGTTGTCCCCCTTGATTATATCTGCTTCTGATCTCCCAAATGAATGCCCCTTCCCCCTGAAATGTAGCAGTATTGTACAGAAATGATGCTGGTCACCAAAAAAAACCTTTCAATTTTTTTTTTCATATTTGGCGTAGTTGGTAGTGTTTAAGCTCTAGAGTTGCTACCGGGTTTGTGAACATTCACAATGAATAGATACTTTGTAACAACCAACTAATCAGCTGTGCATACCTATCAAGACTAAGTTTATTACCTAATGCTGGATTTTCAAATGCATTTTTCAGGCTGGACTTGGCTCAGTCTCTGGGTCTGACACAGCTGCAGGTCAAGACGTGGTATCAGAATCGCAGGATGAAATGGAAAAAAATTGTAAGTTCACTTCTTTGTCTTTTAACTAAGTTTATTTATTTTTTTATTGACATACACAACAATAAACAATGGGTTAATTAGAGTCATCAGCAGGACCCTCATTAAGCATGTAAAGAAGAATATTGCTAAAAGCAGGACAATATTCTGTTGATTGATGTACAAAGCCAATTTTAGTATTAAAGTGATTATAAAGTGGTGTTCCGACCCCCCCCCCCCCAAAAAAAAAATTAAAAGCCAGCAGCTACACATACTGCAGCTGCTGGCTTTTAATAATAGGACACTTACCTGTCCTGAAGTCCAGCGATGTTTCCATCAGCTGTCGGGTGCTGCCGCCACCATTGCGGGTAAGGGAACCCAGCAGTGTAGCCTTTCGGCTTCACACTGGGAACCCTACTGCGCATGCACAAGGCCCGCTCCTCTCTCCTATTTTCCCCGGGGGCCGGGGGAGAAGGAGGGAGCCCCGCAGAGACGTCATGGGCCGCGGCCAGACTCCCGGAAGTGGAAAAGGTATCATGTCCCCCCTGAAAGGTGACAATTGTGGCACCGGAGGGGGGGGAATCAGATGAGCAGAATTTCCACTTTTGGGTGGAACTCTGCTTTAAAGGTTCCTTTTTTAAAATAAAGTAATAGACATAATAAGTCATACTTATCTGCTCTGTGCAAGGTTTTGCACAGAGCAACCCCCATCTTCTTCTTCTTCTGGGGTCCCCCGTTGCTCCTGGCTCCTGCTCTTCAGTGAGTGCCTCCAAAGGAAGTAGCTTCCTATGGGGGCACTCATGTGGGCTCGCTCCCAAACTACCCTGTCTGCATCTATTGACACAGACTGGGCGGCTTGGCCCCGCGTCACAGCATTTGATTGACAGCAGCAGGAGCCAATATCAATCAGCCCAGGGAGGAGAGACAGCTGGGAGAGCCCCGGCTCTCATGCACAACGCTGGATCGTGACTGGGCTCAGGTAAGCATAAGGGGGGGCGAGGATGCATAAAAATGCATTAGGGTAAAAAACCTTTAGGCCTTAGAACCATTTTAGGAGAACATGAACCAAAAATGATGTGGACTCCAAAACAGAATTCAGGAAACAAGAGCAGTAGATAATATAAGACCCGAGAATATAGAGCTCAGAGTATTATGTGTGCAGGGCAACAGAGTATGATGGCATTAACAAGAAATCCATTTATTACTATTATGTAAGTATAAGTATACTGCACTAAGGTAAAATGTAAGTAACATATAATTTTAAATGACCATAACCATACTCTATGGGGTTGATTTACGAAAACTGGAGAGTGCAAAATCTGGTGCAGCTGTGTATGGTAGCCAATGTTGCTTATGTTGCTTAACATAGTTTTTTTGTGACATCAATATGGCAGCTCTCTTAACAGTGCTAGATGGTAAAATCATTTGTTGCAAAACATTTAGGATTGTTCTTGCCTGTATGTAAGAATTTGAATCTTTGTTTTCACCAGGTGCTTAAGGGAGGCCAGGAGGCCCCCACCAAGCCAAAAGGACGTCCAAAGAAGAATTCCATCCCAACTTCTGAAGAAATTGAAGCAGAGGAGAGGCTACACAGACTGGCAGAGGACACACAGATGAAGGCAGAAGATGATGGGAATCAGGTCCAAGAGGCAGAAGAGGGTGACAAAACTGTGGAAGAATATGAACAGGAAGAGACCCAGAATCCAGAAACTCCATCGCCACCTCTGCCTTGTACATCAATAGAGGCCCCACCAAACGAACGAGAATCCTCAAGATAAAAAGAGGACAGCACAACAATAAACTGTACAATGTGGCTTAGGGAGCCCTTGGAAGTTCTGAAGTGTGTTCTGTGAACTTATCATAGACACAGGCCCGGATCATTACTGAGATCCTCCCTCCATCCTTCCATTTAGAAAGGAAAAGGTTAAAGCTGCTATGCAGGAGGGAGTAGAACAGAGAATCTCTGTGACTAACGGGGGCTGCGCAGACGAGACTGGGAATTTTTGCTGTGTTTAAAAACAATTGGACAGTGTATATATAGTTTTCTTTATTTTTGTGCCAGCAACTGTAGTGAAAAAGGGTGAAAAAAAAAAGCCAGGCGGCCTGAAAGAGGCTGATTTTCCCAGTGTGACCCACTGGTGGATGCTTTAATTCTAAGTGCCTTTCTTGCATGCTACATGTTTTTAAGCACGTGGATGTGTTCATTCAGAGATATTGCAATTTAAATACTTCAAGCATGTTGGTCATATCTTATTGACAAATCACTATCCATAAGAACACTGGAAGAAAAGACATAATGTACTGTGTACAGAGAAAAGACCAGTGTGTTTGTGCTGTTCTGACTTATAAAAGATAACACCCAGCAATCAGAACATGGTCACATGAAAGGAATTCGATTCTATTTTCTTATTTAGATTGGCCAGCAATCATGAAGGGCCTCTCTGATTGCATAGGACAATAAATGCATTGTTTTGGAATACGTTCACATTACATAGCTGTTGGTAAATTGAAAGTGATTTTTCTATTGTATATTGAGACTGTTACATGTTTTGCCAGTTTAAGAGTTGCCATAGTCTACATTTTCACATAGTTGTAGCCTAACAACATCAAGAGCAAACTACTATGTTGTTTGAAGTTACACAAGCACACAAATGTTAACATTTTTTGTTAGGAAATGATTTACATGCAACAACACTTGCATTATATCTTCTGTGTTTCTGTGGTTTTCATCATGGCCTCAATAAATTAGCAAAGCTAGGATGAAGGAAAAAAGGTGGGACAGCCGCACTCCAAAAAAACTCCTCCTTTAATTAAAAATCACAAAATACATGCCACAGCAAAAAACAGCACAACAAAAGAAAAGCTGACGTTTCGCACTATGCCTTAGTGCTTCTTCATTTTTTGGAGTGCGGCTGTCCCACCTTTTTTCCTTCATCCTAACCTGCATTTTGATTGCACTGCCTGCACCCTTGGCTCGGACCACAGGAATCAGATTACCTGGTTCTCTTTGAGCGGTTACCCACTCTCTCAAATTAGCAAAGCTGTTTACATTCTCTGGCCGTACATACAGGCCAGAATCACTGGGAGGAGTTTATCCGAAAAAATTAAAGTAGAAGTGGAGCTGTTGCCCGCAACAACATAACCTGATTCCTTGTTTTGTTTTCCTAGTGAAGGTCTAGGAAGGAACGGTGATACCTGGTTGTTTGCCATAGCCAATAACTTTGCTCCTGCTTTCATAAAACCAATTTTAAGCCCCATACACACGGTAGGACTTTTTGACTACAAACTTCAAAATGAGCATGTTTTCCAAAAAATCCTACCGAGTGTACGCTCCATCGGACAAACTTTTTCAGTTTTCATCGGACAAAAGTTCGCTCTGCAAACGGACAAACTTTTCGGCAACAAAAGTCCTACGGTGCAAAGTCCTATCATGTGTACAGAAATCCATCGGACTTTTGTCCGAAGTACAAATACGCATGCCCAGAACCAATGTTAAAATCAACCAACAATAGCAGAAGCTGACCAAAGGGTGGCGGTAAAGAGCAGAAAAACCATGTGAAAAGTCCTGCCGTGTGTGCTATGGGTGTGCCCGGCCAACTCCCGTCAAAAAATCCATGGAAAAGTTTGTTTGAAGTCTGACCGTGTGTATGAGGCTTTACTGTGTTGGACAGATCTAACTCACACACACAGAGCAAAGCAGTCTCTCTGCTGGGTGGATGATTTGTGGGCCTTAAGGGAAACTTTTTATAAAGATAATTCAAGAGACTTGCTTTTTACACAACTTTTAAGTTGGTACATTTTGAATGTCTTTTCTGCATTGTGTAAACCCACAAGTTTTCTGTGCACAAAAGGTGTCACATCATCATTACCACCTTGTTGAAAAAAAGTAAACCCTTTACAAAAGGATGATATGCTAGAGCTAATATTTCTCTGAAAGTGAGATATGGGTTATGGTCTTTATAAATGGGCCCCATCGATGCGGGAGAGAAAGAGCTGTGCAAGTGCAATATGGTGGGTTCAAAAACATTACAACGGTCTGAACATGCCTACACAGAGGATCAGGTACAGGTAAAGACTAACTGGAAAATATCCATCTATAGAAAGGAGTATAATCCTTGGTACATTTATTTCATTTACTACGACCATGGTCTTTTGGTCTTTCCTTCTGCAACATCCCAGATGCATGCTGTGTTTTTTTTTTATTTTTTGCTTGGCAAATGTTACACGTGAAGAGTTCTCAGGATTTCCCTGCACTCATGTTAGAGAGAGCATTTTATATATTACCAACAATAACTAATCTTGAGTTTAAGTATTTTCTTTAGTTATGAATAGTTAGACCCTTTATCAAGTTTTTAATGCTATCTATCTGTGTCCCTGCTTGGAAGTCTCCCCCCCTATTTGAACTGGTGACCATTCCTACCAAAAAAATCAAATAAAAGAGGAAATCCACACTTTAAAGCGGGGTTCCAACCACAATTAGCATTTTTTTAAATATATGTCCTTTCATCATGAGTTTTTGTAATATAAATCCGGTCACTTACTATTTTACAATCCGCCGCCGCTCCGCATAGTTATTCAAAAAAGATAGTTTATAAAACTATGTCCACACCGTTGTCATTTTGCTTGTGGGCATTGTGAAGCCCACAAGCACTTACTTCCTGGAAGTCTTGGATGGGGAGTTATAATGGGGTAGCGCACTGCACATGATGACACACATTTCCCAGGAGCATTAGCGTGCTGAGGAGCCGAGGGAGATGATGTCAGAATCTTAGGTGATTCTGAGAGATTTCGTGGGACCGCATAGCAACAGGCATTTCCAGGTGAGTACATTTTTTTTTATTTTTTAGGTGTAATGAGCACAATAATGAAAAAAGGGTATGGGGTGGGCGTAGCTGGCTTTAACTCTCAGCCAAGTGCTGAAAGCCAGAGCCAGCTGTCAATCAGGCAGCTGGGTGGATCCTGACAATATGGCTGAGATCCTTCCAGAGCCTGGAGTGGCTCTGTGATGTCGGCTGATTAAGAGTCACAAGAATGCAAATGTACGTGCACTCCTGTAACCCACAGAGAACAAGATACTATATACCAAGCTATACTTTTACATTTTTTTCTAACAAAACACTAAAAAAGCTTTACAATCTCCCTAAAAGAGGATTTTCTGGTGAGTCTTTACCTAGAGAACAGGGGATCTGATCTTTGTATGAGTGACAACATTTACATACATTTTGTACAAGGGTCACATGCAGATAGAAAGGTTGTCAGGCCATATCCAACGTTGAGATAAGTGTCAGGCCCCGTACACACGACGAGTTTCTCGGCAGAATTCAGCCAGAAACTCGATCGGAGCTGAATTCTGCCGAGAAACCCGGCGTGTGTACACTTTCGGCCGAGGAAGCCGACGAGTTCCTCGTCGAGCCAAATTGAGAACATGTTCTCTATTTCCTCGTTGTTCAATGAGGAAAGTTGGCTCGCCGAGATCCTCGGCGGCTTCACACAGAACTCGACGAGCAAAACGATGAGTTTTGCCCGTCGAGTTCCTCGGACGTGTGTACGGGGCCTAAGATTTTAGATGAAATGATTAGTTGATTTACTAAAGGGAAATAGACTGTACACTTTACAAGTGCAGTTGCACCAATTTTCCTTAAAGCTTATTGAATCTCTGTTTGTAAAGAATACACAATCCAATACAAATAAAAAAAAAAGAAACAAGCATTATTGCTTGCACGTGATTGCATAATGGAAATCAACAGAGCCTAACCACATTCACTGAGGTCTGTTGAAAATGGGTGCACTGTAAAATCTTCATAAAAACAGATTGTAATGATTAGCAAATCTCATAAACCCATTATTTATTCACAAAAGAAAGTAGAAAACATTAAATCTGAGAAACTTAGAAAAAGTAAAATTTTAAGAAACAAAAAAGGTCATTTTGAAATTGATGGCAGCAAGAGCATCTTAGAGAATCAGAGCATCTCAGAAGTAAAGATAGGTAAAAGTTCACCGATCTGGGAAAATCTGTCTAAAATTAGTTCCTAATGTAAAATTGCAAAGACTTTAAATATATCGTCATCCACAGTAAATATTATCATCAAAAGATTATGGGAATCTCAAGAAATGTCTGTATGCAAGGGACAAGGTCAAACACAATACTGAATGCCCATGAGGTTCAGGCCCTCAGACGGCACTGCATTAAAAAAAAAAAGACAATTCTGTGGACATCACTGCATGGGGCTCAGGAACACTCCCAAAAGTCATTGTCTGTGAACGCAGTTTGCCGTGCCATCCAAAAATGCAAGGTAAAGCTCTATCATGCATAGAAAAAGCCATATCTGAACATGATCCAGAAACACCATCGTCTTCTCTGGGCCAAAGCTTATTTAAAATTATCTGTTTTGAGTCAGTTGCATTTTTCATAGTTCTGCATGCTGCATTTTTGGGGTGGTAAAAAAAAATGAACCAAAAACATACCTCCTCATTGAAATTAATGGAAAACCTGTGGTTGCATTTTTGGTTCTTTTATTTTCCACAGGTGCAAAACACACCTAAAAAGCAGAAAAAAATGCATATGTATTTTACCGCGTTTTTGCAATGGAGCAGTGTCAAAGCCACCTTAGTGTGTATGAAATGGCAGTTTACACATCTGGACAGGCACCATAAATGCTGAAAGTTATATCTAGGTATAGAGTAGCATATGCTCAGACAAGAATGGGAAAACATTCCTCTTCTAAAACTCCAGAAACTGGACTCAGTTTCCAGACATTTACAGAGTGTTGTTTAAAGGGTCACTAAAGGAATTTTTTTTTTATAGCTAAATAGCTTCCTTTACCTTACTGCAGTCCTGGTTTCATGTCCTCATTGTTCGTTTTTTCTTTGATGTTGCTGTAATTCCTCTCTGTTCTGGACACTTCCTGGTTGTCTGTTTCCTGATCACCACAGTACTGGGAGATTTCTCACTGTGGTGACTAATCAAGGAGGTGTGATTAAAACCCCTCAGTACCAATCCAGTTTCGTTTTGCAAAACCTTCACTGCCCTCTATTGGCTCTCTGGCTCTGTAGATCAGAGAACCAGGAAACAACAGCAAAATGAAACTAAACTGTAGGTACATTATATGATTGTTTTTTATCGATTTTTAATCATTTTTAAAAGGAATCAGTTAACTATTATGTCTCTATACCCCGTAAACAGTAATTTCTGCAAAAAAAATGTTTTCCTTTAGTGACCCTTTAAAGAAGAGGGGATGCTACACTGTGGTAAACATGTCCCTATCCCAACTTTTCTGGACCAGGAGTTGTATTCTGTCAGCTTTCTGTTGCCCTATTCCAATTTATTTGAGACGTGTTCTTACCATCAATTTCAAACTTACCTTATTTTTTTTATATATTTAAATATATTTATATACATTTAATATATTTTCTATTTGCAAATCATTATATTCTGTCTTTATGTACATTTTACACAGCATGTCAACTTTCTTGAAATTGGGGTTGTATATAAAGTAGTTCCAGTCTCTATTCTGGAATATTATAGGCAATGCTGTGCCTACTCTATTATGTTCTAGGTTCTCTGTCTTTCTCAGTTTCCTATGGAAAGTGTATATGTGTTTTGAAAACTTTACTAACAATAATTGTCAATAATAATGTTACCAAAGACGTATTGTTTAGTACAGAAAAGAGTGACAACCCCTGGATAGTATGATATATAATGACAGAGTGCAGATATGGTTAAGAAAACTGGTCCAACAGGAGGAACATTCTGCATTAGATGATGTCTCACATCTCAGGGATACTGACTGATCTGCCATGATAATGCTCGTGGGGGCTACTGGGACAATGTCTCAGACTCGTGTTTCTGCCAAAAAATTAATTTGGAGTAAGATTTATAATAAAAAATAAAGTATCTATTTTTTAAATAAAATTAGAAGAGAAATATTTAGAGCTTGTGTGTGTGTTTGTTGTCTAATATCTGTAATTACTAATCCGTGAAGTAAACATTTATTTTGTTTCCAACAAAGGATATCGTTTCATTCTCATATATACAGTATGGTTTACAAAACACACTAAGCTACCAATGATGGAAGTAGGAGGCATGTTACTTGAATTATTACTCTTAAGCCTCGTACACACGACAGAGGAACTCGACGGGCGAAACACATCGTTTTCCTCGTTGAGTTCCTTGTCAGGCTGTTGAGGAACTCGACAAGGCAAGTTTCTCCTTATTCCCGTCGAGGAAATAGAGAACTTGCTCTCTTTTTGGCTCGTCGAGTCTCTCGACAGTTTCCTCGACGAAAATGTACAAAAAATGTACAAAAAAATATCTCCCAGCAAGTTTCTTGCTGGTTTTTGCCGAGAAACTCGGTCGTGTGTACGAGGCCTGAGTAAATGATAGATGTCCATTTCACAGGTTGCAACACAACATCAGTTTAAATATGTGATTTTGGAATTTTGATTTACCTCTGAGACAAATTCAAGAAATAGAATTTATGGACAAGCCTGGCAGGAACAAGGAGGAAAACAATTATATACCTCTTATTGCAATTAGCAGCCAATATTTACGAGAAAATTGTACTAAGAGAAATATGAAGGCTTTCTTTGATAACCTTCTTATGAACATGCCATAAATGAGCATTTGGGACTGATCTGAACGATTCAAAGAACAGAGTATCATAAGAAAGTCCACAGAGATTCAACAAATATAATAAATCAGTCAATCAAAAAAATTCCCATGACTTTAACTCCCCTGGCGGTATTCCCGAGTCTGGCTCGGGGTGGAATTTCAGAACCAAAAGCGATAACCTCCAGCCGGACTCGGGATCGCCTTTGTAGCATCCACAGGCATGGTTTACTTACCTTGTCCCTGGATCCTGCGATTCCTCTCCGCTGTGTGATCGAGCTGTGTCCTCACTCAATTCACACAGTGCCTGTGTGCCGCCGTGCTCCGTTCCCTGCGACGTTACGACGCACAGGGGCGGAGATCGACGCCAAATTCAAAAAAGTAAATAAACACATTACATACAGTATACTGTAATCTTATAGATTACAGTACTGTATGTAAAAAATACACACCCCCTTTGTCCCTAGTGGTCGGTCCAGTGTCCTGCATGTACTTTTATATAATAAAAACTGTTCTTTCTGCCTGGAAACTGGAGATTGTCCATAGCAACCAAAAGTGTCCCTTTATGTCAAAAGTGGTTTTAGACCAGCTAGAAAACAGCGATAATAAATTATAATCACTTGCAGAATTGTGCGATAGCGATTTGTGGGGAAATTTGTCATGATAAAATAAAAGTAATGACAGCGACAATTCTGCAACTGAGCAAATTTCAGTGTTTTTGATTTGATTACATTATTGAATCATTTTTATTATAATTATATTATTACTTGTAATAATTATTTATAGTTATTTATTATATTATAATTTATGATTTTGTTTTTCAAATTTTATTACACCGGGGATGTCTAATAGACTCTTGTTTGGACAGATTTAAGTGAGTTATTCCTAAGAATTGCCGGCCTACAATGTAAAACACCAAATTTCCATGCAAAATAATGGTACCGCTTTCAGCACCTAAAACTAGAAGGAATCATACCGCCAGGGAGGTTAACTTGTAGCTAGGCATATTTAGAGAGGTGCACTCTTTTTGGTACAAAACGAGAAAACCTTAGAGAGCAAGGCCATAGTGTAGTAGTTTCTTTAATGTGAAAATAAAATAAAAGGATCATGTTTGCAAGCAGAGATCCTATACAGAGCACATATAAGCAGCACATCCTGACACCTGTCCATAGCCACTTGAAACCAATGATACTGGGATCAGGCGAGGTAGAGATGTCAGCTCCGACATTTGCACACCACGTACCACTTATGCTTCTCCTCTTTTCTCACATGTTGGCCTCCTGACTAATGCGTTTCAGGGACATTTTCCTTCCTCAACTGGTTGGACTATTTGTTTTTTAGTTAATTTACCGTACTTACTATGAACAGATGAACTGCAAATAAAAGTATTCATTTATATAACAATACCATTTTTTTTTTTTTTTTTTACTTTTTTGTAATATGCTCATTTTGCTACATTCCTGCTGCAGCAAAGGAGACTAGCTTTCCCATCCACCCAGTCAAAAGTAAATCTGAAACCTTGTCTAAACCCACTGCATTAAATATACTGTATTATTAAAGAAAATGAGTCCGTGGTAATTGCAGCTGGATCCTCCAAAAGCAATGACAATCAAATATCAAGTGAGACACCTTAATAAATATAAATATATATTTATTTATTATGGTTTTTATTTTGATATCAGATTGTTATTGCTTTTTGAGAATCCAGAGGCAATTACAGTGTACCAATATACAGTATAACATTCTAATAGCTTTTTTTCTTTTTCTTTTCAATATTTTTAATTAGCAGATTTCAGGTTATAAATATTAAACAGGTACAAACGTTTACCTTTTTTTAATAAGTGATGACAGAGCCTCTGTTCTCGGCTGCATATGGGGCTTAGAGAGGTTAGGGAGGAGACTCCTTATGGCGACGGGGTGGCAGCAGCATCTTGAACCGAGCACAGACACAGTCCAATGTGAAATGCAGAGACAGAAATATGCTGTGAGCAGCTGGGCAAGGGGGCATGTCAGCAGTAGGCAGAGAAACAGTAGTACACTGATATTACCAGTGAATAGTTGTGCAGGGGGGGGGGGGGGGTATGGGAGGTGTCAGAAAAAGTCTGACCATCTTTCCAAGTAGAATGCAAAGAAGCAAACTGACCATGTTTGTATTGATGTGCTTCCATGCCCTGGTGTGGTCAGTTTAAAACAGGAAAGCAGAGGGACTGGCAGAATCACCAGCAATTTCACACAAAGAAGCAATGCAAAGAGCACAAAATACTTTTTTGGCACAGACCCCTGAAGGAACAGCACACGCAGAGCGCATGCACGCGTGATGTCATGGGCTGCTGCTCTGTAGAGTTTCTCTTTAACGTGCATCTGTATTATAAGCTTACTTGTAGATAAAAGTACCAGAAACAACTTTACTTCCACTTTAACTTGAAAGTTTTTTTTTTTTTTTTTTTTTTTACTAAGAGTGCTATTTTTTGTGTAAAACTAGGTAAAGTAATGTAAAGTAAAAAGTAAACATGACATGCAACGTTTTTCATACATTTTCTATTGCCTCTTTATTGCTGTTTGCATCTGAATCTCTACATCAGGGGTCTCAAACTCAAATTACCTGAGGGCCACAAGACAAGTTTTCATATCCCATGAGGGGCCGCATGCAAACTTTCAAACTTCAAAAACAACAGTACTGGTGTCAGCGAACACATTATTAACCCCCAGCACTGGTGTCAGCGAGCGCATTATTACCACCAGAACTGGTGTCAGCGAGCGCATTATTACCACCAGCACTGGTGTAAGTCAGGGTTTGACAAATTTGCTTGGAATCTCGGAGCCAGCTAAAAAAGTTAGGAGCCAGAAAACGCACCCTGTCCCGACGAGCTTGCGCGCAGAAGCGAACACATACGTGAGCAGCGCCCGCATATGTAAACGGTGTTCAAACCACACATGTGAGGTATCGCTGCGATTGGTAGAGCGAGAGCAATAATTCTAGCACTAGACCTCCTCTGTAACTTAAAACATGCAACCTGTAGATTTTTTTAAACGTTGCCTATGAAGATTTTAAAGGGTAAAAGTTTGTCGGCATTCCACAAGCGGACACAATTTTGAAGCGTGACATGTTGGGTATGAATTTACTCGGCGTAACATTATCTTTCATAATGTTAAAAAAAATGGGGATAACTTTACTGTTGTCTTATTTTTTTAATTAAAAAAAGTGTATTTTTTTCCCAAAAAAGTGCGATTGTAAGACCGCTGTGCAAATACGGCGAAACAGAAAGTATTGCAACGATCGCTATTTTATTCTCTAGGGTGTTAGGATAAAAAATATATATAATGTTTGGGGGTTCGAATTAGAGGGAAGAATATGGCAGTGAAAATAGTGTAAAATGACATTAGAATTGCTGTTTAACTTGTAATGCTTAACTTGTAATACCAACGGCCACCACCAGATGGCGCCAGCTCACATCTGGTGGTAATAACTTGCAATACCAACGGCTCACCACCAGATGGGGCCAGCTCAAAAAAAAAAAAAAAAAAAAAATTTTTTTTTTTTTTTTTGCTCTCCTCACTTCCACCCTGCCTGGGGGCCATTTATAACTGGTCCGCGGGCCGCAAATGGCCCGCGGGCCGGTACTTTGAGACCACTGCTCTACATGAATATGTCCAATCACTGCAGTGGGAAACACTGTCCTCATTATTGCCCTATGCTGAGCACCTACACAAATATATTTTTTATCCTGTTTTATATTAATCTGTATACAGAAAGCTATAGTCAGAAGAACTTGAATCTCATTTTAATAATCACTCCTACGTGTATCACGAGTTTGTGGTTTAAATCCCGCTGGGGTGTTAATAAATGCTCATGATTTATATGCCTATTATCTATGAAATAAGTTAAATAAACAGCTTATTGATATTTACGGTTTTCAAGGGCAGGGCGTGATGATAAAAGAAAGGACCAGCCTTATACTCAATATCCAGCCTCACCTTGAAGCTCTGTTAAAACTTGTGTATAAGCTTCTACAACAACAGTGCCACTATTGTGCTCCTCTAAGATGGGTCGAGAACGCCATGGGAGTGCACCAGATCAGAGGAATCATTGTTGTTTTTGGTGGTTCAATTAAATATATCAAAATGTGCCTGCAACACTAAATTACAATTATTAAATTGATGAACTTCAGGAGTGATGCCAAAGATTAAATGCAGATCAATTAAAGAATCCAAGAAAAGCAGGTAATACTCTCACGTGGAATCCCAGCACAATTGCAATACTGATACTAATGCTTCCAGGGGCCCATAAAAAAAAAGCATTGGTACTTAGGGTCCCAGAGGAAAAGAAAAATTAAACTTTGGGGTCTAAGAACAGAAAAACACTAACAATTGGTGTCTCAACATTTAGGGGTCTCAGAACATGATACATTGACATTTGGAACTCCCAGAACAATTGAACTCTCTTGGATGATTTTTAAAATTGTCACACTGATTTTCAGGGCATCCCCGAAATGAAAGACACTGACATTTGGAGGGCTCAGAACAAAGACACGCTGACACTTGGGGGGGTCCCTGAACGACACACTGACACTTTGAAATCCCAGAACAATGACACACTGATAATTGGGGTTCCCAAAACAATGAAGTGTAAAGGTCTCAGTACAGTGACACATTGACACTTGGGGGTCCTAGCACAATTACAAAGTGACACTTGGGGGTCTCAGCAGTATTACACAATAATCTGTAAGGGTCCCCAGAACAATGACATGCTGAAACTTGGGGATCATAGACAAATGACAAAGTGACACTTGATGGTCCCGAATAATGAAACTTGGGAGTGACACACTATTTGGTTGATTTACTAAAGGCAAACAGACTGTGCATGTTGCAAAGTGCATTTTCACTCTGAAAGAGCAGTTGCTCCAGAGCTTAGTAAGTGAGCAGAAGCTCTGCTGACCTCCATCATCCAATCATGTACAAGCAAAAAGGCTGTTTTTTTTTTCCTTCCTTGCACAGGATTCGGTATTCTTTGCAAAGTGAAACTGTACCTCATTTACACTCTGGAGCCACTGCACTTTGCAAAGTGTGCAGTCTATTTGCCTTTAGTAAATCAACCCCAAAGTCTTGGAGGTTCTAAAACATTGACACACTGACAATCAAGGCTCCCTGTTCAAAGACTCATTGACACTAAGGCCCCATACACACGAGAGAATATATCCGCGGATACGGTCCAGCGGACCGTTTCCACGGATAAATCCTCTCAAAGATTTCCGCAGATTTCTATGCTATGGAGTGTACACACCATCGCATTAAAATCCGAGCGGAAATCCTCTGGCGATGACGTGTCGCGCCGTCGCCGCGATTATGACGCGGCGACGGGCGTGACGCTGTCATATAAGGAATTCCACGCATGCGTCAAATCATTACGACGCGTGCGGGGAATCCCTTTGGACGGATGGATTCGGTGAGTCTGTACAGATGAGCGGATCCATCCGTTGGAATGGATTCCAGCAGATGGATTTGTTGTGCATGTCAGCAAATATCCGATCTGCTGGAATCCATCCCAGAGGAGATTTCTCCGCGGAAACAGATCCGCTGGCGTGTACACACCATAGGATCTATCCGCAGAAACCCATTTGCTGGGATTTATCTGCGGATGGATTCTATCGTGTGTATGGGGCCTTAGGGTTACCAGCACAAGGACACACTGGTATTTGGGGCTCCCAGAAAAACAACACAATTAAGGGTTCCGATACAATGACATTTAGGGGTCCAAGAACAATGACAACCTGACACTTGGGGGTCCCAAAACAATTACACACTGACACTTGGGGTCCTAGAACAATGACACTTGGAACATTCATAACAATGACACACTGACAGTAGGGGGTCCAAGAACAATGACATACTGACCCTTGGAGGTCCCATAACAATGACACACTAACACTGAGGGGGTCCCAGAACGATACACATTGACACTTGGGGGTTTAAAAACAGTGACAGTTGGGGATTACAGAACAATTACTTAAGAATCTGAGAACACAGACAATCGAGTGTCTCAGAACAAGACACACTTATACTTGGGGGTCCCAGGACAATGACACACTGTCACTTGGGGGTTCAGGAACACTGACACCTTGATTTCCCAGAACAATGATAATTGGGGCTCCCAGAACTTGGGGGTTCAGGAACAATGACGCTTTGGAGTCCCAGAACAATTACACGCTGACACTCAGGGGTCCCAATAAAAGGACACCGATACCTGGGAGGTGCAAGAATTATGGCACACTGACACTCAGGGGCTTCAGAACAAAGGCACACTTAGGCCTCGTACAGACGAGGGGATCTCCGCTGGAAACGGTCCGCCGGACCGTTTCCAGCGGAGATTCCTTCTCCGGATTTTGATCCGATGGCTTGTACACACCATCGGATCAAAATCCGCGCGGAATACATCCGCGGGCGCACATGCCTGCTATCCCACTTAAAGGGACCGACGTACAGTTACAATGGTTCGCAGGATCGTGCCGGCCTGCCGCCATATAACAACGGCTGCTGGTTGGCAAGCAGTTAACAGCTGCACAAATATATTGCAACATAAAGAATTACAACTGCCATCATTTTATTCTAGAAGGCCTATGCTTTCAGAAAATTGTTTGGGGCTTGAAAATAATTTTCTAGCATTTGAAATATAAAAATTTGCCCTGCTAGAAAAATGGTTACAGGAAGTTAAATAAGTTGCAGAATCAACAGGTAAAAATAAAGGAAAAAAAGCCTAAAAAAAAAAAAAAACTAATGTAGCCAACACTTCTAAGAAGCTGCAGTATCCTCCTTTTTTGGGGGGGTTTAGATACACTTTAAATAAGCCAGCTAGTCCATATTTTGCATGACAACATATCTCTCAAGCTGAAAAATTACCTTACGCCAAGAATAAAAACATAATTTACTGTACTAATAATAGAGCACATTAAAATACTTTGCATTGATTTAACTTTTTCCACAAGCCAAGAACATTGGCTTTAAAATGCATGAATCAGTAAGATAAATGTTACATATTAATTTTATAATCCTATAAACTCCTGTAGACTTGAAAAGAAGAACACTTCATTCTTTTGCATGAATTTATTTGGCCCATCTTGAACAGCTCATTTTGCAATAATTGTTTTAATTAACCCTTGTGCTGCACAGAGGCAGACCAAGTGTACAAGATCGTTCCAAGTTCAGAAAGTCCTGAGAACATGGCAGCAGACAAATGCCTAGGTGTGTTCTAACTGTGAGGAGATTGGACTGACTGGGGGAGAAGACAGATCGTGGTTCCTACTTAGTAGGAACACACAATCTGTTTCTCCTACCCAGACAGGACAGGGATTTTTGTGTGTTTACACACACAAATCCCTATTCCTGCTCTTGTGCATGCAATTATGGGTGACCTGCGGGGATCGCACCCACTGGCCACATGCATCGGGTCCCCCGCCATGCAGCGGGTGGGCGCACGCGCGCCTGCCATGGCTCTTAAAAGAGCTGCAGTATATATACAGCGATTCGTGCAGCAGAGCCATTCTGGCGCCGTGCATATATACAGGAGCCAATCAGGAAGCAGTTAACAGACACAGACCCTGAAACCCCTCACCACGCAAAAGTGAGAAATCTAGGTGACATATATACACTGTTAACAATTCTGCCAGCCACTGCCGCACAGTTATATAATTTTTCCTCAAAGAAGTGGAATTACTCTTTTAAATATAAGCAAGCATTAAAGTGTTTACTGTTTTTGATCCTTTTTTAGCTTTTTATTTACAGAGGTGAAATGACTGAGGGCATGCGTGTTTCAATTCAAAGCAGTAAACACAACAGTGGATTGCAAATAATGGCAAACATAACCTGGGTTTATAAACATCCCTGTGGGTGCCTGTTCCTATTCTGAAATGTTAATTATTACACTGTCAATAATGATTGATAGATCTGTGGTTTATGAAACCGCCCAGATATGCAAGCTTTAAATTCTGCACAAGGCTTGTAAAGTTCATGCTGCTTAGGCTGATGTTTTTTTAATTAAAAAAATAATTTTAGTCTGAATTGATTGGGCATCAAGAGTTGATAGTAGAAGTACCAAACCATAGAGGTGCTACTATAGTAAGACCCTTTTCTCAATTATTGAAAGAATAGGAGAGTAAGTCAAGTGTGTGTGTGTGTGTTCTCTAAATTAACTGCCTCCCATCCCAGCCATATAAATATGACAGCCGCAAGGTGGCTCTGCCATCCCGAGTGGCCGTCATATGACGTCCTTGGCATCACGCGGGAGCCGATGCATGTGTCTGGCAGGCACCCGCGATTGCCAGTCACAGAGCAGGGATGGGATCTATTAGGTAGATTCAGGTACAATAGTGCAAAGTTACGGCGGCGTAGCTTAGCCTGTTTAGGCTACGCCGGCGTAAATTAGCTAGGCTAGTAATGATTCTTAATATACTTGCCTGCTAATCTACGGTGGCATAGCCTAAAGCGGGCAGGCGTAAGGGCGCCAAATTCAAATGACTTGGAGGGGGGCGTGTTTGATGGTAATGAGGCTTGACTTCACGTTTTTGACGTTGTTTTTCACTGCGCATGCGCCGGGCGACTACATTTCCCAGTGTGCATTGCAGTTACGTACGCCGCACGGGCCTATTGATTTCGATGTGGACGTAAACAACGTAAATCCCGATTCGCGGACGACTTACGCAAATGACGTAAAAAATTTGAATCTCGCGGCGGGAACGACGGCCATACTTTAACATTGTTATTCCACCTAATAGATGGAATAACTTTAGGCCTGTAATGCGCTATGGAAACGGCGTAAATCGACTGCGGCGGCCGGGCGTACGTTCGTGAATCGGCGTATAAACTCATTTACATATTCTACGCGGGCCGCAATGGAAGCGCCACTTAGCGGCCAACCAAAATATTGCAACCTAAGATAGGACGGGGCAAGCCGTCCTATCTTAGATATGTTTAAGCGTATCTCTGTTTGAGCATACGCTTAAACATAGGTCGGTGTAGATTCTGAGTTAGGTCGACTTATCTACTGATAAGTCGGCCTAACTCTTACTGAATCTACCTATATGTGTGTAAACACACAGATCCACTTCGCGTCAGGGGAGAGAAGACCGATTGTGTGTTCCTTGTATAAAAGGACACTGATCGGTCTCCTCCCCCAGTCAGTCCCCTTCCCCCACAGTTAGAATCACTCCCTAGGTAACACATTTAACCCCTTGATCACCCCCTAGTGTTAACCACTTCCCTGCCAGTCACATGTATACAGTAATCAGTGCATTTTTAAAGCACTGATCACTCTATAATTGTCAATAGTCCCAAAAGTGTCTGATATATCTGTTGCAATATCACAGTACCGATAAAAAATCGCAGATCGCTGCCATTACTAGTAAAAAAAAAAGATAATAAAAATGGCATAAATCCATCCCATATTTTGTACACACTATGGCCTAGATTCACGTAGGGCGGCATAACGTTGTGCGGGCGTAGCGTATCTTATTTATGCTACGCCGCCGCAACTTAGAGAGGCAAGTGTTGTATTCACAAAGCACTTGCGTCCTAAGTTACGGCGGTGTAGCGTAAATGTGCTGGCGTAAGCGCGCCTAATTCAAATGTGGAAGAGGTGGGCGTGTTTTATGTAAATTAAGCATGACACCACGTAAATGACGATTCGAACGATGCGTCGGATAGAAAGCCTAAGATACGTCGAACACTGCCTGCGACGTGAACGTAACTTACGCACAGCCCTATTCGCGTACGACTTACGTAAACAACGTAAAAAGATACGCCTGTTACGACGTCCATACCTTGCATGGGCTCCGCCACCTAGAGACCAGCTTTATCTTTACGCCGGCGTATGTCTTACGTAAACGGCGTAACTAATTGCGACGGGCGTACGTACGTTCGTGAATCGGCGTATCTTGCTCATTTACATATTCAACGACGGATACGGCGTAGGAGACTTATGCCGTTGGTATCTTGGCCAAATCTATGCGTAACTGATTCTATGAATCAGGCACATAGATACGACGGCGGCCATTCGGACTTATGACGGCGTATCTGGAGATACGCCGTCGTAAGTCTTTGAGAATCTGGGCCTATAACTTTTGCCCAAACCAATCAATATACGCTTATTGCGATTTTTTTTACCAAAAATACACAGAACAATATAGATCGGCCTAAACCAAGGAAGAATTTATTTATTTTTGTGTTTATTTTTAAATTGTCTGCCTTTTTTTGGTTTACAGTGCAAAAATTAAACACCGCAGAGATGATCAAATACCACCAAAAGAAAGCTCTATTTGTGGGGAAAAAAATTATCATTATTTCATATGGATACAGCGTTGCATTAACGCAAAAGTGTCATCAAAATATTATAAACTATGAGAAAAGAGCTTTTAAAAAATTAAAAAATTAAGGAACACTAGTGTCATTACAAAGATTATAACAGAATATGTAAAAAGGAAATCAAGGATGCAAAAACTTAAAACGAATGACAGATTGCAAAAGATAGTAAGACAAACCCCCAAATATTCTTCAAATATATTAATAGTAAAAAGGTCAAGTCTGAGCATACAAAATAATCTAGAGTTGGTGACTGGGGACAAAGAGAAGGCTAATTTATTAAATATTTTCTTAAGCTCTGTGTATACAAAGGAGCATGGGGGAGCTCAACTCCATAATGGGGGTTGTAGTGACACAGCCCCAAATGATCCACAATGGCTCACAATTGATACAGTCCAGAAATATTTAGACAGAATAAAGGTGGATAAAGCACATGATTTTCAACTGTCGATCGTCGATTGATTCTGAACAGTTGCTCAGTTCTTAGAGCTTTTTTGCTGGGGGCCGGTAGTATTGAGGCAAATGGCTTTAGACCTCAAATTTTGATGATGATGATGGGAGGGAAGATTTGAAGTGGGTCGCCCCAACTTGCTGAAACCTCCCTCCCTGTTTGATCCAGAGGAAGGCGAAAAAAAACCCTTATCGTGCTATGCCAATATGCAGCGAACAGGGGAAAAAATTCCTTCCTGACCCCTCAGGGGCGATCGGGCGAGCCCTGGATCAAGTGCTGAATGGTGGTGAAATAACTGTTTAGGGCAGAAAGGGGGGGGGGAGTATTCCCTCCTGAGTTCACAGGTGGGAACCGGGGAGTTGTAAGAACCCTGCCTAGCTGGGGGCCCTAGGGGGGGTGGGAGTGACAGCAGACTCATTTGAGAGCGTCCTGCTTCACTGACTGGCTAAGTAGGGATGACACTGACAGTGAGCTGGCCCCTTGGGTGTACCAAGATGGCCACCAGCTGATAATCAGGGGTAAGCTAGGGGCTGTGAGTCTGGGGGGTCTGCACAGCCTGCGCAGGCGGGCCCGGGGTATCTGGGGAAAGACTGGGGATCCTTCTGGGGCCGAGGGGTTTAATGTAGTTTGAGGTGGGGGGGTTGTTTGGGAGTGTGTGCAGCGTGCCGCTAGGCCGCGTCTGAAGCCGCATACTTTCCTGAACGCGGCCGCCGCAAATCTTCCCACAAGGTTGTGGTGGGTTGGGGAGGGTGATGGATGGCTGGAGCTGATGGTGGGGTAGAGCAAGCCTGTTTTACCCGCTGCGTTTAGGCCGCCGCCGTGGCTTGTCCTGAAAAGGACGGCCGCAAACGGTTCCAGGCAAGGTGAAAAATGCTCTGGAAATAGCCCTGGGAGTCAGGGGCTTACCTTAAGATGCTCCCTGGAAGTGAAGCCGGCGTGGTAAGGAGGGAGGCCAGGGGGGGAGAGGAGGAACGCTGGTCCTGTGGTCCTGTGGCAGGGAGTTGGAAGAACCCTGCCTGTCTGGGAAGCCCTGAGAGCAGACTCGTTGGAGAGTGTCCTGCCTCACTGACTGACTGAATAGGAATGAGCATGTCTGACACTTCAAATGGACAGGCAGTAGTTGGCTACAGGATATCATGCATGAGAGGTTTCACAGAGTCAAGGCAGGCCAAAGTCAGGATTGGAGATAGCAGGTAAGTCAGCAGAGTGGGGTCAGTACAGGTAATCAGATAGCAGGTACAGGTTTCAGAACACTGGTAAGCTGCAGATCAAACAGCACTGCAGAAGTGCAGCTGCTGTTGTTTTAAAGGCCCATTGGCACCAAGCAGAGGTTAGCGTGCACGCACGCACATCTGGCGCACTTCTACGCACACACATGCTGCTGCCCAGCTTGTTGGGCCAACATTGGAACCTGTGTGCACATTTGCGCACAGGCGCAGCTCCATTTTGCTGCATAAAGTCCCTGACAGCAAGGCCTCTAAGGCCAGCTCCATGATGTTGTCATGGGGGAGTGGAGGAGGACTCCAGTGGCAACCTGTGAAGCTCTGGTAAACTCCATGACCAAGAGGATTAAAGCAGTGCAGGAAAATAATGGTGGCCACACAAAATATTGACACTTTGGGCCCAATTTGGACATTTTCACTTAGGGGTGTACTCACTTTTGTTGCCAGTGGTTTAGACATTAATGGCTGTGTGTTGAGTTATTTTGAGGGGACAGCATTTACACTGTTATACAAGCTGTACACTCACTACTTTACATTGTAGCAAAGTGTAATTTCTTCAGTGTTGTCACATGAAAAGATATAATAAAATATTTACAAAAATGTGAGGTGTGTACTCACTTTTGTGAGCTACTGTGTGTGTGTGTGTGTGTATATATATATATATATATATATATATATATATATATATACACATATACATATATATATATCATAGGTGTGCACCCTGAAGCTCACACACACACACACACAAAGCAGAGCCAGTCCAAGATTCCTCTCATCTCCCCACTAGCACAGTAAAAGAGAGGTGTGGAAGCACTTCTCTTATGGCAGAGCCAGTCAGAGGGAGATCTTTCCCATCTCTCTACCAGCACACAGAGTGATAAGGCACACCCAGGCACATATATGTACATACACATACAATCCTACATATATAATCCTACAGCTGATCCAGTGGAAGGCTCTAGCAGGGGAAAAAAATAATTCCTGATCCCCCAAGAGGCAATCCAATATTTATTTGCTGAATCAACTTCACCTACAATACCTATACATATTAGTATACAGTTATATTAAGTACATTTAGGAAAGGATCCAGGCCTTTCTTAAAACAAGCTACTGAGCTGACCAGAACCACCTCTTGAGTAGGAAAAATGTACCTGTTTAATGGTGAAAGGTGTTTAAGTGTCTTATCAGCTTAAATAATACAGAGAAAAGTCAATGTAATTTAAAATGATCGTGTGTGGGCTTCACATCATTTTTCAGGTTCTGAAAAATGACAAAAAAAAAATTCGAACATGCTGCATTTTTTAATGTCGTTTTAAACAAGGTTGTTTTTCGGGTTGTAAAAAATTATCGTGTGTGGGCTAAAACGACGTAAAAAACCTGCGCATGCTCAAAAGGAAGTTATGAGACGGGAATGCTCGTTCTGGTAAAACTACCGTTCATAATGGAGTAAGCACATTCATCACGCTGTAACAGACAAAAAAGCGCAAATCGTCTTTTACTAACACGGAATCAGCTAAAGCAGCCCAAAGGCGAATAGAACTTCCCCTTTATAGTGCCGTCGTATGTGTTGTACGTCACTGCGCTTTGCTAGATAATTTTTTTTAAACGGTGGTGTGTAGGCAACATCGTTTTAATGATGAAGTTGGGAACAGTTTCGACATTTTCATGCTGAAAAATGATCGTGTGTATGCGGCATTAGTGTAGACTTCTGGGGAAATCGATGAGCCAATCACACAAGCAGGAAATTAGGTTTCTGGTGTGTGTTCGGTACACATTCTGTGTACAGAACACCTCCAGGTAGCCATATTCAGCCATATGCATTTTCAGAAAATTACAGCGGCTGCAGATTGAAAAGGAAAGCTAATGTTTAATAATATTAAATTACAATATGACGTGTGTCGCAATTATATACGTTATATTATTTTTTCTTTATTTGCAATTTTTTTCCCCACAAAAGTGGATTTACCCTTTAAGGTGAGTCTTTAAAATATCATTCTAATTTTTGAACAGTAGCTTTATAACATACACATGTATGTGTTTCCTGAATAAACAGTGATTGTGTTCATTCCTTTCTTAAAGCAAGGGTACAAGTCTATTAAAGCTGGCCATACACTAATAGATTTTTTAACAAACATTGGGGTGGATTCAGTAAGCAATTGCGTCTGCGTAAACCATAGTTACGCAGCGCAATTGCTTAGTTGCGCCGGCGTAATGACTTTTGTGCAGGTAATATTAGGCAAAATAAACATGTAGCGCCCCGCTCCTGTTGAGTGGGCGCTCTTTGTAAATTTAGTTAGTTGAGCTGTAGCTTGGCTCAGAATTTTATGCCAAATAATGGGTCTCTGTTCCAGCTCGGCTGTGTTGCACATCTTCCACCTGACTGTGGGTGTCGCTGTCACCAGGGGTTAAGGATGGAACTGCAATGGGCTGGGTGTATTGGGTGCCTCTTGCCCAGAAGCGGCTCAGTGGTGTGGTCTTCACCGCTGTGCATTCTGGGGAGGGGTACTTAAGAAACAGACACTGTTCTGATGGGGTCTTCCGATCCTGACCTGAGGGCCCTCAGGGCCTTTTCGTCTCGGGCCTGCTGGCCCGAGGCTCCGTTACTGCAAGTAGGCCCAGGAGGCCCTGGGGGCCTACTGGTCCAGGGGTGGTCCCGTGCTGTCTTGCCTGAGGGAAGAAACCGAATGAGGACGCATCCTGGCCAACTTACCTCACCGTGCTGCCGGCTTGGCTGAAAGATCCTGGCACCGTGAGTTGTGTAATCTCTTTGAACGTTGCAAAGTGTGTGGGTGGTTGCCTGGTCCTGTGGCAGAGGACCTTGTAACGATTCGATGACACTCATCAAGTCTGTGGCAGAGACCTTTGTACGAGCTTCGCACCGGCTGCTAGGTCAGTGAGAGGTTGCTGCATCCAGTGTGGAAATTTTCTTTTTTGTCCTCTGGATCTAAGATCATAACAGTGATACGCAAAGTAAGGTACCTAAATCCTCCCTACCCTTTCATTCCCTTAATGGAACTTGTTTAATAAAACCTTTGAAGAAATAGAAACAAAGTGTTGGTGCCGACATTTGTAACTCTTCAAGAAGGATCTCTAGGACAAGAATGGTGAACAAGTAAGGTAACGGCAGGCCCAAATCTAAACCAGCAGCTCCTTCGGGGGTAGTGCTACATAAAAAAAATATGTCATTTATTTTTCTTAACAATGTTCTCTAGAACTAAGTCCTATGAAGCATTCTGAGTGAGTTTGGCCTCTTTAGTGACCTGAATCTACTTAAGTTTCTGCATCCTATATCTGTTTTGTCAGGAAATTTTGAGATTTGTTATGATGAGCCAAGCGCATTAAAATTACTAATTGTCAATGTAATAGATATAAGGGAACAGATACAAAAAGTTAAACAAATACAAGACATGTGAGAACAGGAGAATGTAAATCTTCCATTTATCGTAGTGGCAAAACATTAGTCAGCAAAATGGAATTACTCAACTTCAGGAAAACAACTTCACTATCCATCAAAGTATTGGAAAGGCTTCACAATAAGGAGGCATGTACTGCAGAGTTCAGGAATTTGTAACTCAAGCATTATTATAATTAAAGTAAAATTAAATTGCTTCTAGGACCTTGTAATACACCTCCATAAAAATATTAAAGGGTCATAGACAGCACATAAAGATGTGTATGTGTTGTGGGTTATGAAAGGTAGAGAGGAAGAAATAGAGTGCAGTAAGAAAGAAAGAAGAAAGGGAGAAAGTGAGAAAAGAAGAAAAAAAGAGGAAGGAAGGAAGGTGGCTGGAGAAAGGGAAGCAATGAAGGATGGGAGGGAGAGAGAGAGGAAGGCAAGAAGAAAGAATGAGGAAGTAAAGGGAGGTAAGAATATTGAGGGTAAGGAATGTAGAAAGAAAGGATGGAAAGATGTAAAAGGAAGGAAGGAAGGAAGGAAGGATGGAAAGCAGGAAGAAAGATCAAAGAAGAGCGAGAGTAAAAAAATAAAGGGGGGAGGGATGGAAAAGGGGAGGATAGAAGGGAAGGAGGAACACCTTGCAAGTGTTCTAAACCAACCTTTTTCTAAAAATGGTCTCATATTGTCCAAAAATTGCCAACAGGCTGGAAGGTGTATAAGGCTGGGTTCACACTACTACACTACTTTCATCCTACTTTGCTCTGCTACATCGGTCCTACATTTATCCTACATTGGTCCTACATCCATCCTACTTTCATGAACAGGATACTACTTTGGTCCGACTTCAATGATATTCAATGGGCCTGAAGTAGGATCAATGTAGGACCAAAAGTAGTACAGGGAGCATTTTCAAAGTCGGACCGACTTGTGTAGGACGCTACAAGACGCTCTCATAGGGAAACATTGAACACAGAGCAAAGTAGGATGAAAGTAGTGTAGTAGTGTGAACCCAGCCTAAAGCCTGCCTTTTTTGTTAAACAAAGTCACACTTTTTTTTGCAGCATTAAAACCTTGGGCAAAGTGGGCCAGCCCCCATTCTGACAACCAATAATGTCATCGATTGATAGGGAGGGTGTTGCATGCCTGCATAGCATACTTGTGGGGGTAAAAAAAAGGGGTAAAAGAAAAAGTGGGAGAAATGCCTAGAGGAAAGGATGACCATTATTTAAGAAACGCCCTTCTTGGACCATTTTAAAACAACCGGCGGTGTCTCGCAAAGATCAGGCCAGATGTGCCGAGCTATACGGGGACCCCCAGCTACATTAGGTTTGGTCTACTTTTATAGGATGCATCATTTCTAAATATGCCGGAGAGTAGAAAAAAATTTCCAAAGATATTATGTACTACAGAACTGCTGTTCTTTTTGGTACTGAGTGGCAGTGAGATTTTTGTAATCGCCGCCTGTCGCCGTATTGCGTTCCACGCTGGAGCGAATGCGGTGACCATGCGATGACGTCATCGCCCGGCGCCGCATGCATTCCAGCTTGGAACGCGGAAGTGCCGAGCGTAATCAACGCTCCATTCGGCACACATGCCTCTCAGCTATAAACAAAACAGCGTGTAATACACACGCTGTTCTATTATTGTCAGCCGTAGCTAGCCACGCTACATAACTATGGGTACCATAAATCCCTAAAGCTTCAAACCATGCCACACTGGATACCTACCTCAATTAAACCAATGCAGATTGCTATTGCTGGGACACCCTAAATAGATCTTCCTTCAGGAGACCCTGCACTACAGAATCCCAAGGCTGCTACTGGCTTACTGGAAACACTCATCCCTGCAAACGGATAAGAACTATTACTGCTCTAGAATTACTCAAATTCTTATATACCCTTTACAAAGTGCTGTATTTGGATCTAGTATAATTAATAGTATCCTGCTGCTTGAGTTTACTTATTGGGTCTTCAACTGACAGCTCTGCAATATCTTAAAAGGGACATACACTCTGAAACCATCTGAGCTATAATTGCCTCTCTTACGCCAATGCTAGTTGCATACAGTATTTCATATGCTACGTGCTTGACATGTGTTGTTAAATGTATACAGGCTTCCGTCCTAAAATATTGAACATGTTCGCTCTAACTTTTTTATGCTAAGGGTTGAAGGTATTTTATACCTGCTCCCTTAGTGGCCCAATGCATTCCTTTATGTAAGGTGATATGATGTAGAGAACCCCCAAACTCTCTTGCATAGAGAAGTGCATTGGAATCTTTAATGCAGTTGTGCTCATTCACGTTTACCGTAATCTTTCAACGCTACGGGTTGGAGGCATGTTGTAATACCACCACCCTTAGTAGCTCAACACATTCCTATATGTGAGAGAGATGATGTAGAGAACCCCCAAACTCCTTTTCTCTGATTGGAGATAGGAGATATTTACCATATACGCTTGGACTGAAGTCATCAGCGCATGCACACTGAAGAAAGGGCACGATTGTGCTGTTTGTAAGGGGCTCATGCCGTGACCGGCGGCTCCCGCATGCATTTGTTGGAGTGAAGTCACGCGACTCCGGGGCAATCACAGAGCCAGAGTTCATGGCCCCGGAAGGAAGAGGGGTGAAGATGGATGCAGTCCCGAGTGGGGACATCATGGACTTCATTTGCAGGTAAGTGCAACATAATGGGCTAATATGCTATGCATACTAGCCAATTATGCTTTTAATTTGCAGGGGAACAAAGAGGAAGTAAAACCCATCAGGGTTTACTTCCTCTTTTAGGAGTAGCAATTTTACCTATAAAAATAACAAAACGAAATAAAAACTACAACACTAGAGCACAGAACATCAAAAATATGAAACAACTGGGTTGAGGGCCTGCTGTATACAAGTTCTCATTTGGCGCCTACCTCTGACATACCTCTGCTAATCTTTGTTTGGCAAAGGGCTTCACTTTTACTACAGCAGGATGGCCAGCAATAAGGTCCTCTGTGGTTATTAATAGAAGTTGAGTCATGTAGAGACCTTGCCGGAGCACAGGAATGCTGACATTCCCAAAAGGGGTATCAAAATGCCAAAACCAGCCATTGACTACTCTGGAACGCCAGGAATATGCTACAGTCAATGTACGAGTATCTTTCAGCAGATCTACTGTACATTGGATGTTAAAGTATAGCTATAGGCAAACTTTTTTAAGTTTTGGATAGAGTGCAGAGGGATTAGAACAGTTGTCAGTTTTTATTGCTGTCTGTGATCCCGTTAGGGAGATTCACCCTCACTATTTGTCCTGTTTACCATTATTATTGAAAGTGAAAGTAAAAGAATATCCCACATTTTTGGGTTATCCCCCAGAAGGTAATAGAGGTGAAATCTTCAAATTGGGACACTAGTTCTGTTGACCTGTGGGTCTCCAAGGAATTATCTTAATTTGTAGGGATTTCCTCTCACTTCCTGTTTGGCTATGGGATAGGAAGTGAAGGGAAATCTCTGCAATAGGACACGGATGGCCAAGAAAAAATCCGACAGGGGTCATAACCAGGGCTGTATTTTGGCCTAGGCCGACAAGGCCCAGGCCTAGGGCAGCACTTTGCGGGAGGCCGCGCCCCCCCTTCACAAAAACATCCCCCGACCCGTCCTACCGCATCCCGGTTCCCGCAGCATCCTCCCGGCTTACATACAGCCTCTGAGGTGCCTGACCAGTGCAGTTATCTGCAGCCTTGCGTGGTGCACCAGGTCTGGGAGCCTGGATGAGTCTTCTTCAGACATCCCGCCCACTGCTTCACCATGCAACATGACATCCAGCCCAGACTCAGGTAGGAGACACCGTTGTAAGGGGAAAGTGGGGAGCCCGAGTGTATGGCAGGCTGTGCAATCTCATTGTTTTGTGTTTGGAGGACTGGTGGCAGCCCGTTTTTGCTGGGACTTGTAGTGCCCCGTTTTTTCTTGGACTTGTAGTGCCCCGTTTAGCTGGGACTTGTAGTGCACTGTGGGGGCTGAAATACGGCAGCCCCATTTTTTCTGGGACTTGTAGTGCAATGTGGGGGCTGAAATATGGCAGCCCCGTTTTATCTGGGACTTGTAGTGCACTGTGGGGGCTGAAATATGGCAGCCCCGTTTTGCTGGGACTTGTAGTGCACCACAGGGGCTGAGATATGGCAGCCCCGTTTTGCTGGGACTTGTAGTGCACCACAGGGGCTGAGATATGACGGCCTTCTATGCTGGGACCTGCAGTGCACTCTGGGGGGGCTGACATATGGCATCCTCCTATGCTGGGACTTGTAGTGCCTTAGACTGTGGGGGGACAGAGGAATCCTCATTCCGCCACTAAGGGCACTACAAGTCCCAGCAGAGTGGGCTGCCATTCTTCCATCCCCTGTAGTCTAGGGCACTACAAGTCCCAGCATAGGAAGCTGCCATATCTCAGCTCGCCAGAGTGCACTACAAGTCCCAGCATAGGAGGGTGCCATATCTCAGCCCCCCAGAGTGCAGTACAAGTCCCAGCATAGGAGGCTGCCATATCTCAGCCCCCCAGAGTGCACTACAAGTCCCAGCATAGGAGGCTGCCATATCTCAGCCCCCCAGAGTGCACTACAAGTCCCAGCATAGGAGGCTGCCATATCTCAGCCCCCCCAGAGTGCACTACAAGTCCCAGCATAGGAGGCTGCCATATCTCAGCCCCCCCAGAGAGCACTACAAGTCCCAGCATAGGAGGCTGCCATATCTCAGCCCCCCAGAGAGCACTACAAGTCCCAGCATAGGAGGCTGCCATATCTCAGCCCCCCAGAGTGCACTACAAGTCCCAGAATAGGAGGCTGCCATATCTCAGCCCCCCAGAGTACACTACAAGTCCCAGGATAGGAGGCTGCCATATCTCAGCCCCCCAGAGTACACTACAAGTCCCAACATATGAGGCTGCTCTTACAGAACAGGAGAAGGAGCTAGAAGGGGAGAGAAGGAGGCACAGGTTTGAGATGAGGGGGGATTTTTTCTGAACGTGAGGATTTATGCTGGAAGGGGGAGATGGGGGAGGATTTGTGATGGGGGAGGATTTGTGCCGAGAGATGTAATTTATGCTGGGAGGGGGAGATGGGGGAGGATTTGTGATGGGAGGGGGGATTTATGCTGGGAGGGGGAGATGGGGAAGGATTTGTGCTAAGAGGGGGGATTTGTGCTGGGAAAGGGGAGGTTAAGGAAAGGGTTTGTGCCGAGAAGGGGGATTTTCACTGAAAGGGGTTATATGAGGGCGAGGATTTGTGCTGAAAGGGAGTATTTTTGCTGCTAGGGGGGAGATGGAGGGGGCGGGGGGGGTGTGATTTACAGATGATAGGGCGGGTCTTAAATAGGAAGGGGTGTGACTTTGACAGGAAGGGTGAGTCGTATTTAAATTAGGGGGTGCATGAATTTAGTCAGGCCTAGGGCAGCACAAAACCTAAATACACCACTGGTCATAACCCTACCTTACTCTATCCAAAATGAAAAACTTTAACCACTTGCCAACCGGGCCAATTCTGACACTCCTCTCCTACATGTAAAAATCTACTTTTTTTGGGCTAGAAAATAACTTAGAAACCCCAAACACACACACACATATATATATATATATATATATATATATTAGCCCATATTAGATGATGGGTGTTGCAATTATATATGTCACACGGTATTTACGCAGCGGTATTTTGAATGCAATTTTTGGGGAAAAGATACACTTAAATCTTAATGAGCACAAAATAATACCAATTTTATTGTAAAATATGATGTTCCGCCAAGTAAATAGATACCTAACATGTCATGCTTTAAAATTGCATCAGCCCATGGAATGGCGGCAAACTATAGTACTTAAAATTCTCCATGGGCGACACTTTAAACACCTTTACAGGTTACCAGTTTAGAGATACACAGGGGGCCTGGTGCTAGACTTATTGGTCTCTCACTGACGATCACAACAATACCTCATGTATGGTGTGATCACTGTTTACATTTGAGTGGGGGAGTAACATATGTTTTCAAATGTTTTATTATTATTTATTTTAACCAAAACTTACACTGTCTCTACATTTATTTTTTTATTATTTACTTAATTGCTATCACAAGGGAGGAACAACATCCCTTGTGATAGCATGGGCTGTGACAGGTCCTCTTTATGGAGAGATCTGGGGTCTATTAAACCCTCCAATGCAGCCGAACAGACACCGATCGGTCTGATCGGCTGCTTTCCTTGGTGCTAACGACCAAGTGAACAGAGAGGCATAATCGTAAGTGACGACGTACCTGTCCGGGGTCACAAATTGGGAGGAGCAACGTCAGTTTCTATCTCTTTGTGCTGTGCAGCCATGGTCGCCGTTAGCATTGCTCCTGGGCTCTGCGATTGGACAGAGGACCCGCTTCCACCATCCCCAAAAAATATCAAGTGGCTGTTCAGCCACTAGAATCACTTCTGCAGTACAGGAAATTGCAAGTTGAAAATTTTCAGACTGGGATGATGCCTGCAGGCATCATCCCCAGAATAACCACTGCAAACTGAGGCCGTCCATGAATGTCCTACAGTTTGCAAGTGGGTAATATAAAGGACTAGCTAATGACTCTCCAACAAGATTTTTTTTTTTTTAATGAACAACTAATTAAGTTCTTTGTTGTAAGGGGTGATAGGATTTTATAATTCTGTGTGAATCCAAGGGAGGATCAAATGAAAAAGCTTGTCCACCTCTAACTATTAGCATTTCTCAGTAGAGTAATTGATTCAAGAAATTACCCTGACTGCCACTGAAAAAGTCATTGGATTTTTATGCTGTGAAATAAATTAACAGCTGAATAAACAATTTTATGTAGAAATTGGTACTCTGATCGTTTTCTTAATATGCTTAAAAAATATATTTTGAAAATGATTTCCACTATGGTCATGATTTGTTAAATCATTTTTTTTTTTTAACCATTTATAAATAGGCTTTTGTACATTTGTTACAAGCCCCTATTCTGCACCTACAGTGGATATAAACAGTCTACACACCCCTGTAAAAATACAGTTTTTTCGAGATACAAAAAAACAGATCAAGATACATTTCATAATTGTTTTTCTCCTGTGACCTATAATCTGTGCAATTTAAATAAAAACAAACAAAAACCTTTAGGCTGCATTCACACCTGAGCGTAGCGTTTTTTGTTGTTTTTTCTGGCGTTTCGTCGCGCATATTCATGCGTATTTTTCGCGTTTGCATACAGCGGCGTCCGATGTTTTTGTACTTCGACGTTTTTTATTTTAGCCAATAGGAAAAATTATCATCTTTTCATCACTTGTTGCTATGTTTGTAGATTTTTTTTATCTTCTGCCTGAGTGAAATGTTCTATTGATTACAGCGACAAAACGCCCGTAGATACGCTCGTTGTCGCGCTAGACGCTTGAATCGAGCGTTTCCATGACTTTCTATGGGAAATACAAACGCTCAAAAACGCCCAAACCGCCCAATTCGCGCGACAAAAAAGGGTCCGGAACTTGTTTGAGCTTCAGGCGTTTGGCGTCAGGCGTTTTGGAGTGGAGATGTGAACCATCTCCATAGAGAATAATGTATTTTTTCCCCTCTAGCGTTTTGGAGCATCGCGCTTCAGGCGACAAAATGCTCAGATGTGAATGGGGCCTTAAAAAGAGAGCGAGGACCTGAGATACTGGCACAGGAACTGTCAGGCAGTGACAATAATTTTCTTTGCGGAGGTGCATCAGCAAGCAAGACATTGATGGAACAGTCATAAATGCAGTGAGGTGGCAAAGTATCCCGACACTTTGGAAGATACATTCAGGGAGTTCTTATAACAAGAGAAAATCTGTTCCACTTGGCAAGCACCATTCTGAATAGGACGTGGTATGCAGGTTTTTTTACACATTGATCGATCGGACCATGCCAAGATATTGACCAGTCTAGACTCATGCCAAGAAGTCAAGAGGTAACAGAGAGCCTGACACAGGAGGATTAGGCAGAAGCATAAACTAGATGAGCCAGGTCATCCATGAGTAATGGTAATCCACAAAGCAAATACAAGCTGAGTCCTACCATAAAGCAGGAGTCCAATGACTTGAATATTGTTTATGACCTCACTTGTCTTCCAGGTGCTGCAATTTTCTAATATGGTGATATATTTTGACATGTTTGTCATTGGTCTCTGTATTTTCTGTGAGTTGACTTAAAATATTGAAAAAAAAAGCAGGAGCCCAAAATGAGAATCGGGAGGTTTGCACATCTCACTGTTATGTTATCACCAAACAGACGCTTTCCCTAAAGGACAATTTAATAAGACACTGTTTTAATGTATAACATGTGCCACAGTGTCCTGCACATATGAACAGACATAGCTGCCATGGAAGATACTAACTTAGGAGCTTCTATAAGGCCAGCACAGCTACATTGAAGGGCTTTATGAATAAGCATATAAAGCTGTAAAACCTAAGAATTTTGATTTAAATTAGATGAATCTGTTTTAGAAGATGTGATCCATTCAGACATGGTTTCACAAATTAAAGTTACTGCCGGAAGAGGACAGAGAGTTGTTCTACTTACCTCAAACTGAGATATAAAAACGGTATCTGAACATAAATCCAAAGTGATAGGTTGTCTATTAACCTCCCTGGCGGTATGATTATTTCAGATTTTTTTTTTTTTTTTTAATAAACATTTTATTGAATATTTTCAACAATACAGCTTAAGCCAAAACATGGATATGTCAGTCATTTTTTCAGATGTAGTCTTGACAGTTTCTTATAGTAACAAATGAACTTAAAAGATAAATATGCCTTCATATGCCACAAATCAACGACATTTGTTGATTATAAATGAATCAAAACCAGAGATCAAGTGTCAAGGTGCAAGCCTTAAATCCCAAGTTGGTAGGGGAATGCGAGCATCGTAGCTCTTCACTAAACTTTTGTGTCGGGGACCCCCCTCTGCCCTACCCACCCCTTAATGGGGGCTTTCTGTGGGCAGCGCAGAGAGGGGAAGGGTGAAAGTCGGAGCCAAATAGGCCCGACGTACATAGTACGAAAAGGCAGAAAAGGCAACAGCGGGTATTTGGCCTACCAGAAATAGCTCTATCTTTTTCTTTTTACCCTATAAGATGAGGAAAGTCGGAATCTGTATCCAAAGAAAGTATATGACCCTGTGTGAAAGATAGAGGGGTTGAAAGTATTTAACTATTAGATTTTTGAGTGAGTGCCTCCCCTGATGTTATGTTAGAATTCCTCTGGGTAACGGGTGTTACTTGTGTAGGGGGGTTTCTGTACAGTGACCAACGTGACCATGTTTGTCTGTAATTCTTGTGCGTGTCCTTGGCTTGATGAATAAGGCGCTCCATTTCCTCCACCTTATCGACGCGTGCATGCCAATCATCAATTGTTGGAATCGTTTTAGACTTCCAATATTTAGGGATACATTGGGTGGCTGCATTTATAAGGTGGAGTGTTAGTGATTTCCGGTATTGCAATCTAGGAATGGGAGTGTGATGTAGCAGGAACTGCGCTGGGTCAAGGCTTATTGGTATTGTTGTTATTTGTACAATACGTTCATGCACCTCCTTCCAAAACCGGACTAAGGGAGGGCAATCCCACCAGATATGTAGAAGCGAACCTTCCGCTCCATCACACCTCCAACAAGACGGGGAGACCGCCGGAAAGATTTTATGCAGTTTTTCTGGTGTTCGGTACCACCTAGTACAAAGCTTGTATCGATTTTCTTGTGCTGAGACATTAATAGAACCCTTATGTGTGTGATCCCAGATGAGGTCCCAATCTTCGTCAGACAAGGACAAGGAAAGATCCCTGTCCCAGGCTGAACGTGTATTTGAGGAGGGGGCTAACTCCGGCATCAGCAGTGCATGTAAAGTGGATATTAGATGGCGCTTTGGTTCTCCCGCTGTACATATTTGTTCTAGGGGTGAGAGATCTCTGCACCATTTCCGTTGTGTCTGGGTAGGGCCGAAAAAGTGTTTGATTTGAAGATATTTGAATACGGACATGGTCACCTGAGGGAGGGATTTGGTTAGTTCTGGGTAGGTTAGTAAGTCACCATTGTGGAAAAATTGATGAGCTCGAATAGCCTGAGATTTGGGATCCAGTACTGGGTGCTTAAAGGATATGTTTGGTATAAAATCCGGATTGTGGGATAAAGGTGTCAACGGGCCCGGGGAGGGAGTTATTTTAAGTGATCGACATATCATCTTAAAGTTTTGAAGAGTGGGGCCTATTAAGGGGTGGTTCAGACAATCTGTAGGTATCGAGCGGTATTTTATCCATGGCAAATGGGTAATTGGGAAGGAAAGGAATGCGTTTTCCAAGGCAATCCAGTCCTTATTGCAACAGTGGAGATGCCAGTCAACAAGCCTAGTGAGTAGACAGGCTTTATGATATAGGGCTAGGTCGGGTATACCCAAGCCCCCCTTGTGCTTTGGTTGAATCAGTTTAGACCAGCTTAGTCTGGGAGTTTGGCCCGCCCATAGGAATGTTCTACAATGTTTTTTAAATGTCGCAAAAAAAGTCTGTGGGATCATGATCGGGACCGCCTGAAGAAGGTATAAGACCCTCGGGAGGATATTCATCTTAAGGATTGCTGTTCTACCGAACCAAGAAAATCTGCCGTTGTTCCAATCTGATAGGTCCGACTTAATGTTTGAAAGAACTGGTAGGAAATTTAGAGCGTATAACTTACTCAGATCTTTGGGGATCTTAATGCCCAAGTACGTGATATAATCGGATTCCCACTTAAAGGGGAAGTTTTGTTTACATAAATTGACTACTGGGGTTGGTAGAGAGATATTCAGGGCTAGCGATTTGTCAAAATTAATTTGCAGATTAGATAAAGTCTTGAAAAGTTTAAAGTCTTTCAAAAGATTGGGGATTGTGGTTATCGGATCTGAGAGGAACAGCAGAACATCATCTGCGTAAGCCGCTGTTTTGTAATGCCTTCCCCGGATCTCGACACCCTTGATAGCATCATTCGCCCGAAGCTTTCTGAGAAAGGGTTCCATTGTGAGGACGAAAATAAGGGGGGATAGGGGGCAACCCTGACGGGTACCGTTGGCTATGGAGAAGGCGTTCGATAGGTGGCCATTGACCCTAACCCGGGCAGAGGGATCGGAGTAAAGCACTTGGATCATTTGGGTGAGGCGCAACGGTAAGCCCATTTTAGTTAGAACCGCCAGCATAAAATCCCAGGCCACTCTATCGAACGCCTTCTCAGCATCTAGTGACAGAAAAAAAACACATTTTTTTGAGGAGGACAGCCAATAATGTACGTTGAGGGCTTTAATGGTATTGTCCCTTGCCTCCCTGCCAGGGACAAACCCAACTTGATCGGTTGTAATAAGTTTGGGGAGCAATGGAAGAATACGGTTGGAGATTATTTTGGCATATAATTTAACGTCTACATTTAATAACGATATTGGTCTATAGTTAGAGACAAGTGTGGCATCTTTGCCGGGTTTGGGAATCAGAGATATGTGAGCCTCTAAAAATTCTTTAGTGCGTGAAGGGGATTCCGGAAGGGTGTTAAAGGTTGACAGGAAATTGGGGATTAATATATCGGAAAAGGTCTTGTAGTAACTAACTGGCAAGCCGTCAGGACCGGGGCTTTTCCCCGGCTTAAGTTGGCTTAGTGCTAAAGTGACTTCCTCAGTGGTGATTGGGGAGCCCAGGTCTACAATGTCTTCAGGGGCGGTGTATGATGGGCAGAATTCTGACAAAAATTCCTCTATCAAGGTTTTCCTGTCTGGGGCAATATCTGGCTGACGTGGTATTTGCAGGTTGTATAGCCCAGAGAGGTATTTTACAAATTGATCAGCAATTCCATTGTTAGTAACAATAGATTCCCCAGTAGTGGCAGTGACATTATTGATGGTGTGGGATGCCTTTTTTTTTTGCAAGGCTGTTGCCAAAAGTTTGCCTGACTTATTCCCATATTCATAGAAAAGTTTACTGGTAAGTGTGTGTTTACGGGCAAGCCTTTTCTTAATTTCCCCTAGGAGCTCTTCACGAGCTTTCAATAAATCCTCGTGTGTTTGGGTAGCTAACGTTCGTTTATGTGTTTGTTCCAGGGCCTTAACTTTGTCTGACAACTCTAGAATGCGCGCTTTCCGCATCTTGGCTCGTTTGGCCATTATTGAAATGAATTGTCCCCGAACCACACATTTATGGGCGGCCCATACTAATGGTGCAGAGGTGTCTTCTGATATGTTTTCAGAAAAATAATTCGACAGGACTTTAGAAATATCAGTGGTGTTATTAATGTCCAGCAAAATGGAGTCGTCTAGTCTCCAAATGGACGATCTAGGACGATTTGTGGGGATCGAGAGCCGAATCGTGATCGGGTGATGGTCTGACAGCAGCATTGGGTCAATAGTGGCGTTAACTAGGGAAGTAAGGTCATTTTGTGTAAGGAAGAAGTGGTCTATTCGTGAGTATTTTTTGTGAAGTGGTGAAAAATAGGTGAAATCCTTCACATTTGGATGAAGGGTTCTCCAAGTGTCATGTAAGGTCAAGGTGGAGAGTGAGGACTTGATTGCTTTCAAGGCGCTGAATTTCAAACAAGTGGAGCCGTTGGATGTGTCAAGGTCTGGTTGTAGAGGAACGTTAAAGTCCCCACCTAAAATAAGGGTGCCCCTTTGGAAGGATGTTAATTGATAGAGGGTTGAACGAAAAAAGGGTACTTGTTTTGTATTGGGAGCGTATATATTAGCTATCGTGTACGTCATGTTGTGTATAGTGCCGCGTAGGAATATATATCGTCCCAGAGGGTCCCTCTGGACATCCGTGACTTGAAAAGGACAGTGTCTAGAGATTAAAACAGAGACTCCTTTAGACTTTGCTTCGTTATTAGGGGCGTGGAATACTATTGGGAAATTCCGGTCAGTCAATTTGGGAATTCCATCCGCACGGAAATGCGTCTCTTGGATGAAAGCTATGTGTACTTTTTCTTTTTGTAGTGAGAAAAGTAGGCGTGAACGCTTCTCGGGGATATTCAATCCCCTGATGTTTAAAGAATATAATTTGATGTAATTTAAAGGTCCCCTCATCTGTGAGGTGGGTGAGGGGGATGTTACCGGTGTCATGTCTGTTGGGCGCTAATCCGGTAGGGAAGGAAAAGGGTATAGGATAGGAAAGGGGCCGAAATAGGAAGAGTACAAGCCTCAGAATAAATTAATAGGGCAAAGAACAGTGCTATAATTGCAGGCCGACAAAGCTCGATATAACTAATTACCGATTAAGTGATGGAGTATACTCCACTCACTTTCTATGTACAGAGGACAATCGGAAAGGTACAGTGGTCACCAGACCCCCAGGACCTTAAAAGAGTCCCAGAAGTACCAGTACACCACTGTTGGGGGGTTGGCCAGAACCGACACAGGAAAGCCAAGCACTCTTAATTAATTTCTAACTATAAGTCAATAACTAAATTTCTTAAAGAGGAAATAAAATGTGACTGATTTAGCCGTGTCACCCCAGAGTAGATTCAGACTGAGAGGAGACAGAGTGCCTATTGAGGACACACCTGGTGCCAGTTGTGCCATTTGACCGAATGTGGGTCATGAGGACTGGTTACCATTAAGATAGTAAAAGATCTCTCAGAATGAATCTCACATTTCTTATTATTACAAATTTCACTACTTATACTGTATATTAAAGCAGGATAAAAAGTAGAACTGTTCAACTATTAACCAGTTAATATCTATTCACTATTAATACTAATATTATCCCCATTATCTGAGCCTTAAACGATGATGCTTGAAAAAAAAAAAAAAAAAAAAAAAAAAACACCCCTACTTACACTACCCAGGTGCAATGTTCAGCAAAAAGTTTTCAGACAAACCTAGTACCCGGAGTCTGTTACCATGGACATCAGTCTCTGAGTTCTTCAGGAGCTAAATGATGTGGTTTTACCGGGATTAGTCAAGGGTTAGTGGTTGACTCTATATTTGGAGCGAGGTGGTAGTGTATTGCTCTTTGGTCAAAGTGCATCTTTGGTGCTTATAGGACACTCTTTGAGGCCAGAATGTCTCCGCTGTTAGCCACAGAGGGGAACCTATGCGAGAGAAAAAAAAAAAAAAAAAAAAAAAAAACCACACCAGTCAGCAGTGGAGCATATGTGGAAAACCACGCAGCTTCGTGACCTGGGGGTGAGAGAGGTAAGTAAGTTTCGGATTCAGGGTCTTGGATGAGAGTTGTTTTTGTTTAGATAACCGAAAAAACTTTTCCATAAGAACTTCAGAAAAACGGAGAAACCTAACCCATCAAACAGGGATTGATAAAACTTTTGAGATCTGTAGGATACATGTATCTGTGTCACACCGCTCACTCATTGTGATCTCTTCTGGCCCTTCTGGCCTCCGGTGGGGTGATGTGATCTTGCTCTCTTCTTGCTCCGGGGGAATTCTGAGGAATTCTGGGGTTTGAGGGGGACCTCATCCTGCGGAACCTGGTAGCTTGGGTTTCCATGGGTGTCTCAGGTGGTTTCCCTCTTCTCCCGACGGACCTGCGGTATGGTGCATACCAATCGGGCACTGAGATCGGAGGCAGACCAAGTGTTTCACAAAATTTAGGCAAGTCTTCTGGCACTCTTAAAGATGCATTCCGGCCTTGGTTGGTGGCTGACAAACAGAAGGGAAATTTCCACTTGTACCTAATGTCTCTTGACCGCAAGGCCTCAAGCAATGGTTTAAGATCACGCCTGTGTTGCAGGGTGATACCTGAAAGATCTTGGTACAATTGAATCGGCGCTTCACCACAGTGCAGTCTCTGACCCCTTGCCCGGCTCAGAATTTCTTCTTTTAGTTTGAAATCTGTCATACAACATATTATATCCCTAGGGGGATCTGTATCTCTACCCCTTGGGCGTAGGGCCCGGTGTATTCTCTCAAAATCAATAAAGGTTTGAGGGGGTTTACCCATAATGGAGTTGAATAGGGTAGTGACTTCCTTTTGGATCTGGTCACCCTCGATTATCTCAGGCACTCCCCTCACACGAAGATTTCGGCGTCGGCCTCTGTTGTCCAAGTCCTCCAGCTGCCGGTTGACTTCCCTCAGCTGGAGGGTATGGTCATCTATCTTTCTGGTAGACTTTTGGAGAATTACCTCATGTTCATCTGTTATCTGTTCAGTGGCCGACACCCTGTCGGAAAGGGAGCGCAGGTCTATGCGTAGTTCTGCTATTGCTGCTGCAAGAGTGTCCTTGATGTCTGCGGCCACTGCTCTTAAATCTAATATGCTAAGCTGTGGCAATACAGCACTCCCGGTGTCCGCCATTCCCCTTGTCAGCTGAGGGGATAACTCCGGTTCCGGGGCCGTCAGCACTATGTCTGCAGGGGTTTGTGAGGGCAACTGAGATGCATTCTGAGAAGAGCCCCGGCGGGTGGGTGCCATGTTACCACGGGGGGCACGGGGCTGGTCCATCGTATTATGCCCTGACCCTCTGGTATTTTCTCTGGGGGACCGGGAACGAGAGGCCGAGGAAGAGCGAGATGAAGTTACCATGCTATCCAGCACCTGAGAGAGTTCTCCTGGGCAAACTGTAAGCTGTATACCTCCGTATCTCCTAACTGTAGGCTGTGGGGGGGAGTGTTGCTGATAGGAAGGAGAATATGCAAAGATAGCCAAATGTACTGTATGTCCCTTTTAGGTGGACCAATATGGCTGCTGAGCCTGGGATTTGGTCAACTTTGCGGGCCTTTCCGCCGTTCCAACCGGGTGCAGCATACAACTACGGTGTCTCCTTGCCTTCTGGATGTTACTGCAAAGTGTGGTGGATTATTGGAGAGTCTGGGTGAGCAAGGATAGGGGCAGGGGGCCACCTCAGTGAGGACCAATATGGCCGCCAGTACAGGGCCTAGGACGAATTTGCGGCCTTCCAAACAGGTAATATAGGGCGTAGTGCTCTCCAGTAATGTCCCCTGGCCGTTCAGTCTCCGCTACAGGAGGAGATAGGATGCTGAGAAGCAAAGGGGAGCCTTTATGTCCACCTGAAGCCCTCACAGAGAGGACCAAGATGGCCGCCGATGCCCAGTGTAGACCGAGCTCTCGACCCTTCAGGTAGGTGTTACCTGCTTTGGTGCGCCTCAGTGGTGTCCTCGGGCCGTTCGGTCCCCAGTCCAGGGGGTGATGGAGTATTGTGGGGTGAGGGGGAGCAGATATCTCCGCCGGGAGCCGCCGCTGGGAGGCACAAGATGGCCGCCGACCCGATGTCCAGGCTGGGCTTGCGGCCCTTCAGGAGGATGGTGCAGGGTGCGGTATGCCGCGGTGGTGTCCCCAGGCCGTTCGGTCTCCGTTCCGGAAGGTGATGTGGTGTTTAGGAGCAAGGGGGCTCAGTTGTGTCCGCCGGGCGTTGTCGCCGAAAAGGCCAAGATGGCCGCCGCTCCGCAACTAGGCCGAAGCCGCGGTCTTTCCTAGGACACCTCCCCCGGTCCGGGAAATTTGTCCACGGTGGTCACGGGCTGCGTTTTTTTTTGATCCGGCGGTCTTGGAGCTCTGGCAGGGAAGGTCTCTCCAGCAAGTGAGGTGTTTTCTGGTCTCAATTGTGATGGAGCCTGTCGCACAAGCCACTGTGTTTGTCTGAGGTGACAGGAGCTGTGAGACTAGGCGTCCATCTTCCTTGCCGGCTTGGCCACGCCCCCGATTATTTCAGATTTTAGGTGCTGAAAGCGGTACCATTATTTTGCAAGGAAATTTGACGTTTTATACTGTAGGCCTGTAATTCTTAGGAATAACTCACTTAAATCTGACCAAACAAGAGTCTAGTAGGCATCCCGGGTATGAAAAAGTTTGAAAAACAAAATTATAAATTATAATATAATAAATAATTATAAATAATTAGAACAAATAATAATATAATTATAATAAAAATTATTCAATAATGTAATCAACTCAAAATCACTGAAATTTACTCAGTTGCAGAATTGTCGCCGTCATTACTTTTATTTTTTTATGAAGAATTTCCCCACAAATCGCTATCGCTCAATTCAACAAGTGATTATAATTTATTATCGCTGTTTTCTAGCTGCTCTAAAACCACTTTTGACATAAAGGGACACTTTTGGTTGCTATGGACAATCTACAGTTTGCAGGCAGAAAGATCAGTTTTTATTATACAAAAGTACATGTAGGGCGCTGGGCAGACCACTAGGGACAAAGGGGGTGTGTATTTTTTACATACAGTACTGTAATCTATAAGATTACAGTATACTGTTTGTAATGTGTTAGTTTACTTTTTTGAATTTGGCGCCGTTCTCTGCCCCCGTGCGTCGTAACACCGCAGGGAACGGAGATCGACGGCACAGGGGGACACTGTGTGAATCAAGCGAGGACCCGCTCGCTCACACAGCGCGGCGGCATCGCTGGATCCAGGGACAAGGTAAGTAACTTTGTCTCTGGCTGCAGCGAGGAGAGCCCGAGTCTGGCTCGGGGATACCGCTCTTGGTATAAAAATCTTACCCCGAGCCAGACTCAGGAATACCGCCAGGAGGGTTAAGGTGAAGAAATGGAGATACCACAGATTGCCAGATTCACCAACTATTTATTTAAAAAAATATCCCACAGCTGTAGGCTGTGCAGTTTCTAAAGTGCCAATAGGCTCTGAGGGAAATGTTTTCCAAAGTTCTGAATGTTTCAGTCTCAGGTAGTGATCCCAGACAAGCAGGTGGAAAAGGACAAACCTTTATATATGTAGCACCCTGTAGTTTAGGCAGGGATGATCCTCACAAATTTACTTGCCAGGAGTAGTTACCCTGTTTGATTGTTAGAGATCTATTGATTTCTCTCTAAGTTTGGCTTTGTTGCACTTTTCCCTTCTACCACTAGGTGGCCGGGGACTTGGTGGTTCTAGATATGAGAAGGGCAACTCAAGGTCAGGTTATGGGTATATGGGATGTCTCAGCCAATGGGCAGGGGTTTTCTTGGATCCCTTGGCCTGCTGGCAGACCCTATATATTCGGGTGAAGTCAGGTGATCTATGTGCTGTGCCACCTGGACGGCTGTCTGGGTGGACGGACATGTGTCGTGTTGCCTCGGGCTGCTAGGCCTGAGATTGGGTCTATCCTGGGGGAATCTGGCTGCTAGGTTGTCTGAGGGCCTATCCAGAAGCAAGAGAGCAGTGCAGGGTTGGGATTGCGGCTTGCAGTTCAACCAGAAGTGACGGTTCTGCTGGCTGGAGAAAATTTTTAGTGGTCGGAGGTAGAATGTAAGTTGTCACCACTTAGGGACCAGGGGTCACAGTGAGTAACTGAAGCAAGTACCGGAGCAGTATTCTCACCGAACGGGCATGGTGGAGAATTGGGAAACTTCAGGCGGTGATCAAGTCAGGGACCCAGCCAGTGGAGGTGACGCTTGCAGAGCAGCCTTGTGTTCCACGCTAGGGACTGAAAAGGCCAGTGGGAAGAAGCTTGAGAATTATCTGGAGTTCCAAGCTAGGGACCCAGCAGAGAGGCATGGATGACGCTTGCGGAAGATACCGCGTGAATATTGGAGAAGTTTAAGAGGTTCAGTGGCAGTGAATTTAGAGGGTCTAGTGAGAGACCGGAAGCTCAGTGGGCTGAAAAACTACAAAGAGAAGTTGTAGTGAATGTGAAAGAACTGTTACACTTTGTGTTAGGAACTGTTAAAGACTGTTGCCATATGAGACAGCATTCCTACACGTGCAGATGTGGCTTCTTGCTGAAGGCCTTTCCCTGCATGGCTGTCCTCCTATTGAAGTCTCAGAGTCTGCTTATTGAATGTGCAACTATTCAAGGGTGTCCTGGCCCTAACCCACTTTCACCCAAAAGGTTTGTAGGAGAAATAAACATCTCTTTTGCATTCAAGACGTGTCTGACGCCCAATAACTTTATCCATTTTACATTCACTATGCCTCACAACCCACCACATACAGAAGCATGTCAGCTATCTCTAGCCCTGGAGGTTCTCATTAGACTGAAGGAGGCAGGAGACCTTGCTACATATATATAGGGGTTCCAAAGATTTTGACAACAGATGCTGACTCCTACTGGGGAGACTAATGAATTGTACCCACAAATAGTAGGGGAACGTGGGACAAGGTTAACTGATGAAACAAGAATTAAAGTGGTTGTAAACCCTTAATAAGGCTTACCTGTAGCTACCCAGGATATCTCCTAAACCTACAGGGTTTAGGAGATATCCCCTGTCCCCTGCATGTGCCGATATCATCGGCACATGCACACTGGGGCAAACGTATGTGTCGTTGCTTCAGTCCGTGTGACATTACTGGCGGCTCCCGCACGCATGCGCAGGAGTGATGTCATCACTCCTGCAGCGGCATCTCTCCCGGGGAAGCAACCCCTGGGAGAGATGTTGCCGCCGGAGGGGGGGGACGAGGACCGCTGCAGGGGCTTCGATGTAAGGTAAGTCATTCATAATGAGCTAGTATGCTATGAATACTAGCTCAGTATGCCTTTGTCTTGCAGGGTTTTTTTTTATTGAGGGTTTACAACAATTTTAAACATCTCTTAAAAACATAATGCACCTTTTTGCAGTAAACAACTGGGCCCAAATAGAGGCAAAGCCTAAAGTATTCACAAACCAGAATCGACTGAGATGGACTTAGTCACGTAAGGCAGACAATGCAATCCATGTAGTCCTACTAAACGGGAGTAGCAGCAGGTAATAGGTAAAAACAAAAGGTGAGAAGGATGCACAGTGCCCTATGCTGCGAGTGACATCAGTGCTGAGGTCTCAAGGCTGATAGCGTTACCTCAGGACAAAAGGTTGGGTTTGGGGAGGCTTTAATTCTGAGAGTTGTGAGGTAATTTCAGCAGTTTCAGTGTCCTCCAAGGCAACACCAAGCAATACCTGATCTGGATAGCTGCTGGGTAGATGCCAGCTCAAGCAGTGTAAAAGTCTTGATTGAAGAAAAAAAAAACACACACACAAAGCATCAAGAATGTTCATGAATGTTTTTTTCAGAAGAGAAAAAAAAATTGTAAAAATATAAACAGAGGTTTCTTCGGCACAGCTGAGGAGAAAGCATTGAAACTCCTAGGATACTAGAAAGAAATTGATGGGGCTATAGTGGGCGGGCCTTCATTGTTTTTTTTTTTGGTTTGCTAGTGTCCACCTCCTGAAGGCTGCAACATAACCCACATGTTTAGGATTTTCCATATCCCTGTGTAGAACGATAAAGCACCCTATATGTTTTCGGGTGGGGGATCTTACAAGTTAGTGAGGAAATTGCATAACTTTACCCCTGTTAACTGACAGGCAGATGATTTTTAAACCTCCTCATACACATTATACTATTGACTGAGATTATGTTTCACCACCAAATGATGATATATGTCAGACATGGGTCTTTACCCGCAGACATATTCACAGCTCACCAATAATCCAGTAAATTACACATTCTTGCTTAATCTAGTTTGAGGTTTTGTTGCTGCACATTAAATCTTTTTAATTCAGGGATTTAACAGCTGAACATTTTTGATTCCTGCAAATCTCTTAAAATAGAAAACAGCCTGAAGCCTCATGTCAGGTAACTGATGTTCAGAATCACTTGAAGAGGTCATCAGAAGGGTACGTCACTAACTATATGGATATTTCATGGTGCTTCCCCGCTTAAAATGGATTTCTCCTTGTAGGTGGTGATGGGCAAAGTTTGATCTTTGCTGATTATCCACTACTTTCTGAGACGATGGTGGTCCTCCTTTCACCAGCACTGCATAGATAGGCTGAGCCTATGCTTTGTGCTGAGCTTTTGCAGCTTCTAGACTACGCAAATCCGCCTTTTATTTCTAAGGATGAATGTGAGAAAACAGAGCACATCCTGTATACTCTCTCCTCTAGTGAGTACCTCTAAGAACAATAGTAAGTGGCAAAATAGCCTTGATTAAAATGCCAAACTTTGCCAATCATTACTATGGTGGGGCTCCATGATAGCCCCATTCAAGTTCTGCGCTGTTAATGGAGTTTTCTCTTCACATGACTGTACATACCCTAATTTGAATAGATCTATCAGTAAGTACACACAGGAGGTTATTTACGAAAGGCAAATTCACTGCACTACAAGTACAAACTACAAGTGCAAAGTGCACTTGAAATTACACTGAAAGCACACTTGGAAGTGCAGTCGCTATAGATCTGACGGGAATATGCAAGGAAAATAAAAACAGCATTTTAGCTTGCACATGATTGGATAATAAAATCAGCAGAGCTTCCCCTCATTTCAAATCTACCCCTTAGATTTACAGCGACTGCACTTTCAAGTGTAGTTTGCACTTGTAGTGAAAAGTGGATTTGCCTTTCGTTAAAAATCCCTTCTGTAAAGAGAACTCAAATAAAATCTTGGGACACCACCATAAGCTTTAGAAAACACATTTAAGGTCCGATAGATATGAAACTAATTATCTGCACATCATAATTATTATATATGATGGAACTTCCTGGTGAGAGGCCCTATAGTCCTTGTCAATAATTCCATTGCTGAGCACAATGCCAAACTAATTCCACATAATGTCTTTGGGAAGGCCATTTTAATATATCCATATCTAAATCAGGGTGGGGTGTCATTAGAGGGGGTGCAGCCATCCTCATCCTTTTTATGATCTTTCATCTGCTTTATGATCTTTTAGAAGGATTCTTGAGAAGGAAATTATACCCTACATTTTATTTACAATGTTTTTTTTTTTTTTTGGTGTGAGATATAAGTGGGCCCTAGTTTACATTTTGCGCCATGTCTCTATGACTGTAATGTAATGAGCAGTTAAGTTTAACTCAAAAAAATGTGCAATTCCATCTTGTGGTCCACCAAACCATCATTGCAGTCCTGGATCCCCACTTGACTCAGGACACACCACTAACCTGCTGAGCGGAGAATAAATGAGCAAAAGCATCCTGATATTTCATCAGTCTGCTCTCCCCACCTGTAAGAATGTTCACGGTTCGATTGTCGTACGAGCGTCTGATTTTTGTCAAAAGCGTGTGCAGGATTTTGTCTAGCATACTAACTATCTGCAAATTGTCGTTCGACAAACACGAACGTAGTGACGTACTACAAGAGTAGAAAGAGGACATTCATTTTTCAAGTGCCACCCTTTGTGCCCTCTCTGCTAATTTTGTGTCCGTAGAAGTTTGGTGAATGTTGATTCGCAGTTTTAGATCGTTCCTGATCTTCAAATGACAGTTTGGGTGTAGGCAGTTACATTAAAAACAACACAGGGACACCGACATGTATCTTTGATATTAAAAACTCAGGGATAATGGTGTTGTGGTAACTTCCCCGAAAAATCAAACAGCAACCATAATATTAATATTATTTATATCACTATAAAAAAAATGCTTTTAAAAATACATTTGGCATAACCACATCAGTATCACCAGCAAAGCAGCTTCATTATTATCCCATTAAAGAAGATGGGAATGTGCACTGCATTTCGACATTTCATCAATTGCCGCTTCACGAATGTTAATTTTAGATTACGAATGGTAGTTTACAAGACCAAACTCTTCCGTGTCGTTACTTGATTCCGATAATGCGTGTTTGTACTTTCGACTTTTGTGTGACGATTTCTGTACTGACCTTTCAAAAATCGAACATTGAGCGGTCATTCATAAAAAATGTACTAGTCTGCTCATCCAGCTTTTGTCTGACGAAAAAGTAAAATTGGCTGTTGAAAGCACGTACTAACTCTCCGAAAATCTTCAGACAGCTCGTTGTACAAATTTTCCCATCTGATTTTCGCATCGTGTGTATGGGCCTTTAGACTAACAAAACGTGCTGCAGCAAAGGCCGTTTGGATTTTACAGTATGTTATACCTATCTCATTCTTAGGCCCCATACACACGAGAGAATTTATCCGCGGATACGGTCCAGCGGACCGTTTCCACGGATAAATCCTCTCAAAGATTTCCGCAGATTTCTATGCGATGGAGTGTACACACCATCGCATTGAAATCCGCGCGGAAATCCTCTGGCGATGACGTGTCGCACCGTCGCCGCTAATGACGCGGCGACGGGCGCGACGCTGTCATATAAGGAATTCCACGCATGCGTCAAATCATTACGACGCGTGCGGGGAATCCCTTTGGACGGATGGATCCGGTGAGTCTGTACAGACGAGCGGATCCATCCGTTGGGATGGATTCCAGCAGATGGATTTGTTGTGCATGTCAGCAAATATCCGATCTGCTGGAATCCATCCCAGGGGAGATTTATCCGCGGAAAAAGATCCGCTGGCGTGTACACACCATAGGATCTATCCGCAGAAACCCATTTGCTGGGATTTATCTGCGGATGGATTCTATCGTGTGTATGGGGCCTTAGTCTTGCCAAGTAGAGGATTATAGATAATTGCACATTTGAAAATACATTCATTTTTTTAATTAAATACATAACTGCATTAATTGGTGTAACTGGTGATTTCTTAAATTCTGTTGGAAGTTCTGCTTTAACGGGATTTTGGGAAACTAAACTCCACACTGTAAAGGTTAAATTGTCTATTTTGCCAAGATACAAGGAAAAAGGACTTTTACTTACTTAATTCCCTGTTCTCCCTACAGTAAGCACTAATCTCTTCTTTACCTTGCTCCAAATTGTGGGCTTCTTCCTTTACAATGGAGGACTTTTGGTTATGAATTGTAAATAATGTATCACTGATGCGACTGCCAGCCTTAGAGCTGAAAAGAAAAAGCTTCAGGGGACCGTCAAATTGAAGAAGGAGCCTGTGGGTGTGAGGAATAAGTTAAGTAACAAAGTACAGTACTTAAAGGGGTTGTAAAGGTTTGTTTTTTATTTTCTAAATAGGTTCCTTTAAAGCGGAGGTTCCGTCGATTTATTTTTTTAAAAGCCAGCAGCTACAAATACGGCAGCTGCTGACTTTTAAAAAATGGACACTTACCTGTCCAGCGCGCCCGCTATGTCAGCAGCTGAGGCTGAGCAATCACTCGGTCCTCGGCTCCTTCCGCCGCCGCCTTGCGGCTTCACTGCCCGATTCCCTACTGCACATGCGCGAGGATTGCTGCGCGCCGTCACTGGTCCCCGCTCTCTCCTGGGAACAGTGTTTCCCAGAAGACAGCGTGGGGGGGGGGGATGACGTGACAAGGCTGGATTCCCTGCGGGCATCAGAACCCGGAAGTGGTGCAAATACCTGTCTCAGACCGGTATCTGCACCCCTCTCCCCCTGAAAGGTGCCAAATGTGACACCGAAGGGGGGGAGGGATCCAAAAAGCGGAGGTTCACTTTTTGTGTGAACGCATGCTTTAAGCTAGTGCATTGTTGGTTCACTTACCTTTTCCTTCGATTTCCCTTCAAAATGTTTTTTTTTTCTTTGTCTGAAATTTCTCACTTCCTGTTCCTCCTCAGTAAGTTTGCCCCCATCATCCGAGCCGTTCTGGCTGGGGGTTAGTCAGTGCGCTCACCCCCTCCCTTGGGACTACATCCCTGCGGGGAGCCGTTGAAGGGAAATTTGAAGGAAAAGGTAAGTGAGCCAACAATGCCCTAGCTTAAAGGAACATATTTAGAAAATAAAAAACTTACCTTTACAACCCCTTTAAAGTGTCATACCCAAACCCAAATCATTATAAACCGTCAATACATGCTATATTATATTGTGTTCATTTGCTAAAAGAACAATTGTTTTCTGAGTGAAAAAAACCTGGTTGATCACTGATGTTCACTGTCCCTCCCTCCTTGTCTTTATCTTTGCTGCAGTCTGAGACTGTGTAGGCCAGCCATTGCCACATCTACTGAGCATGTTCCAGGTTAAGTACCCTTCTAACCTGTTAATTTCCTCTTTTTTCTTATCTGTCACGCATGTGGATGTATAAAGAGTGCTAAATTACAGTTCGCTCCCTCCTTCCTCCTCCATATCCTTGTATTGCTAAACACAATGGTGATGGCAGGCTATAAAATGGCGATTGATGGAGGCCTCACCTCTCTGTTAGACCCCTTTCACACTGAAGGTGTTTTTTTAAGCGCTAAAGGGCTAAAAATAGCACATGTAAAGCGCCTGAAAAACGCATCCCCTGCAGGCCCAGTGTGAAAGCCTGAGTGCTTTCACACGGGAAAGGTGCGCTTGCAGAGCGTTACACTCTGTGCAAAACGAACTGCACAGTGGAGGTAAGTATTTTTTTTCCTTTAGTAACCCTTTAAATATGGTACTCAGACACTTTTTTATATTACATTAAATATAGTGGCATGACCTTTATACGCAAATAAAATGCATAATAGCAATTAAAATGTGTGTGTTTAGTATTATTTTAAAACTAGTACCTTAGACAAAAACAAGCAATTAACCCTTTGCAGTATGAGGGGGGGCCCACTGCACTGTATAGTATGTTCCATTCCCTGGAATTCATCTTTAAGTTGTGCTGCTTAGCAGCAGGTCACTGCATTGGAAATCTAACAATGTGTTTGCCTATGCAACAAAAGCAAAGATTCACAGGATGCCAACTACATACATGCAGCACATGAAATCAAGGGACACAGTGAAGGTGCAGGGCCTAACCTTACATCATTCCTTTACAGGCGAAGGTCTTCAATATAGGCAGGAAGGTAAATTACTATCTCTAATAAGAATGTGCTCCCTATGTTTAAAATGTTGGCAACATTACAAAGCTTATTTAGTCACTGGACCATTGCCAGACTTTAAATCCCTGCCTCCAGCAGCTCACACTGTTACAGAGAGAGCTTGTCATCTACATTTTAAATGAGCATGAGGAACTTTACACTACTGTATACTAAAAGAGCGTTATCATCACCTTCTACATGTTCCAGAATTATATCTGCTTTATCTAGAAACTCAAAGTGATTTATAGGCTTCTTTGTGCTAAACAGGGAGGGGGATTACTAATTATTTTCATATTAGGCACTATCAGGCTATAACAAATTACACCCTTAAACATGACACAGAAAAGGGGATGATAATAATTTACTGCTCACAATTTACCACCACATATAAAATAAAATATAATATTCACTGATATCTTGACTATCAATTCTAGAGAAAAACTCAATCTATAGAAAAAAAAATCTTCAAATTGGACAGTGAAAGGAGAAGCAGCAAACTAAAAAGTGAAATTTTCTGTCATTCAGCTACCTCTTCCTAGCATGCTCCTTGTTAGCACATGAGCATTGAAACAAACCTGAATGACTTATTATGCTGTTTCTCCTTCTCCTTGTCTGAGATCTGCTGTACATGGCCTACGTGAGGCTAATACCAGATCAAATTTAGGTTACCCAATACCTGCCTGGAGCAAAATTTTTAGGACAAGCTTGCCACAAACAAGGGTAATTCAAACCAATCATATGATGAAAAAACAGATTCCTAGTGCACACTAGATCAGGTGTCACTAAATGATGGACCGAGTGATGGTCCCGTCCGGACTGTGACCGCACCACTTAGCAGTCTGAGTGGACTCCTCTCCTGTGTATCTTTACCCACCTGCTGCTACCGCTGCTGCTGTCAACCTCACAGCAGGGTGGAGGGCAGGAGATACAGCAGGTCTACGTGGGGAGCGGGAGATGCCCAACTTTTCAAATTAACAAGTAATGGGTTGCCAGGAAGCATGGCTGTCCTAGCAACCAAGCACTTGCTTGTTAACATAAAGTGTTGGGCAGCTCTTGCCCTCTGTGTAGAGTAGACCCACTGTATCTCCTGCCCTCTGTGAAGAGAGGGAGGGACCTGTAATTACAAGAGGGGCTGTGAAATAAGGGGGAGGCTTTGATGTGAGGAAGGGATTGAGCTGCAAGATGGGGTGGGGGGGTGTTAGCAAGGGGAGTTGTGATGTGAGCCGGGACTGTGATGTGAGGAGAGGGGAGCTGTGATGCAAGGGGGGACTGTGATGTGAGGAGAGGGGAGCTGTGATGTAAGGGGGGACTGTGATGTGAGGGGGGAGCTGTGATCTGAGGAGGGGGGGAGTTGTGATGTGAGGGGGGAGCTGTGATCTGAGGAGGGGGGGAGTTGTGATGTAAGGGGGGACTGTGATGTGAGGAGGGGGGAGTTGTGATGTGAGGGGGGAGCTGTGATGTAAGGGGGGACTGTGATGTGAGGAGGGGGGAGTTGTGATGTGAGGAAGGGGCACAATAATTGCAAGGAAGACTGATGTAAGGGGGGCTGTGATATGAGGAGGGGACTGTGATGTAAAGTGGTGACTGAGAACACGGATGTTAAGGAGGGGCTGTGATGGGAACAGGGGTCTGTGATGTGATGTGAAAGAGGGTTGTGATGTGAACAACAGAACTGAAGACACTGATGCAAAGCGGGCTGTGATGTAAAGGAGGGGATCAAGGCTGTGATGTGAAGGATCTGAGTCATAGAACATAAATGATATTTGGACCAATGCAGAAAGACTGAACTGACTGGACCTCTGTGAATTGTAATTCTGTACCTCTGCTCTAGTTCTTACTACAGACCCAAATCCTACCCTGCTGAATAGATAGATCATCCTGATTAGTTGGTCATCAACTTATTTTCTAGGTTTAATCGCAACTTTTGTCGACGCACTATTTTGTTCTATGACCACATTACTATATCTGTAAATAGTGAAATTTCAATAAAAGTTTATTGAAGAAAAAAACAAAACACATAAAAAAACTACATTCAGTGAAAACTGCATGTCAAACTGACTGGCATATCCAGTAATACAGGTATCTAAAGTTACATGCAAATCTCTACCTTTCCTGTCAAGCTTCTCTTGGTGCCGTGATGGGCCAGCTTCAATAACTAATATGGATGCTCGGGATGTAGGAAAGGCAGAGTAAATTCTACCCTTTATAGAAGTGGAGATCTGCTCAGCTGTCCCCGTTTTGATATTTATTTGCACTCTAACCAGCCCCATAGAAACACTGTATAATCGAGAAAATTTCCTGAAAAACTTACTAAACTTAAACTGCTTTTTCACAAAAACTGTAAAAGATATCAAACTGAATAGATATAGCCAGATAGCTGAATATTTTGTGAATATTTTAAAGTTTTTTTCATGTCTGTAGTTGAAAGTATGAAGGAGCTGAAACTTTTGGAATGTATTAAGGATTTGAAGCATGCTCTCATTGACTTCAATGTTAAAAAAAAGTGTCTAAAAGCTTAATATTTTAAAAAGTATAAATAGTATAAAAAAAGTTGAAGAAGTCCAATCATTAGCTGAAAGAGCTGAACATTTTAAAAGTTGAATGGTCTTAATAGTTGAAAGTATGCAGACGTTACGCAGAGCCAAAAAACGTACAGAATAATAAAATTTAAATTAAGACTAATAAAAAACGAATAACAATACTGGGAATGCTTTAGAGCATTCCCACTAATAAAAAAACAAATAACAATACTGGGAATGCTATAGAGCATTCCCACTAAAAATGCATTTCCTGCATGCAGAAGTTACGCAGAGCCAAAAAACTTACGGAATAATAAAATTAAAATTAAGACTAATAAAAAACGAATAACAATACTGGGAATGCTATAGAGCATTCCCACTAATAAAAAATGAATAACAATACTGGGAATGCTATTGAGCATAGGAAGAAAAACTGTTTTTTTTTGTTTGGAATTCTTCCAGATCCATCTTAAGAGGAGATACAGGAAGCCGAGTGGACACCCGTGAACCGCTGAGGTGACACAGAGCTGTCAGACCTGGGAGTGGAATGGCCAATCAGAATATTTTTAAAGGCAGGGCCCAGCCTCCTTCATGAGCCTAATGCCTCCGAAACGCATCTGCATCCCTTTAAACGTGATTACCATTTGGGAGGATCTCCCCAAAAACTACACTTTTTTTGCAGGGAATCTGACTTGTATCTTAGTGCAGACTTCTGGGAAAATTCAGTGAGCCAAATGCACAAGTAGGCAATTACATTATCAGTAGGCGTTCTGTACACCATCTGTGTACAGAACTCCTCCAAGTAGCAATACTGCATTGCATTTTACAGAAAATTATAGCACTGCAGATTGAAAAGAAAAGGTATTTCTTAATAACATTCAATTACAATAAGACTAGAGTTGCACTTGTATGCACTATATTATTTTTTTATTTGCTAATTTTTTCCCCACGAAAGTGGAGTTACTATTTAAACAGACTTGATGTATCGTCCCATATCTATGCTTAACATAGATATAAAACTATTAGGTAAAATACTAGCTACCCGCCTTAACAATTTTATCGGTACTCTAATCAATCGAGATCAAGTAGGTTTCATGCCATCCAGACAAGCGGGCGATAATATACGCAGGGCATGCCTCTTGGCCAACATAGCAAAGAAAAGGGGTATACCGGCGTGTTTTCTCTCTCTGGACATCAAACAAGCTTTTGATTCTGTTTCCTGGGCGTATTTAAAATATACTCTACAGAAATGGGGCTTTGGCCCTAATTTCACTAATTGGATTATGGAACTTTATAATAACCCTAAAGCTTATGTTAAATACGCAGGATATAAGTCTGACACATTTGATATCAGAAGAGGAACGCGTCAGTGCTGCCCATTATCCCCGTTATTATTTGCCCTCCTTCTCGAACCGCTTGCTCAGAAAATCAGATCAGACCCCACTATCCTAGGTATAGAATTAGGAGGTCATAAACATAAATTATGCCTATTTGCGGATGACATTCTTTTATTTATTTCTTCCCCGCAAGTAACTGGCCCTAATCTCATCCCAATACTTGATAGATTTGCGACGTTCTCAGGTCTAGCCATTAATCCCAAGAAATGTGTAGCACTAAACATATCCCTCTCAAGACTAGAATTAAGTGCAGCCACAGTAGGTCTTCCATTTACATGGTCGGATAAGAGCATCCCGTACTTAGGAACACATGTAACGGCTGATACATCTGATTTATTCTCTTATAATTATCCCCCTCTTCTTAAACAGATAACAAACTTACTCAAATCCTGGTCCCAGCTCCCATTATCCTGGTTAGGTAGGATCAACGCAGTCAAGATGACAATATTACCAAAATTGTTGTATCTTTTTAGAGTGCTCCCGAGTCCAATACCGGCTTACTTTCTGAGGATAATACAAAACAGAATGACGACCTTTATATGGGGCACATCTAGGCCCAGAATAAAGGCGAAAATCTTGCATCTCCCCAAAACTCAAGGAGGGTTAGGATATCCGAATTTTACAAACTACTATAGGGCAGCGCAAATTTCAACCTTGGCCAAATATCATGCAAAAAAGGAAACACCTCTCTGGGTAGCGATTGAGGCAACCGAGTGTGATCCCATCCCTCCAGCTAACTTACTATGGATTCTTCCCAAGCTACGCGGGAAAATCTGCAATCCAATTATTAAACATTCTCTCTCACTATGGGATAGCTATAAATCCAAGTATTCACTGGTGTCCCCTCTCAACCCACTGCTTTCATTTTATAAAAACCCAACATTTTATCCGGCATGGATCTTCCCTAACACATTCAAGGAATGGGTAAGGAAAGACTGTATATATGTCTATAAATTTTTGGATTCATCGGGTATCATGCCCTTCCCGACAGTATGTAAAAAATATGGTATACCTCAATCAGAATTGTTTCGATACCTCCAAATAAAAAAATTTGTGGAAACACATCTGACCTCTTCGGCTCTGAAAAACCAGATGTCACCTTTTGAAAGTATATGTAAAGATAATCCACATGTAAGAGGTACAATTTCGGTTCTGTACTTGCAGTCACTATCCCACAATAACACAACAAAGCTTCCTTATGTTCAGAAATGGGAGAGTGACCTGGGTATAGAACTTAATACCTCGGATTGGAATCAAATATGGCGAAACACTAAATCGGCTTCCTCGAATATAATAGCATTGGAAGCGGGCTATAAGGTATTAATGAGATGGTACCTGGTGCCAAGCAGAATAGCTAAATATGCACCAAACTGCACCGGACATTGCTATAGGGGTTGCATCACCGAAGGTACATATTTTCATACTTGGTGGACGTGTCCAATAGTACAGAAATTCTGGGATAAGATTTTCAAGATGGTAAATGCGGTGACTAAATTGAGAATACTTCCAGACCCTAAATTGGCACTACTGAATTTAAAGCCCATCAATCTAACACACACGCACTTCAAGCTACTAACACAACTCTTTACGGCAGCCAAACAAACCATAGCAAAAGCTTGGAAAACTCCAATTTTATCAACGACGGAAACAAAAAATAGAATGAATATTGCTATGACGCACGCCAAAATGGAAGCGTTAGAAACGGACACGATCGCCAACTTTGAAAAAATATGGAACCCTTGGATACAATATGCTATACCAGAACATTTTAATAGAGGTGTAATGATGCCATGGTAGCTTTCCTATACGAAAATAACCGTTGTACATTTCATGCTTTGATGACGGATCCTAGCCCATCCCTGCAGACTTCCTTACCTGACCCCCCCCCCCCATTTTCCTTCCTTTTCTTCGCTTCTTCCTTTTCCTGATCTGATACTGCATAAGGTAGTACCCTCGTGTATCTACCGTTAACTTTGAAAAGGTAGCACATTTTAGAAATTTAAAGTTGATAGGTAGTAAGGTTACATTAAATAAGGACGTATTATCTTTGATATATTATCCACTAGCCACTAGGACAAGTTGTAAGGATTACATATTTGGCTATGTTAACTACTTAAACTCTTCCTGCGATAGTACACAGAACATGGCTAAAATATTCCCGTTTATTGTTGTTTAAGAAAGATGATACTGTTAGTCAATCTTATGTTATAATAACCACCTGATAACTGTAACGAATGTATGCTTCATGTACAATTTATTCTTGCATTTAATAAAGATATTCTTGACAAGGAAAATGTATTGAAAGAAAAACTGTAAACAGACTTGATGGAGATAGGCGAGATGGTCCCCTTTGTCCAAGTGAATAATGAGTTGTCGCTTGTAACATTCTATAGGCTCACATAATGATCTGGCATGAGACATACACCTTTTCAGTATGAGAAATATGAGAAATCACCTAACACTTCAAAAAAATTACATATATATGTATTTAAATGCCCATGGCGTCGAACGTACATAACAGGAAAAACACAGCAAAAATCACAGAGTTACGGTATTTATCAGCGTATAACACGCACAGGCGTATAACACGCACCCTAACTTTAAGAGGGGAGTTTCAGGAAAAAAACTTTCCACAGCCCCCTGCGTGTAACACGCAGGCACAGTTTACCCTCTATTTTCAGGGTAAAAAGTGAGTGTTATACGCCAATAAATACAGTATATCATGCCAAGTGCATCCTGAGCAACAGAGCTGATCCAGGATTTTTGGTTATTCAGCGAAATCACTGGTTAAGCATGCAAGCAAAAGGGGTGGAATGTTTACTACAGATGCCTACATTTAATTAACAGCATTACCATCGCGGATGGTCCACAGTTGCCTTGGGCACTTTGTTTCCCCAAGTAGGTTGAAACGCCACCCCCAACAGCAGGATTGAAAGCTACCTAAAATTGCCTACAGGCAACTGGATTGGTCAAAATTTGCAATTCCCTGCTCTATACTAATTATATTACAGGAGAGGGAGTAACAATATTATATTTTTTTAGGCACAGTTATGATTAAATGTATGCTTTTTCTGATGTACAGTAAATCAAACAATCCATTCACTACAGATGTAATAATATAACCGTATCATCTCCACAATAAACAGACTGGCTAACCACCCACAGTAATATGTACTAACACAGAAGAGAAGGTGGGAAATTATGCAGCACCTGCAAACATTGAACATAGTTACAAACTCGTCATTGTATTTGGTAGTTACCAAACAAAGAGCTTCATATGATCAATTCTTAGCAATTCTGCATCACTGTATGAAACAAAACCTGTCAGCAACCAAAAATTTGAAACTCAGAAACTGATATTTTCTGCCAGGGCAATTAGAGGAGTTTGCCAAATCCCTCAGTTTCAGTCTTTTTGACAGGAGATTTATTAGTACAATGGGCTGTTTCAACACAAAAGGTGCTAGATGAATGATGTTTAAATACTTCACCTGTGACATAAACTTCAAAAATTCTTCACATTTTGCTATTAGTTCTTAGAAGCAATCTATGCACTGCCCTGTATTAAGACAAGTGCAATTACAGGACAAACTGAAAAGATGAAGAGGCTACAACCGAGATATCAGAAATGTGAGAAAGGTAACACACAATGACACATGGGGGGTTACTTACTAAAACTGGTAACTGCAAAATCTGGTGCAGCTCTGCATTGAAACCAATCGGCTTCCAGGGTTTATTGTTAAACTTATAATTAACAAGTTTAAGTTAGAAGCTGATTGGGTACCATGAACAGCTAGCTGCAAAAGATTCTGAGTGCACCAGTTTTAGTAAATATCTCCCATGGTCTGGCAGGATTGTGGACAGAATGAGTGTTTCTCACATAGACAAGATGAGAGGCTCCAGGGTTTATGGTGATGTGGAGAAAACTTTTTGTTTTCTCAGAATATTAAAGGTATTGAACTTAAAAGCAAACATCTCTTATATTGCAATATATTCAGGAGAGCCTGAAGAAGTCACGTGTGAGTGACGAATGCGCGCACGAGTCCAGCCAAAGAGGTACCGGATGTGATGTCACCAAGTCCCTGAGGCCCCGTACACACGACCGAGGAACTCGACGTGCCAAACACATAGAGTTCCTCGTCGAGTTCAGTGTGGAAGCCGCCGAGGAGCTCGGCGGGCCGACTTTCCTCATTGAACAACGAGGAAATAGAGAACATGTTCTCTTTTCGGCCCGACGAGTTCCTCGACGGGCTCCTCGCTGAAAAGTGTACACACGACCGAGTTTCTCGGCAGAATCCAGCTCCGACCGAGTTTCTGGCTGAATTCTGCCGAGAAACTCGGTCGTGTGTACGGGGCCTCACTCGTTTTTTATATGCTTACTTTTAATCTACTTTTGTGAGTACCCAGTGCATAAGCTGTTTTTTTATCATTAAATTGCTCCTACGTTATTACACTATTGGTGCTCTCCTTTTATCTCCTTGTGTGAGGGTTATTGCCGCTTCCAACGGCCTGAACTTTGTTGCTGTACTCATCCATTTAGAGATTCTTTATGCTGTTACCTTACAGCAGTAAGGTAAGGGGACATGTGCACTACCTTAAGGAAATTGGAACCCTTCATCTGCAAGCACTATATATTTGAACATCTGGCACCAGCACCAGCACTTTATTATATGCGTTTTAATAGCGCTCAGTTCGCTGCTCCTGCATGAACACGGACGTTTTTTTCCACCTATTATTTTAGTTACCACCTATGTGCATTTCTCTCTAGCCCTGTGGCTAGCTGTTTTTTTCACATAGTATATATTGTTTCCACTTTGGATTTGATGTTATGCACCACTGAAGTTACTGAAGTATTACTGTCTAGATGCATTTATCTGTACTTAGCACTTTATTTATGAGATGTATTTAATTTTCTTACCCTATACAGCGCAGCACTATTTTATTTATTCATTTCTGGTTTGATACACTTACAGCAGTATATTCTCTTCCCTTCCCCCTTGTCGGTTCCGGTTTCCCTCCCCTTCCCTTCCCCTCCCCCTCCCCCTAGCTCCTCCCTTTTTTCCCAAGTCCTCTGGTAGTGCGGCAATATCCTTTTCTATATTAACTAAACCACTTTGCCACCATCATATTGCTATATAGCGGGCGGCCAGTGGTTAAAGTATATTTGAACCTTTACGTTGTAAAACAACCTATTCTGTTTAAAATAGAAATGAATAGCAGAACATTTGTGTATACACATAAAAAAAAGGAGATACATACTTTTTTTTTTCTAATTTACAAATGATCACATACCCCCTGCTCTCAGCTGCATAAGGAGCTCTGAGAGCTAGAGGAGGAGAAACAGAGGCCCCTGTGCAGGGGGGAGGGGTGTGTCAGCACAAGTAAGACCATTGGAGGAGAGCAGGCTCAGTTCCCAGCACAGCTATAAAACTGACCATGGTTTTCTTTTATTTCTAGGGTGGTCAGTTTTTAATAGGAACGCAGAGAGACTGGCAGAAACACTAGGTATTTCACACAAAGGAAGCAATACAAAGAGAACAGAATACTTGTTCATGTAAGTGCATGGCACAACAGGTACATATCAGAAATATGAAATGTTAGGTTAACATATTCTTTATAAGAAAAGGCGATGCTACACTGTGGCACTGCGGTAAAAATGTCCCTGTCTCAACTTTTTTGAGATGTGATGCTGCCATCAATTTCAAAATTAACTTATTTTTTATCTTTATTTAAACATTTGATATGTTTTCTATTTTCTACCATAAATAAAATATGGGTTTATGAGATTTGCAAATAATTACCTTATGTTTTCTACAGATTTTGCACAGCGTCCCAACTTTTTTGGAATTGGGGTTGTACTCATCTAAACAAAGTATGTAAATCTAATTTGTGCTCACTAAATGTCCTTGCAAACCTTGTACCTTGTAAAATAAGTGGTGACATTATCACTGTACTGCACATAGCCTGGGCAGAGAGCAAAGCTGTGGAATAGACTTAGCGCAATAGGCTGCTTACAAAAAACAGGAGGGGGATACAAGACCAGTCAATCTGAACAAGGTAAAAGAGCAGCAGTAACTATACTTTATTACAGGAAGTTCCTACATAGAGGCAACGTTTCACACTAGAGTATAACACAGATCTATAAATAATATAACCCAGAAAAAATGTAGGATTTAGATTTAGGATTTAGTTAAAATGTAAGTAAACCCACCTATCATTTTCAGGCAAGGAAGCTGCCATCTTGGCCTATGTTTAATCTTCAACTGCCATGATGCTGCACATGTGATCAGTTATGACACCAGCCATTGGATGGTTTAACAGTTTGGTTGAGAGCACAACCAATGTGACAGTTAGCAATCCCGGCATGCCGGAAATGTAACTGCTTTTTGAAACTGTTAAATCGATGGGTTCACTTCCGCTTTAAGTGAATCCAGGTCAAGGATTCTAGAAGTAGTGTACATTTCTCATTATTGTTCATGACTTGGATGTCTAGGGTCCCCAGATCCTAGTCTGCCCTTTAAGCAAAACATTTTTTATTAGTAGTCCAGTTTTAAAAGCAGCTATGTTGTGCTACTGCACAACCACCAGTATTCCTTCATTTTCCCTGATGTATATGTATATCTTCTGTCATCTCTCGGGAAGTAGAGATTAGCAGAGAGAAACTCCCGAAATGGTCACATTATATAAGCTTGCTGTCACTCCCAATTGTGATTAATGATATTCAGAGTTTTTCCTGGAATAAACACACCCTGCATTCACACTCTTATGTGACCAAGAATTGGATAATGCTTTACAAAGAATAGAGAATTATTGTATTGGGGGGTGGGGGAATCTGTATTTTTAACCAAAATATAACTTATCCTAACTGATGTCTGGTGATGGGCTTGTCTGCGTGTCCTAACCACTCCCCCCCCCCCAAGGGCATCACGCGATGCCTGACGTCAGTTTCGGGTTCTTCTCGACATCCGCACCTTCATCAGCGCCATTGGACGCTGGTGGAGGTGGAGGGGGTATATAGGGATCCTGAATCACAGAGACATGCCGTGACCTTCAATATGGAGAGGGGAAACGCAATCAGATGAAAGACATACCATAAGGTTACTGGCGATTCTGAGGGGACTTCATGTGATCTTATTGATATAATTAATTACTTCCCACCAGGAGGGCATACATGGACGTCCTCCTATTTCAGTGGGTATACTGGGATAATGCATGTACCTACAGGCATCAATCTGGTATTGTTCTCTTCAGCCGGCGATTCCATGCACCGCAAGAACAATCATAGCGGCAGTTCAGCCGCTTTATTGTTCTCACAGGCGGCGGGAGGGGACGTTCCCCCCTTCCGCCGCCCTCCGGTGATTCTACCAGCTCGCCTGTGCGATCTGCAACCTGGAGAAGGAATCCCCTGGGGGAGGAAGCTGACATCTCTACACATGGGTTACCTATGAGGTCTACAAGTGGCCTCTTCAACACACATTACATGGGCATTTATTTACTGTTGCCACCAATAGGAAATCCACCCTAAGAACAGCCACGTAGCCATTGCTGGAGTGCATGTAGACAGGAAGTGGTTTCAAAGAGGCTTCGGGAGATCAGAAGCCCTGAGCTATAACAAAGGATGACAATGGTGAAAACAAGGACTTTACAAAAAAAAAGGCAACTGTTTATGATACATGGGGCAGTGAGCAAGGTAAATGTCATCCAGTTAGGGCTTATGCCTCGTACACACGATCACTTTTTGTGATGAAAAAAAATGCCATTTTTAAAAACGTCATTTAAAATGATCGTGTGTGGGCTAAACATCAATTTTTGTCTTTTTTTACAATGTCATTTTTTGTGTCGTAAAAAATGATCGTGTGTGGGCAAAAATGAAGTTTTAAACCTGCACATGCCCAGAAGCAAGTTATGAGACGGGAGGTAAAACTACTATTCATAATGGAGTAAGCACATTCATCACGCTGTAACAGACAAAAAAGCATGAATCTTCTTTTACTAACAAGTAACCAGCTAAAAGCAGCCTCAAGGCGAATAGAACTTCCCCTTTATGCCGCGTACAGACGGTCGTTTTTTGTGATGAAAAAAAACGACGTTTTAAATCATGAAATAAAATGACGTTTTAAATCATGAAATAAAATTACGTTTTTGAAACATCATTTTCAAAAATGACGTTGCCTACACACCATCGTTTTTTCACAATGCTCTAGCAAAGCGAGGTTACGTTTCACCAATTTTTTCCATTGAAGCTCGCTTCATAACACCCCCCCTCCCGCCGCCATCTGGTGCTTCTCCGGGCTCTCCCATGCCATCAGAGACCCGGAGAAACGATACGCCGGCGTCCGATGGAAACCATAGAGTAGACTGGTGACCAGATGGTCACCAGTCATCTCTATGATCGTCGGAGGCCCGGGCGCGATGTTATGACGTCACGCCCGGGTCCTGGAATGTAAACAAAGCCGCAATCGCGGCTGAAAGAAGAGATGGAGGAGAGATGTGGGGGTCTTATTGACCATGCATCTCTCCATAAAGAGTACCTGTCACAGTGATTCCTATTACAAGGGATGTTTACATTCCTTGTAATAGGAATAAAAGTGATCAAAAAAAAAAATGTCAAAAAAAGTGTAAAAATAAAAGAAGTTGAGTAAAATAAAAAATAAAATAATATTTTTTTTTTTTTTAAACGCCCCTATCCTCGGTAGCTCGCGTTCCGAAGCGAACACACACGTAAGTCCCGCCCACATATGTAAACGCCGTTCAAACCACACATGTGAGGTGTTGCCGCGTGCGTTAGAGCGCCGGCAACAATTCTAGCACTAGACCTCCTCTGTAACTCTAAATTTGTAACTTGTAAAAAATAAGCGATGCCTATGGAGATTTTTAAGTACTGACGTTTGGCGCCATTCCATGAGTGTGCGCAATTTTAAAGCGTGACATGTTAGGTATCCATTTACTCGGCGTAACATCATCTTTCACATTATACAAACAAATTGGGCTAACTTTACTGTTTTGTTATTTTTTAATTCACAAAACCGTTTTTTCCCCAAAAAAAAGGCGTTTGAAAAATGATTGCGCAAATACTGTGAGAGATAAAAAGTTGCAATGGCCGGAATTTTATTCCCTAGGGTGTCTGCTAAAAAAACATATATAGTGTTTGGGGGTTCTGAGTAATTTTCTAACAAAAAAATTATGATTTATGCATGTAGGAGAGAAGTGCCAAAATAGGCCCGGTATGGAAGTGGTTAAATGACGTTTTTTAAAACGTTGCTTTTTTTCATCACAAAAAACGACCGTCTGTACGCGGCATTAGAGTGCCGTCGCTTTGTTCATCACTTTTCAAAAACGATGGTGTGTGGGCAACATCATTTTTAATGATGAAGTTGGAAACATGTCATTTTTTTCATCACAAAAAGTGATCGTGTGTAGGCGGCATTACTTCTACTTTTAGCTACCCACAGGCCTAATATAGTGACTAGAAGAAATAGGCTATTTTTAGTAATTTATCCAAGATAGATCATTCTTACAAGGATTCTTAGAAAAACTCCACCAGAGGAATCGCATCTTAACCACTTGCCGACCAGCCTATTGTAAATGTACGTCCTGTTTTTAAAGATGGATATCTCGGTAACGGCAGCAGCTGCTGTCACAACTGAGATATCCATCTTTTCAGCGGGCGGCCGTGTAAACGATAACGGCGGTCTCCACGGCGGATTCGCCGCGAGATCGCCGTTATCGGTGGCGGGAGAGGCCCCCCCTCCCGCCGCTCTTCCGCGCCCTCCGCCGCTTACTGTAGCCGTCGGTAGCGGCGGAGGAGATCGGATGCTGCTGCCTGAGCGGTGAGGACTTGAGTGAGGGCAAGATGGCCCCCACCCGTCCTCATAGCTTTGCTGGGCGGAAGTGACGTCAAAACGTCAGTCCCGCCCAGCCTCTTAAAGAGACAATTTTTTTTGTCATTGTTTCAATTTTTTTTTCTTGCATTTAAGTCTAAATATGAGATGTGAGGTCTTTTTGACCCCAGATCTCATATTTAAGAGGACCTGTCATGCTTTTTTCTATTACAAGGGATGTTTACATTCCTTGTAATAGGAATAAAAGTGATCACATTTTTATTTATTTTTTTCAGTGTAAAAAGTAATAAAATAAATAAAAATAAATAAGAAAACAAAAATTTTTTTTTTTAAAGCGCCCCGTCCCGACGAGCTCGCGCGCAGAAGCGAATGCATACGCGAGTAGCGCCCGCATATGAAAACGGTGTTCAAATCACACAAGTGAGGTATCGCCGCGATCATTAGAGTGAGAGCAATAATTCTAGCCCTAGCGCTACTCTGTAGCTCAAAAAATGCAACCTATAGAATTTTTTAAACGTCGCCTATCGAGATTTTTAAGGGTAAAAGTTTGACGCCATGCCACGAGCGGGCGCAATTTTTAAGCGTGACATGTTGGATATCATTTTACTCGGCGTAACATTATCTTTCACAATATATAAAAAAATTGGGCCAAATTTATTGTTGTCTTATTTTTTAATTCATAAAAGTGAATTTTTCCCCAAAAAAGTGCGCTTGTAAGACCGCTGCGCAAATACGGTGTGACAAAAAGTATTGCAATGACCACTATTTTATTCTCTAGGGTGTTAGAAAAAATATATATATAATGTTTGGGGGTTTTAAGTAATTTTCTAGCAGAAAAAACTGTTTTAGTCTTGCAAACGCCAAATCTGAAAAACACCTAAGGTCTGGAAGTGGTTAAAGTGGAATTAAATCCAAAACATAAAATGTAATATATTGCAGTTTATCAATCATCAGATATGGTAGCTGCATTAGTTTTCCTTTTTTAGGCCCTGTTCACATTTATAGATTTGGGACTCTTTATACTATGAAGGCATGCTGTTGTCATAGATGCAGTATGGGGTTTAGCATTGTCCTGCTGAAATATGCAAGGCCTTCTCTGGAAAAGACATTGTCTGGATGGAAGCATACGCTGCTCTAAAACCTGAATATATCTTTCAGCATTGATGGTGCCTTTCCAGATGTGCAAACTGCCCATTCCATACACACTAATGCACCCCCATACCATCATGGATGCAGACTTTACTGAGAGCTGATAGAAAGTCCAAGGGCCATATCCACAAAAGAGATACTCCGGCGTAAGCCGTCGTATCTCTGGTTCTAACTTTGGAACTGATCCTCAGAAGCAGTTTTCCTAAGTTAGGCAGAAGATCCGAAATCTGTAAGGGACTTACACTGCCGGATCTTAGGATGCAGTACCGCATCCGCCACTGGGGGCATTTCGAGTCGAAATGCCTCTTCTAGTATGCAAATTAGCACTTAGGGCGATCCTCAAAGCTTTTGTGCCTAGTTTTTTCGCCGTAAGTGTTAGTTTGCCTGGTGTAAAACTAGGGCTGCTTTTACAAAGTGTAAAGTTAGTCACACCTTGTAAAGGCCCATTCAAGCGACGGCATTTGGTATGCATTCCCGAGGGAGAACTCCACGGCAATTTGTAAAATCCAAACCGGCATGGGTTCCCCCCCAGGAGCATACCAGGCCCTTAGGTCTGTTATGGGTTGTAAGGAGACCCCCCTCCGCCGAAAAATCGACGTAGGGGGTCCCGCTACAATCCATACCAGACCCGTATCCAAAGCACGCTACGCGGCCGGTCAGGAAGGGAGTGGGGACGAGCGAGCGCCCCCCCCCTCCTGAGCCGTGCCAGGCCGCATGCCCTCAACATGGGGGGGTTGGGTGCTCTGGGGCAGGGGGGCGCACTGCGGGCCCCCCCACCCCAGAGCACCCTGTCCCCATGTTGATGAGGACAGGACCTCTTCCCGACAACCCTTGCCGTTGGTTGTCGGGGTATGCGGGCGGGGACTTATCGGAATCTGGGAGTCCCCTTTAATAAGGGGGCCCCCAGATACCGGCCCCCCACCCTAAGTGAATGGATATGGGGTACATCGTACCCCTATCCATTCACCTGTAGGCAAAAAGTAAAATTTAGTAAACACACAACACAAGGCTTTTTAAAATAATTTATTATTCTGCTCCCCCATCATGCTCAGGTAGGTACCCACGTGGTGGGTGCACGTGGGTAGGCACCCACCACGTGGGTACCTGCCGGAGCAGGAATGGGACGGTGATGCCTATATAAATGGGATGCAAGGCGCGCTTCCATCATTACAGCGACAACAGGCGACGAGTCAACATCGGAAGAGGGGAGAAGAACAGAAGACCCTGACGTCACAGAAGACCGCGCCGGCTGCCTGTTACTAATTGAGCTAACACACAAACATAGCAGGCAGCCAGCGCTGAAGAAGAAGGCACCGGACAGCTGCAGAAGAACCGGGGTTCGCCGAGTCAACAGCGGAAGAGGGGAGAAGATGGAAGAAGCCCCCCGGAGTCCGAAGAAGCCCCCCCCCGGAGAGCGGAAGAAGAAACCCCCCCGGAGAGCGGAGAAGACCCCCGGAGAGTGGAAGAAGACCCCCGGAGAGTGGAAGAAGAAGCCCCCCCTGGTAATTGAGCCAATAACGAAGACAGGGGGGCATCCGGAGCAGAATAATAAATTATTTTAAAAAGCCTTGTGTTGTGTGTTTACTAAATTTTACTTTTTGCCTACAGGTGAATGGATAGGGGTACGATGTACCCCATATCCATTCACTTAGGGTGGGGGGCCGGTATCTGGGGGCCCCCTTATTAAAGGGGACTCCCAGATTCCGATAAGTCCCCGCCCGCATACCCCGACAACCAACGGCAAGGGTTGTCGGGAAGAGGTCCTGTCCTCATCAACATGGGGACAGGGTGCTCTGGGGTGGGGGGGCCCGCAGTGCGCCCCCCTGCCCCAGAGCACCCAACCCCCCCATGTTGAGGGCATGGGGCCTGGCACGGCTCAGGAGGGGGGGGGGCGCTCGCTCGTCCCCACTCCCTTCCTGACCGGCCGGGTAGCGTGCTTTGGATACGGGTCTGGTATGGATTGTAGGGGGACCCCCTACGTCGATTTGTCGGCGGAGGGGGGGTCTCCTTACAACCCATAACAGACCTAAGGGCCTGGTATGCTCCTGGGGGGGGGAACACATGCCGGTTTTTTCTTTGAAAAGTGGCATGGAGTTCTCCCTCTCAGGAATGCATGCTGAGCGACGCTGTCATTTTTTTTTAAAATTATTTGTTTTCCCGGCGCGTCTTTTTTTTCACCCGTCACAACTTTAGTGTCCCGTCGCAATCCACAAAGCCGCCCGGCGTCAATTACGTTCGCGCGATGCACGTCGGGAAAATGAAGTCACACGCATGCGCAGTACGGCCGGCGCGGGAGCGCGCCTCATTTAAATTGTAAACGCCCCCCGGAGAGGAGGAACGCCTTACGACGGCGGCACTTAACTTACACGGCTTGAAATTTTTACGTAAGTGCTTTGTGGATCAGGCACTTAGGTAAAAACTTTAAGTCAGTGTAACTTAACTGCTGAAAGTTAAGTTACGCCGCCTGGCTGAGGATTTGGCCCCATGTCCTCTTTCGTCCGGAGGATGCAACACCCATGGTTGCCAAAAAGAATCTCACATTTTGATTTGTCTGACCACAGAACAATTTTCCACTTTGGGCCAAAGCTCATTTAAAACGGTCTATTGCAGAGAAACGGTGGCTTTTTTGGATTATGTTCAGATGTGGATCTTCTTCTTTACGTAATGGAGCTTTACTTGCATTTTTGGATGACACATTGAATTGTGTTCACAGACAGTGATTGTTGGACGTATTCTTGGGCCCATGCAGTGATATCCATCACAGATTCATTTTGTGGGCCTGAAGATCACAGACATAAAAAAATCGCTTTTCAGCCTTGTCACCTGGACACTGAGATTTCTCCAGATTCTCTGAATCTTTTGATGATACTGTAGACTAGATGATGATATATTTGTCTTTGCATTATTCTGAAACAGTTTGACAAATTTTTGATGCAGCTTTTCACAGATTGGTGAAACTCTGCCCATCTTTACTTCTTATGCTGGCCATACACTATCTGAAAAAATCGTCCGAACCCATTCTCGAAAAACGAACATTTGGCTGTGAGCACAAACGATGGTGCCATAATGTAATGACTGATAAATCATTCAGAGGACATACATTCTTTTTTTTTTTACATATACCTAGTGCAGACAGTTCGGACCGGAAACACATTAACCTTTCAATTAAACATTCGTTCGGCATAAAATTTCCAAACTCGTCCTTGTTTTTTTTTTCGGCTGAAAAACATCCCAACGATTATCGATTGTGTGCCTATTAACTGTCCGAAAAACGAACAAACTGTCTAAATGAACGTAAGTTACGGCGGCGTAGTGTATCTCTGGCGGCGTAAGGGCGCGGAATTTAAATGGATGTAATGGGGGCGTGTTTTATGTAAATACGTCATGACCCGACGTACACAACGTTTTTTTTTAACTGCAAAATTAAACCGGAACCAGCCAATGCTTACGACGGTGACGTCATTCTACGCAAATTCCTATTCGCGAACGACTTACGCAAACAACGTAAAAATTTCAAAATTGGACGCGGGAACGACGGCCATACTTAACATTGAGTACGCCTCAGAATAGCAGCTTTAACTATACGCTGGAAAAAGCCGAACGCAAACGACGTAAAAACAATGCGCCGGCCGGACGTACGTTCATGGATCGCCGTAACTAGCTAATTTGCATACTCAACGCGGAATTCAACGGAAACGCCACCTAGCAGCCGCCGGCAAATTGCAGCTTAGATCCGATGGCATACTAAGATTGCAGCTTAGATCCGACGGCATACTAAGACGTACGCCTGTCGGATCTAGCTCGAGATGCCGTCGTATCTTGTTTTGAGGATTCAAAACAAAGATACGACGTGGGAAATTTAAAATTACGCCGGTGTATCAATAGATACGCTGGCGTAATACCTTTGTGGATCTGCCCCCGAGTATCTAAGATGCTTTTTTTTTTTTTTTTTTGTCAAATTTGTTTATTGGGTTTAAAGTCAAGAGAAAACAGTAGATACAATTGACAATAAAAGATTACAGAAAAATAAAAATAGTATCTTGTAATAAGAGTATTTGAAACATAGAAAAATCCAATACATATTTGTAGATCCTATGAGGAATATTAAAGGAATCATTAAAGCAGGTTATAGTCAAACCAATCATGTTAGTGTATTGCATTTGAACTCATATAAAATATTATAGAATATTGTGATATAAATGGAACCGGATATAATTATGATATGAACTATAGCTATGGAGCAATTGTAATTTTAGCAATGAATCGGTTCAAAAACTGGCCGAAATAGGGGGGAAAGGGATTTTATCCATGTTAATTATTAAAACAATAGGAGCAAAGTTAGATATCGTATTTACATATTCACATTTACCATTTTATATAATGAGATAGCTTGAGCTATATATTTGAAGAAGTGAGAGATAAAAAGAAAGAAAAAGGACAGAATATGGAGTATAAAAAGTGGAAAGTGATGAAAGGGAAAGGGAAAGGGAGATAGTAATAATATAGATGAACTGTATCCAGAATGTTACTGGCTTACAATATTTTACCAAGGTCTCAATAGAGAATCATCTGGGTTAGATTAGATAGTATAGGTCACCCATGGGTTCCATATTGTTTCATATATGTCTATGGAATCATTGGTTATGGCTTCTGATTTTGAGTGGAGCATAGCTTGGTGTACTCTATTTCTGGTTTCAGAAACTAGGGGCCAGATTCACGTAGATCAGCGGATCTATAGATCCGCTCGATCTACGTGATTTAAGATCCGCTCCCGCAAGTTTGAGAGGCAAGTGGCTAATTCACAAACCACTTACCTCCAAACTTGCGGCGGCGGATCCTAAATCCCCCGGCGGAATTCAAATTCCGCGGCTAGGGGGAGTGTACTATTTAAATCAGGCGCGTTCCCGCGCCAATTTAAATGCGCATGCGCCGTCCGGGGAATTTCACGGCGTGCATTGCTCCCACTGACGTCACTAGGACGTCAGTGGTTTAGACGTGAGCGTGACTTGCGACGCGCGTGTTTGTGAATCGGCGTACGCAAACGACGTTAGAAAATTCAAATTCGATGCGGGAACATCGGCTATACTTAACATTGGCTGCGCCTGATAAAAGCAGGAGTAAGTATACGACGGGTACGCCGCTACGGAAACGTCGTAAGAAGACTGCGTCGGGTCCGCGTACGTTCGTGAATTTGCGTATCTCGCTGATTTACATATTATTTATCGTAAATCAGCGGGAACGCCCCCGGCGACATTTTTAAATTGAAAAAAAGATCCGACAGTGTAACACAGTGTAACACTGTCAGATCTTAGCCCTATCTATGCGTATCTGATTCTATGAATCAGGCGCATAGATAGGACCAGTGTAAGTCAGAGATACGATGGTGTATCTGTAGATACACCGTCGTATCTCTTTGTGAATCTGGCCTTAGAAGCGTATCTGTTTTCCAAGCTTTGGAGATGGTTTGCTTTGTGGCTGTGGTGATTTGTAGGAACAGTTTAAATTGAGCATAGGAAATACAATCTGGTTTTAAATTCAGGAGTGCGGTAGTCGGATCAGGAGTAATGGATTTCTTGAAAACTGCTGAAATCATGAGGAATTTCTTTCCAGTAATTTTTTGTTACGGGGCACTCCCAGAAAATATGTAAAAGTGTTTCCGGATCACCACAGCCGCGAAAACAAATCGGGGAGTAATGGGGAGCAAATTTTGCTATTCTAACAGGAACCAAATACCAGTACATGAGAACTTTATAATTTGTTTGCATAGCCAGTATATTTTGGGAGGACATTTTAAGATGTTTTTTTTTAAACCAAGTCATGTTACTGACCTGTTGCCATTCTAACCTAATTAGTTGAAAAATGTTCTTCCAGATCTTCCTTGTCAGTACCACCTACATTTTTTTGAGATGTGTTTCTGACATCAATTTCTAAAATACCTTATTGGTTTCTTGAAATAGTAGATTTTCTCAGTTTAAACAATAAAATATGGATTAATTGGATTAGCAAATTATTGCGTTCTGTTTTTATGTAGATTTTACACAGTGTCCCACCTTTTTTGGAGTGAGAGAATTTGTTGTTGTCACCGGGGTCACCGGACGATTTCATTTCCATTTTTATTATGGTGGCAGTGCACAATTTTGGGTTTTCTTTTCCTTTCACTCTTGGTATTAATGATAAACAGGACAAATAGAGAGGGTGCATCTCCCTAATAGAGGCACAAACAGTAATTAAAAAACTGACAGGGCGTTTTATTAGTGGCATTCATTTTTCACTCTTCTCTATTTAAAACTGTATTAAAAAATAAAAGTTTTGCCTTTAGTTATACTTTTATTGTAAGTTTGTTATTAATTAGTAATGAAAAAGCTCCTCAGCAGTTTTCCAAAATCCAAAGTACAGGCATACAATGCCTATAAAAGGTATTCATACCCCATTGATATTTTCCACATTATGGCATTTTGTATTTTTTTGAGATTTAATATGATAGACCAACACAAAGTGGAACATAATTGTGAAGTGGAAGGAAAATTATAAATGGTTTTAAAAATGTTTTACAAATAAATATGTGAAAAATGTGGCGTGCATTTGTCAATACTTTGTAGAACCACCTTTTGCTGCAATTACAGCTGCAAATCTTTTTGGGGATGTCTCTACCAGCTTTGCACATCTAGAGAGTGACATTTTAGCCCATTCTTCTTTGCAAGAGCTCAAGCTCTTTCAGATGGGCTAGAGAGCATCTGTGAACAGCAAATTTCAAGTCTTGCCACATATTCTCTATTGGATTTAGGTCTGGACTTTGACAGGGCCATTCTAACACATGAATATGCTTTGATCTAAACCATTCCATTGTAGCTCTGGCTGTATGTTTAGAGTCGTTGTCCTGCTGGAAGGTGAACCGCCGCCCCAGTCTCAAGTCTATTGCAAACTCAAACAGGATTTCTTCTAAGATTGCCCTGTATTTGGCTCCATCCATCTTCCCATCAACTCTAAACCAGCTACCCTGTCTGAATAAAAGCATCCCCACAACATGATGCTGCCACCACCATGTTTCACAGTGGGGATGGTGTGTTCAGGGTGATGCAGTGTTTTCCATCACACATAAGTTCATGTGCTCCAATATTAAAGTGCAGTTGTGCTCCAAAACTCAAGGTGCGCCACACTTCCTCCTGTGTCCTCACTCACTGGATGGAATGTACCCCTAGCTTTTCAGTCTGGGGGTCATTCAGGCTTTGAAAAGTTGGCCAGGGATGGCTAGATCACATCAGTGTATCAAAAAGATCTCCGAAATTTGTAAACATCAAATGTGGATCATGATACTAGAAATAAAAAGAAAAGGTGCCATAGTGAAGTACTGTTGACCAATAAATTGATTGCGCAAGTGGACAAGTACTTACAAACTGATGGGTAAAAATAAGCATGAATCCAGTAAAAGTTTACAACAGCAAGCGAACGCTGCCAAAGAGCGTTTGAACGAAAGACCGGAAGTGACGTCACGAGGATTCGGAAACGGAAATTACGTCAATGCATTTCGCCCTCCCACAGGGCGTCTTCAAAAGACCTCCCCACATGGCTTCACGCAAACTGCAAACGGGACTTCTTATGGCTTTCCTTCAACAATGGCTTTCTTTTTGCCACTCTTCCATAAAGGCCAGATTTGTGGAGAGCACGACGAATAGTTGTCCTGTGGACAGATTCTCCCACCTGAGCCGTTTATCTCTGCAGCCCCTCCGGAGTTACAATGAGCCTCTTGGCTGTTTCTCTGATTAATGCTCTCCTTGCCTGTCCTGTCAGTTTAGGTGGACGGCCATGTCTTGTTTTTTTTTTTTTTATAACCTAACCCTGCTTTAAAACTTCTCCACAACATTATCCCTGACCTGTCTGGTGTGTTCCTTGTCTTCCCTCATGATGCCGTTTGTTCACTAAGGTTCTCTAACAAACCTATGAGGGCTTCACAGAACAGCTGTTTTTATACTGACAATAAATTACACACAGGTGGATTCTATTTACTTATTATGTGACGTCTACATTTTAGTAGGGTATCAGATTAAAGGGGCCTGTTAACAAATGCACACCACACTTTTCAGATTTTTATTTGTAAAAAAAGTTTAAAAAACATTTATCATTTTCCTTTTTACTTCACAATTATGTGCCACTTTGTGTTGGTTTATCACATAAAATCCCAATAAAATACATCTACATTTTTTGTTGCAACATGACAAAATGTGTAACATTTTAAGGGGTGTCAATACTTTTTTAAGGCACTCTATTCTGTGTGTAAGCAGCAGTCTCTCTACAGCAGTCCCCCAGTTGCTAAGCAGGAAGGCAGACTAAAGCTTAATCAATTATAGAGCACCATCTAGTGTTTTATCTGCAAATGTAAATGTACTATAATAATCAACACAGAAGGGCAAGAATATAAATATGTGAAAGGCCTATCAAGTTATTTTAGAACAAGTACTACTATAAATGCAAAATATGTAATTACTGAAAATACTCTATCATTTTCTTTTAAAAACTTCAAACAGTAAGAGCTTGACATTTTCCGGTTTCCTTCTGTGAAAGTAATCTAAATGGCTGTGCCTTTATTTAGAATCTGCACATTACATAAAACAGTAAGCCTCATTTATCAAAATGTCAGCAACAGAATAATTTAACTAGCGGATTATGACAAATTTTCACATTAATGTTTGAAAATGCCATGGAGAAAATTATGGGTTATCACAAGCAGCTCTTCTCAGAAATTTCCTAGAAAATTAGATCCAAACATTATTCTCAAATTGTTTAGCAAGTGAACCCCATTAATCAATGCTTCTTTATAATGACTGCCTGTAGTGCTTCACAGCAATACAACATATTGAAACCTGTGGAGACAATGCAGCTGGAAAATTAGTATTGTAATCTGATTGACCACTATGGGTTCATGTGGCCAGGTCCAGCTATACAGGCTCAGTTGAGGACAGATTGGTACAAATTCCCAAACGTTGTGTTAAAATGGCAAAAACTGCAAGTATTTTGTATACTAGCACCAAGAGGACTCTAGCATGGCCAGGAATATTTAAGCCAGGTAAATGCTTCATTGCTGAGAAAAAGTCCCTTGAATCTTCAGAAACAGACACTTTTTAAAGGAGAAGTACAGCCAAAGCTTATTTTGCTGTACATCTCCTTACCTCACAGGGTCGGTCCTGACTGGGGGAAGATTGCAACCTCCACCCAGGAGCCTTCACCAGTACGTGTCTCAGCCTATTAGCAAGGTGTGGAGAGACTAAGCCACTTGCTCCCACCCCCTCCATTGCCCATCACTCCAGTGAGCGCTTTGCGGGAAGGGGGCACAGCAGAGAGCTGGTGGCGGTGACTGAAAGTCACCAGCTCTCTGCTCAGAGCAACAGGGAGAACTGATTGATCAGTGGTATTTGCTTGCTTAGTTATCACCCTTAGAGATGGCGGGGGACAGATGCAGCATCGGATGGAGGCTGTTTCCAACTAGTTAAATATGATTTTGAAAAAAACAAAAAAAACAAACCCATTCTTCTCTTTTAAGTGTCAATCTTGTGCATGTTGAGGTTCCTCTCGATGACCCCTACATCATTACAGGACAAAATTGAGATGTAAGGGTTGGTGAGAGCAACCACAGCATATATTGGAGACTTGGTGATTGACACTCCTGGAATCATCAGTTTCTGAAGCATTTTAAGGGGATATGGTTTCCCAGCAATAAAGCAATGATCGGCCTCGCAGGCAGAAATTAGTTTAATATTTCATTTTACAGAAGGCATACCTTTCATTCATTTTATTTTAGTGACAATGTCACTTCAATAATGGAAACAACTAAAGGTAAAAACAATCGATCGTCGCGGCATGTGATAAGACACTTATAAAGGAACCTACAACAATCCTGAACTTTTAATTTTCACAGACCTGTCACATAAAGCTTTACAAAGATGTTTTTGGTCTTCAAACCTTTAAAACCAAAAAGGTCAGGTTTTAGAAATGCTGATCACAAGAAAATAAAAACGGATTCATAAAGTTTACAATTTACTAATAGTAGCCAGAACAATTGGCGTAATTATAATTGGTGCACAGCTGCTATGAAAAAGTGATTCCCGTCAAAGCTTTTGCCCCATGGTAAAAGAGAAGGGCATGGAAAAGGAAGAAGTTGACGATTAAAGGGAGGTAGACAGGGAGGAAAAACAGTTGGAAACATGGTGTTCCTGGCTTGCAAGCAGTGACAGGACGATCGAGGCCCAGAGCTGCACACACCCCTGTGCCATGTCTGTATTGTCAAAACAGTCTTCCTGTTCTAGTACCATCGCCCAAAGCTCTCTTGCAGGTGTCCTATTTGGTTTCTTCAAGAAATAAAATCGATTTATTATACATAAGACTCTATGTGAACTCATCTTGGCGATCTCTACATGTTCAAGCTCTGTTTGTTGCTTCAAAACGAGTGCTAGCAACCGTTCTCAACACGGGCCAAGAAGTGAGATCATCAAGTTGGCTGCGGTTCCGGACAGGTTGTCATATCACCACTGTGGAAATGGATGTGTTGTAAAAATCCTGAACATCAGTGAAAAACGACATTGCTCTGAGAAATGATAGGGATCTAGGATTAAATCAAAAGTTGTAAACTGGGGCGTTTTCATCAATCCTACAATAAATCACTAAATGTATATGTTCTATTTGAATAAACTCTGCAATATTTGCAGAAATGACAAAGGGGACTAGGAGAGAGTTCCCAACTGGCCAAGAAAATTATAAATGAGACAACCCTATCATTTTTATTGGAAGGTTAAAAAGATGTTTTAGAGATTATCTAATTCAGAGCCTGTGGCAGTTTGAAAGGCTTCAGAGAGTATTCACAATTCATTGACAAATGCATTTGACCTGCAGCTGACCTCTTTCTGACCTGCATTAGGCTTGTATCAAGTGGATTTTTATTTTTGCATAGACTTGTGTTAGCATGAAAATCTATTTGAAGTGAACAAAAAGCTGTCGACAAAGACCCTATATATTCAGGTATGCTCCATATATAGCACCAACAGTTTGTACAGTGCTTTACAAAATGAAGGGAGACAGTATGACTACACTACAATTCATTACAAGCAGATTCAGAGGGCCCAGCTCAAGAGAGCTTACGGAGCATAAGTGACATATACAAGAAAAAAGAGGGCAGTCTTGCACTCAAACTCTGAGAGCTCACCAGCAGATGCAATGCCAAGGTCTATGGAGTATAATTCAGAGAGGGCAGGGGGAGTTTGTGCTGAAGGTGATTTTGTCATAGGAGGTTGGGGGAGCTCTATTGGGAGGAAGAATCTTTGCCTTTGCGTTACTTACACTCACTGTGTATTGCTTACTACTAAACTCACTGGGGAACCCCAAGTTGGTGATCTACACAGGCTCACTATCACAGACACCTTACATCAGATGGTTGTAGACTAGGCATTCTAGAAGTCTGAAGGTAAATTGGAGCAAGAAGATACGTCTTAGGTTGTTTACACAGGTATGGTCCAGTGAGAGTATTAGGTATATAGGTGACCAGTGCATGTTTTAGAGGGTTGGGAAAGATGCCAGCAGAGAGGGAGAGACTGACGATGTGAATTAGAGAGTGTAGACTAGAGAAAGAGGGTGACTATAGTTGTTGTGAGGGAATCTCCAGGGGGAAGGTAGTTAGCTGAGCAATAGAAAAAAAAAACATAGCCTCCTCTATGATAACAGAGTCAAAAGAAGGACATACTAAATGCAGGGGGAGATCTGGGAATCACATTATTTTAAGGTTATTTTTTTTAAAATGGCATTCTCTTAAACAGTGAGTTAGTGGGCGGAGGTAGTGGAGGACAGAGTAGGGAGTTAAAGGTAGAAAAGAGTTGACAAGAACTGAATGAGGAGACACAGAGGCGAAAATTACATTTTTGGAGGGCAGATTTTTACAGTGTGAAGTCTTGGAATGATTTAATTTTTGCCACAGTTGCTCAAGAGTACAGTTAAGTCTTTTGAGACTTCTAGTGTTATCTGCTTGCCAAGGTAGTAGCGGTCAGGGCCTGGTGTTTCTGTGTGTAGTGAGGGGAAGCAGTCTGTCCAGAAAGGATAACAGTGAGCTGTTGTAGATAGAAATGGGCAGGTCGGGGCAGGACAGGGGTGAGATTTTGTCATACAGGTAGTCTGTTGCAGAATAGGAAAGAGGAGAGTTAAAGTGGCAAAGATTTCCACTTCGAACTGTTTATGAGTTGGAGGGATAGGAGGTTAAAGACAGGAAGAGTGTTAAACTAATAACATTGTGATCACAGAGAGTAAAAGAAGTGTTCCAGAGGTTGTAAGGAGGGTAGAGGCGGGGGAATGCAAGGTTAAAGTTGTTGTCATCAGCATTAGCAGGAGTATGTGTCAGAGTCACCTGTGTTAGGTCAAAAGAGTAAACTAGGATGAGGAGCCAAGAGGTAGCTGGAGTGTTAACATTAAAAGGGATAATAAAAATAAGCAAGAATGATTGTTGGTATTTCATAGGTGAAAAAGTAGGGTTAGCCAGGCAGAGAAATCATCATGGAAGCTTCATACTGGTTCAGAAGGCTGATAGATCACACAATCCTCAGAGGAACTGGAGAAAACCAACAAATACAGTGAGCTGCAAAACAACAGAGGGAAAGAGAGGGAGGTGATCAAAGAAGAGAGGTGCATTGTGGGGATAAAAGCATTCCAACTTCATCTCCCTTTTGTCCACTGGTTCTGGGTAAGCGAGTCCAGTGTTGAGTAGTTCAGTTATTCATTCAATCATGACAAAGGATTTCAACAGCACTACAGAATTTTGAGGCTGAGTTCATACCTATGTGAATTGGATGTGGGGAAACAGGAGATTGTGACTGGTTCTCTATGGAGTCGGTTCACATATCTCTGTTACGGCTGCAGAGCGGCTTGCACAGGAACGCTGTTTATCTTTGGCGCAGTTTCAGGGCCGAATTCAGGCGAAAATTCGGCCCTGAAATGGGGAACAGGGACACACCAGACCCCTGCTGCGAGCTGCATCTGTCAGAGGTGTGAACCCAGCCTTAAGGAGACAGCAGACCAGAAGCTGTCTACTCTCACACTAAAACATAAGGAGAAGAAAAGTGAAGGGCAGAGGAACCATCATTCTGGAGGGGGAGGAGTCACCGTTCTGATTAATTGACTTGTTTGCATGTCAATTTCAGTTTGTTCTATTCAGCTCTGTAAACATTAGTTTCTTTAAAAAAAAGCAAATAGAATGACCTGTTGCTCTGGGATGGAGGGTTGACAAGCCCAGATCGCAGGTTGCTGACCCGCCATCCCAGAGCATCAGTGTTGTGAATAAAGCTGGCGGTAAAGGAAGCAAGCAGCTGCAGAGCAGAGCCTCATAAGCCAATGCTTCCTGTATAGCGCCGGCTCCTGTCACAGGCAGAGTGATACCAAATGCAATCAGCCTGGTACAGCAACAGCCGGAGATACCTTAATAGAAGACTGTGATTAAAGGTAAGTTTATTACTAAAATCACAGTGTATATGGGCATATCTGCTCTGCAGTAGTTACTGGACTGCTTTCAAATGGATCCATAGGTGCAATGTACCTGCACTGAGCCATAGACCTCTGTTATTACCAGCAGGTTTGGTGCACTTTTTGAAAGTGCACTACACCTGCAGGATATAATAGAAGTCTATGGCAAAGTGCAGCTAAACTGCAGAAAAGCCACAGGTGCACTGCACCCGCAGTGTGGGTAAATCGCAGAACATCAGTGTGAAAGCAGCCTTAAGCCCTTTTCACACGATCGTTTCGACCCCGTTGGACCCCCACATTCACCTTTGCTGCAAACTGCTAAAAAATAAATAAACGGAAGTGGATCCAGCCCCTTCTGTCTGGGTGGATTGCAGGGGGCCATAGGGTAGCGTAGGCTGTGTGCGTGTTCTCTTTGCATATGCAGAGTGCACACGGACCTGTCATCCATCTGCTCCACATATTGACCTGTTACCAAGTCGCTTAAGTGGCCCTTACACTTCAAAAGATTTGGCACCGCTGCAGAGTCAAGAGCTCTGCTGGCTGAATATTAAAATACAAAATAGCCACATGCCATTTTACAGCTTTACATGCCATTAGATGAATAGGTTTCACTAATAAAGTGACCCCTGGAGTATATTGTTTTTTCTCAGTAAATTACATTTACACAAGTACAACAAAACATTATGCACATCTTAGACATCTTATTAGAAAAGTAAAAGCATCAACGTTTCATGGTTTAGAACCAAGATAAACCTACGTCTGAGTGAACAATCAGGTTAACTGATAGGTGAATTAGGAATTTATACTGATATAAAGTTACTGACGGCTCAGATAATATGATACAACTGTATTAATCACAAGATAAAATATTACTTTTCCCACAGCGCCTGTGCTGCTCAAGCCGTGATGGAAACTTCACTCTTGTTATGGTACCTGTTGCTACAAACACATAAGTAATTTACATAAGTATGCAATATTGTTTAGGTAACTTGCTGATCTTATCTTATTGAAAGTAACAATAAATTATCTGTATCCAGGCGAAAAGGGAAAATATATTGATGTAGATGTGTAAGTTTTGTTGTACATTCTCACTGGCTACAAGTGTGAAACATGGGTCAGATTAGCAGATTCTTGGCGGGCTGGCGGCCCATCCTCGCTGCACATTGGAAACACAAGTGTAAACACGATATAGTCATGAAGAATCAATTGGCATTTTAAGCCATTAACCAAAAGGTGAAAAGTTCACGCCAACACAGGGGCAAGTTTATTTTGGGCCCAAAGATTAATTTACAGTAATTGAAAGCTAAACATGCTGAATTAGTGTCATGTCACACTTCAGAAAAGGCTTGCTGGTTTTGCCAGGCCATCGGTTCTCAGTATTGTACCCTGACAAGTTCACTTTGATGGACACAGGCATGTGGATTTCAGCTATTATTTATTGCTTATCACTTCACTTAGACTAGAGTAAAGTGTTTATTAGCAATAAACGAATAACAAAGAAATTGCCAGCCTCAGGGGAACTATTGGACCTAAAGGCTGATTTACTAAAGCAGTTGTGAATGTTAACTAAATAAACTGTGTGACTATTCACTTTAAGGCCCCATGTACACTGCTGCTGTTATCAATGTTATCTTATGTGACCATGTACACAGTCTCGTTTACAGTAGTTTTTAGACAGTTGCTTTTAACAGTGTTTCTTTGAAAGCAAACAAATGAGTTCAGACGCCGGAGATTTCCACGTTTGACGCCAAACGTGGCTAAATGCAGTACCGGCGTTTAGCCACGTTTGTGTTTATAGGCGTTTTTCATTTTTGGCCATTAAAAAAAATATATATTTTTTTAGAAAAGCTTCTAAGCGCAAACACGGCTAAACGCGGCATGTAAATGCCGGCAAAAGGCACGTTTTAAACGTGGGTTGCTATCTGTCAAGTTTAATAATTTAGGAGCAGTTGTAAAAATGTCCCGTGTACATGGAGCCTACTATCCAATCATGTGGAAAGTAAATTCTCTTCACCTTGAAAATCCAAATCATGTGCAGATGGGATAATTAAATAGCAATCTACTTTTCACATGATTGGATAATTGAAGTGAATATTCACACAATTAACCAAGTAAAGATATTCAACTGTATTGTAAGAACTTATTTACACTTGTGCATGATCTGTGTTTTTCCTCACAAGATCAATGTAGGGCATTTATGAAACAATGCACATGAAAGCATGTAAATGTTGACTTTTGAACAAAAATTTCTAAAGAAAATTTGTTGGGAATTTGATTCACGGGTGGCCGGGATAAGCTGCAATTATTTCAAATCCCTGGACTAGTGAAGCAGCATCCCGATACCTGACAGTAGGGGATCGCAGGATACTGGTACAAGGAGACTGGGGGGATAGGGCCATGGGTCCATCATATTACAGATTTTCTATAAAGGTGAACTTACACTTTAAGGAGACTTAGAGATTGGAAACACATTGCATGAGACTATTTGCACATCTGTACTTCCTATAGCTTTAAAAAAACAAAAATAAAATCCCTTTAGCCACATTTTTTATTTATCTCATCAAGATCCAGATCAGAGAAAATAAAAATATAAAAATAAGGAAAAAGTTATGGACAGCACAAAAAAGTAAGTTAAACCAAACCTTCAAACCCTACCTGTTCATATCCCTGCAACCTTTTTATACACATTTGCTCTCTGTTCAGGGACTTCATCTGGTTTCACAAACCCCCAGATTAAAGTTTCAACTTCTCTCCTATTCCAAAGCGAGAGGGGACATAGGACTTCCAGATGTAGCCATATACTTTAAAGCGGCTCACCTCTCGAGGGCAGTTGTTTGGCACTGCAATGAGAGCTCCAAGCAGTGGGTGTCCATGGGGAGTGAGGATGCTTCCATCCCTCTCTGGACTTTGCCTTGGCTGACCTCCTAGCTCCCAGTGTACATGCAGGCCAAGCCATTGATTGGCACCTCTCTACAAGTGGCAAGGTCTGCCTTTCGTACCACTGATATCTCTCCGTTGTCTTCTCCTATGACACCCATCATAGGTAACCTCGATTTTACCCCTGGATTCACAAATAGGTATCTCGAGAGACTTGGTCAACAAGGAAGGTTCCGCCCTTCGGACATTTGGCCGTAAGGCGGGTTGCCCTCCAAAGCTGACATTGCCCAGCGCTCTGACCAGCCTCTGGATTCCTGGAGCACTATTCAATTTGACATTATTTACAGACTTTCCAGAGATCCTGCTACTCCCCACACAGACTCACCTTATTTGAATCGATCAGCATGAAAGTGGAAACATCTAGACATACACTCGCACCTCTATAGCTATATACAGTGGGAAATATTGTTATTTGATCCCCTGCATATTTTGTAAGTTTGCCCACTTACAAAGAAATGAAGGGTCTATAATTTTTATCATAGGTGTATTTTATATGATATAAAGAGTATGGCCCGGATTCACATACATTGGCGCATATTTATGCCGGCATAGCGTATCTAATATACACTACGCCGACGTCACGCAGAGAGACAAGCACCGAATTCACAAAGCACTTGCCTCCCAAACTGCGCTGGGTTCCCTCGGCGTAAGCCGTCGTAGGTTGAAGTGGGCGTGAGCCATGCTAATGAGGCGTGACCCCATGCAAATGATGGGTCGAGTGCCATACAAGTACTTAAAACGAACAGCGCATGCACCGTCCCGTGGACGTATCCCAGTGCGCATGCTCAGAATCACGTCGGAACTACTCCCTAAGATACGACGGATAACTGCCTACGAAGTGAACTTAACCTACGCCCAGCCCTATTCACGTACTACGTAAACAACGTAAAATACGACGGCTGTGTTCCCTGGTCCATACCTTAGCATGAGTTGCGCCTCATATATGGGGAATAACTTTACACCGGACGTATGACTTAGGCAAACCGCGTATATTATGCATCGGGCGCAAGTACGTTCGTGAATCTACGCATCTCCCTCATTTCCATATTTGAATAGGAAATCAATGGGAGCGCCACTTGCGGACAGCGTAAATATGCGCCAACGATACGCCGGCGTAGGAAAGTTACGTCGGTCGGATGAAGCCTATTTTCAGGCGTATCACAGTTTATGGGCACGGCGCATAGATACGACGGCGCATATTTACACTTACGCGCCATATCTCGAGATACGTCGGCGTAAGTGCTTTGTGAATCCGGGCCTATAAGTGCAGCGCTACAATTGACGTGATATCAGATGACTGGTGGCATAAGTGCATCAAATTAAACTAAAAAATATAAACAAAAACACCACATATATGCACCGTAGTGAATTGTGAAAAAATAATCAAGTGAAAAAAATTCAAATATAATAGTCCTTTGATGAAAAATTATATTTAATTCAATATCCTTCAAAGAATCTTGATGTCAATGTTCAAAATCAAGTAACAATGTTCCAAATAGTAACTAAATAAACACAGTCCATTTATGACTAATTGAGAAAATTGATAGGCGATCCACCACCGTATGTGATCAGGCTTACCGAGAGGATTAAACCCAGATAAGCATACACTCACTATGTCAACCAAGCTTGTGTGGCCAATAGACCAAGGGAGGGATGTCTCAACAGACACAGGTTCCAGGAACTCAGCGGTAGAACTTTAAATGTTGTTTTATAGGTTATAACGCCCAAACAAATGGATGATGTGGATGTGGAAAAAGAATAAGACAGGAGGGCACATAGCGTAATTCTACAAGGTATCTCACAGCTATTTAAAAAAAGGAGTAATGCCGCGTACACACCATCACTTTATGTGATGAAAAAAAACGACATTTTTAAAAACGTCATTTTAAATGACCGTGTGTGGGGGAAAACATTGTTTTATGTCTTCTGAAAAACGTAAAAAAAAAATTTGAGCATGCTTAAATTTTTTGTGTCGTTTTTCAAAATGTCGTTTTTTGGGTCATTTAAAATGATAGTGTGTGGGCAAAACTACGTTTAAAACGACGTTTTTAAACCCGCGCATGCTCAGAAGCAAGTTATGAAGCGAGCTTCAATGCAAAAGAGTGCTGAACGTAACCGCGCTTTGCTAGAGCATTTTGAAAAAACGATGGTGTGTAGCCAACGTCGTTTATGAAAATGAAGTTTCAAAAACGTCGTTTTTTAACTTTACAAAAAATTGCAGCACTCATACATCTATTTCCCAAAAACAACCTCTGGATATGACGCTGAGCATGTGTCCGGTTAAACCGCTGTATAGTCTTGGCCACCATGCTGCAGCTCTGTTTCGGGGTCTTGGCAATCTTCTTATAGCCCAGGACGTCTTTATGTAGAGCAACAATTCTTTTTTTCAGATCCTCAGAGAGTTCTTTGCCAAGGGGTGCCATATTGAACTTCCATTGACCAGTACGAGAGTGTGTGAGTGACGACACTGGGCCAGATTCACAGACGAGATACAACGTCGTATCTCCTGATACGACGTCGTATCTCTCAGACTATCTATGCGACGGATTCATAGCATCAGTTACGCATAGATAGCCAGAAGATCCGACAGGTGTAATTGTTTTACACTGTCGGATCTTAGGATGCAGTACCGCGGCCGCCGCTGGGGGGAGTTTGCGTCGTAAACCAGCGTCGGGTATGCAAATTAGGAGTTACGGCGATTCACGACGGATTTTCGTGTTTAAATGGCACACGCCCATTTGAATTGGCCCGCCTTGCGCAGTAGGTTTTCATCGCAAGTGCTTGGTGAATCAGGCACTTGCGATGAAAACCTACGTGAATCTGGCCCACTAAATTTAACACACCTGCTTCCCATTCACACCTGAGACCATGTAACACTAACGAGCCACCCAGGTTGGAAAATGGCTAATTGGGTCCAATTTGGACATTTGGACACTAAGGGGTGTACTCACTTTTGTTGCCAGTGGTTTAGACATTAATGGCTGCGTGTTGAGCTATTTTGAGGGGACAGCAAATTTACACTGTTATTTATGCTGTATACTCACTACTTTACATTGTAGCAATGCATACTAGCCCATTATGCTTTTAATTTGCAGGGTTTGCAGTGTGCAAAAGAGGAAGTAAAACCCATCAGGATTTACTTACTCGTTAAGGCCAGTTGAAGACTTTCTGGATTTAGATTAGTTACAAAGTATCTTAAACGGCAGAAGTTCACAGATTAATCTGATTTGCTGGTGATAAGTGAAATTTAATATAGCCAAAATATAACAAATTCTAAATGATTTTTGTCACCAATATGCATGCTGTACTGAGGCAACAATTTAGAAATTTAACATAATTGTGTATGCTGCATTTTTTATATTTGCAGTGGCAGTTGTGGAACAGGTAAAGTGTGTTTTAGCTTTATAAGCAGTCATCTGTAACATTGTTCCTATTTTAAAGGACTGACCTCTGTAAGACCTGAGTGTGGCTGAACATTAGTGCTATGGCACTATGTAGCGGCCTCCACTGTTCACTGACTTGTTTATTTAAATATGACATGTTATGATAGGATTCCTATGGTGTAAATGTCAGCTAAATGCATTGAGAAAGCAACTGTGATTTCAGGTGCTCTTCCTCCAGGAAATGGTCAACTTTAGTATGGCTTCTCCCGATCATAGCATATAGGATCTCATGCCTCCATTATAGTTGCATTCTTTTCATTCCCTTGCTGATGGCTAAATAAAAGTGCTAAATCGTTACAAGTGAGCCAATCAGTGCCTCACACAGATGACACAATGATTGTCGACTGTTAGCAGGGCCGTGCTGCTAGGGTTGCCACCTCATCTCTTTAAACCCGAATAAATATGAATTACACAGGTTCTTTGGATGATTAAAATGATAATTAAACTCACTTGGTGCCTTATCTGCATTAAGTTAGCCTCAGAACCTGTGTAATTCATATGTGTTCGGTTTTAAAGAGGATAAGGTGGCAACCCTGGGAAAACAGGTGTATATGTGCTGCAACTGTTTTACAGCTTTGTACATGCATTTAATAAAGAAATACCATTTTGGATGCCACCCTGAGTGCCGGCCATCCCTTTCCTTAATGAGGTGGCAACCCTACTTGCTGCCCATGAAGCCAATTAACCACTTAAGACCCGGACCTTTATGCAGGTAAAGGACCTGGCCAGTTTTTGCGATTCGTCCAGGAGGAGATGAGGCTTGGCGCCAGCTGCAGAGCCCTCCGGTGGTTCACAGCTCAACTGTGGCCAGGTACAGCAGATGGCAGCCCGACAGAAGGCGTTGGCTACGGCTGCGTGGGGCTGCTCAATCAAAAATGTACAGAGACTCAGACTTTGGGAGCGGCGAGGAGTGGCGGCTGGAAAACATCCTGGACTTCCGAGATGAGGTGCTGGACCTCCCCGAAGAGGCGTGTGACCTGGAGGAATTGGAGTTCCTGGTTGAGCAGGAATGGGAGCTCGAGATTGCCTACAAGCGGCTCTTTGATGGTGATCAGCAGCCTGGCATGACTTCCATTGCCTGGGACTGCCCAGGAGAAATAGCGGACAGTCACGAAGATGCAGAGCAAATGGGGCCAGGGGTACCCATACGTTTTCCCGTCCTAACCGCAATGGAAGAAGTGGCGATGATACAGAGGGCACTGCGAGTGCTAGCATGCCAGAATGCACCGTTGGTTCCCCAGGCAGTGAGACAACCTAGAAGCATAAAGTTCTCAGAAGGGGGAGTTGAGACAGGCACTGGAAGGCTAATAAATGGTGATCAGCAGCAAGGCCAGAATATTGCATCCGGTGCCCCAGCAGAATCGCTGGCTACAGGGCAGAGTTCCGCTGGTCTCTGCCCAGCATCAGAAAAAGAGTTGGATCCGGAGAGTCTGAGAGATGATCTTCGTGAGCCGTTTCCCCAACACTTTGTCAAGAGAGTGATGTGTCCGTCCATGAACAAAAGAGAAAAAGCATTTTTTTTTATCATGCAATGAAAATGCATGAGAAAAAATGGTAAAAAATGTCTTGCCTTTAAAATTACTTTAAGGCCTAGAATTTTATTATTCCTACTTTCTTTATTCCTGCATGCAGATCTCTCACCAAAAATGACATGCAACAAACCCAAAGTATACTCTTGGATATGGCTGGTGGTTGAATGTGGCAGAGGCTGTTAATACATACTTCAATTATCATCATAAAAGAGGGAAAGATTGAAGCCCCTCAGTCGTTGCCCAACAAGTTGGAAGATGAAGTCAGAAGTGCTTGTTATCACCTCCTAGGAAAGTCGTACTCACTCAGTCCTCACCTCATTATTGCTGGCAACATGTATCATACAGTCACACTTTAAACATGTAACTAATAATTTAAAATCAGACAATCAAAGAAGTTGGATTGTAACAAGATAAATTGGCAGCGTCAGTGGTAAATTTATTGAACATATTAAAATAGAATTAAAGCCTATATAATTCCATTTGCAAACAATTTACCAACATATCCAGTTTAGGATACTGTATATATTATGTACATATATTTAGGTTACAACCAGATGTAACATTCATTATCAACACATTGGCCTTTAATGCCAAGGGGTCAGAGCTGGTTGTTTTCAGGGCAGAGCTCCCAGCACAGAGAGTGATGCCCACCCTGGAGCACCCACACACTGACCCTTCCATGCTTCTAACACAAAGCCTTTGTTATGTAAATGTAACCCTTTGTATAATCTCATGCATCAAGATCCTCTGTGCCAAGCCTTATCCTTCCTATTCCCAAATATACAAAACATTAGCCAATGATATTAGCCCGGAGCCTGTAGCTCACCGGCCACCCTTGGAGCAATGAGGCATGTCGTTGCGGATCTAGCCTGCCCCCCAAACGGCAGTTGATAGTAGATCTCAGGATCAAAAAACAAGAAAAAATTTAAAAAAACTTCAGGACCAATGGGCCCACAGGGAGCCATGTCCTTCTCCAATGGTAGGCAGAAAAAAACTGAGCTGCTGAATGCAGGGAGAGGGGTTGTACCCAGAGGGACCACCACCTGGGTGGTACTGTACAGTTTTGATGCTGTTTAAACACTTTAACATGTTTCTGCCTACTCCTCTCCTGATAGAAGGCTAATACCCCAATGTCAAGATTATGCTGCTGTGTCTGTCCATGAACGAAAGACAAATATATTTTTTAAAGCATTCTCACATTGTCACTCATTTTTGAAAGCTGTAGCATTTCTTCACATCTACCTAAAACTTTTGCAAAGTACTGGATATTGTATGGCAGAAAATCTGGGGGAAAAAATGCTGCTTTTTTTAATAAGCCGGTGTGCACAGAGCCTGAAAAGTAATATAATAATTTGTGAAGCATTTCTGTGTGCTTCTCCTAAACTCCCCTTTTGAGATACCCACCCACAGAAAAAAAAAACAAGGATGGGTTAGGGGGAATTTACTGAAACTGGGGCAGATAAAATCTGGAGCTGCTGTGCATAGAAATCAATCATCAGCTTGTTTTAGAAATGAAAGCTAAAAGCTGCTTAGTTGTCAGGTGCAACTTCTCCATATTCTGTCTGCTCCAGACCTAGACTAGGTTCACATTTGTGCATTTCGGAAACGCTTGCAGGCACACAGTAGTGTCATTAATTGTTAATGTAACCCCCACACTTTACTAATGCAGTTGCTTTTGTGCATCCCAAAGTGCATGGTAACAAAGTAGGCTCATTTTGTTGCAATGTGATCTTTAACCACTTAAGCCCCGGACCAATATGCTGCTAAATGCCCAAAGGCGTTTTTACTATTTGGCATTGCGTCGCTTTAACAGACAATTGCGCGGTCGTGCGACGTGGCTCCCAAACAAAATTGACGTCCTTTTTTCCCCACAAATAGAGCTTTCTTTTGGTGGTATTTGATCACCTCTGCGGTTTTTATTTTTTGCGCTATAAACAAAAATAGAGCGACGATTTTGAAAAAAAATCTATATTTTTTACTTTTTGCTATAATAAATATCCCCCAAAAACATATATAAAAAATGTTTTTTCCTCAGTTTAGGCCGATACATATTCTTCTAATTATTTTTGGTAAAAAAAATCGCAATAAGCGTTTATCGATTGGTTTGCGCAACATTTATAGCGTTTACAAAATAGGGGATAGTTTATAATTTTTTATTTTTTTTTACTACCAATGGCGGCGATCAGCGATTTTTTCCGTGACTGCGACATTATGGCAGACACTTCGGACAATTTTGACACATTTTTGGGACCATTGTCATCGCTCCCAGCGGGTTTTCGACCGCCGCATGTAGCGGGGGGGGGGAGGGGATCCCGATCGGACCCCCGACCCGCGGAAAGGCGGGGACATACATGTACGCTCATATGCCTGTACGTGCCATTCTGTGGACGTACATATACATGCAGTGGTCGTTAATCGGTTTAAAAGGGTTCTTATTTTTTTTTAATCAATCATATTTAGTCAATCAATGCCAGACACAGGAAATAAAGTGGGGAGTTTGAGTGTGTAAAGTTTGGGGGCGGCAAGAACCAATGACTCCTAAGCTGAGCAGGCCGGTGTTACTACAGAGGAGAGATGGCCTGTGGGTTCTGTAGGTAGGACATGACCACTGCGGAAAACAAAGCTTCTCATCATTTGCTTGGTGTCTTCGGAGCTGCAAGAGTTTACAAAGCTGATATAGGAGCAATGCACAACACTTCAACTACATACTAAAAATCATGCCCAAGAGGTTCCTGGGGTTGGGTCTTCCAGGGTGGGGGAGCTGTCTGTGGTGGGAGGTTTATACCTCTGCATCTTCCCCGGCCTCCTTGGGTCACTGTTCCCCATGATCTCTCCCAGTTCCTAATGCAAATCCAGTGATTTTTGTGCACAGGGCAGCCCATTGAAAGGGATGTGATGGCCTAAGCATTAAAACTACACAAAAATGTGTGTGCTACGTCACACCTACATAGGTGTGAACAGAGCCTTAGTAAATTCCCCTCAGTGAGTTACAACATAAAAACATGATTCCTTCAGGATTTGGCAATGATATCCTTAAATGTCAAGAAGGAAAATACAGGATTTATATTGAGTCCTGTGAATGCTTTTAGCTGTTTAAGACTTCAACCTTACACTGCCAGATTATTCAAAGTAACACTGAAATTATTTTCAATTAGAATACTGGACCAGCCTACGGATCGTTTCATTCTTTATGGTGGCAAAGGCATATATGTGTGAAGAGCAATTACATGAATAACAGATGAGTGTTACCGTAAATGTTTGTTTTTCCAAGTGATAATATAAAAATATCAGGATTGCTACACTTGTTTTGGGTGTAACGTGTCAGAAAGGTTAATCTGCGATCAAGAAGCAGAATGTGTCAGTGTAATATGAACGAAGGACAAAGAAGCATTGTCTTGTGGGGAATTAGACTGATCATGCATGTCTCAGGAATTACCATTTAAAAAAAAAAAAAAACAAGAAAAGGTTTGGCGCCATAGTAGCAGATATCATATTAAACACTTACATAAATAAACTCACATAACATATAAATAGACTAAATATATAATTTAAATGGAGGGCTTTTTATGCCAATATCATGGCAACATAAAAACAGCCTGATCTATTGCCAGAAACAATTGCTGCTTATAAGCGGGAGTTACCCCCTAAAGAGTTTTATATTCTGCCCAGGGGGGTGTAGAAACAGAGAAAGACAAGATGGTGGGGAGTGCAGATGACATTTGAAAGGTCGACGCAGTGAGGACTATGGCCTGAGAGGAACAGCGCAGTGGCAGCTGGTGCTCCATTTTGTCACCCCCCGTCACTCAGTCGATCAGCAAACCTTGCACTTACCCCAATCATGTGCTTAAAAAAATTTAAATCCATGCATCCGGTGGCCTGCATATAGATAAGGGGCCAGGCACATGGATTAGGAGGAGGTGCCCCTGCACCCATAATGGAGCCGCCACTGAAACAAAGTCCTCTCTATTGCTTCCATAGTTTTGGACCCTATCCCAATGTATGGGACTAACTTCAAAATATTTGGGAAACTACAACTAAGGCTGCAGGAAGTCAGGTAAACAGTAAAGCCCAATGATTCACTGACACAAATCCCTAGCTTAAGAAATGTGTTTGCAGCCAGTTTCGGGAAATGAGTGATGATCAGCTACCAGTGTAAATTGGAATGGTGAGTCATATGAGGGACTGATTAATGTCCTTTATAGGAATGGACCCTACCTGGAGCAGGGAGCAGGATTATTGAAATTGTGGTACAAAATATTCCTTACCTGTAACGCCAAGGTGGGCGGGACTGATCTGGCGACCTCCCCAATGCCCCTTTGTGGCATAACCCCCAACTTCGCAAGATATTCAAGGTGCCGGATGGGCCATGCTGGGCAGCATATGGGGTTAAGTACGCTTAACAACTGTTTAGGGATGGGGTGGAGAGCTTCTGGAGGGCAATACTAAAATTTCTGGAGGACACCCTGGAGCTTCCAAATATTTACTTCCCGGCCAGATGTCTCTTAGGAGACCTGGAAGAGGTGGAAATCTCGACTTCACAGAAGACTTTGCTCAGAGTACTGTTCTGTTATGCTAAGAAGGCGCTGGCCCTTAAATGGCGGAATCTATCACCACCATCTCTCCAAGGTTGGGTGGAACTAGTGAACAGGGCCTTACCAATGTGTAAACTAACCTACATAGCCAGAGGGTGTCCTAAAAAATCTGATAAAGTATGGGCCAGATGGGTGGAGAGGGTATAGGGAGAAGAGGCGGTGAAGTAATGGACAACAGATAAGATGTGACAAGAGTTGTGGGTAGAGGTATGTTGTTGAGTCGGCGAGGGGCTGTTAAATTAGATTGAACACCGGACGTGACATAAGAGACGGGTGATAGTTCTCCATTATTGTTTCTGCTGATTGTTAACGGTTTTTGGATGTGCAGTTTGATGTCAGATACATGCTGAAATGACATAATCCTGAGTTTGTCTGATGATGTAAGTGAAATATAATGTACAAAAATGTGTACTGTAATATGTCAATGTATGATACTGATAATATGTACAATAAAATGTACCCTTTAAAAAAAAAAAAATTGGAATGCTGTTTGGTAGGTCCTCCAGTGAACCTGACAGATTTTGTCCGTGCAACACGTTGGCCACATTGGGCTCAGCTTTGTAACTGACCATCTGGTAGTTGTATCCAGACCACTGCAGTAAATGAGGCCTCTGTATCAAAATGTTAAGTGCTTATATCCAGGCCTAGGGTCTGCAAAGAGAACTGACAAGTGATTGTACTGTTAACCGGTGGGCCATGGTCATTCTTCGGTGCACTGTTCCTGCAAGCCTGTAAATGGGAGGCCCTTCCTGTAGGTCTGGGAGCTCACTCAACAACCTGGGCATTAGAGGGGCTTCCTAACTAGCTTTTTTGTAGAGACCAGTCACAGTAAAGAATACAAAAATAATAGCTTTCAGAGAATGATAGACCAACACTCAAGCTGTTATGTGCAGGTAGCAGCTCACTAGGATGACCATAGAAGGAGAATTGGGTGGGTGGATACATTTCCTGCAAAGATTTTCTTTGACTTGGCTGCTGAACAGAAGCAGCACACACTGTAATACTGCCTTTCTCTTTATCCACAGAAAAGGATGGCAGTGTACTAGTCTGCATAAGGGGCTAAAAACATATAGGCCCGGATTCACATACATCGGCGCATATTTATGTCGCCGTAGCGTATCTCTTTTACGCTACGCCGGCGCAGCGCACAGAGGCAAGCACTGGATTCACAAAGCACTTGCTCCCACTCGCTCTTAAAGATATGCTGGGTTTCCTCGGCGTAAGCCAGCGTAGGTGGAAGTGGGCGTGAGCCATGCTAATGAGGCGTGACCCCATGCAAATGATGGGCCCAGCGCCGCATGCGCCGTCCCGTGGCCGCATCCCAGTGCGCATGCTCAGAATCACATCGAAACAACTGCCTAAGATACGTCGAATCACTGCCTACTACGTGAACGTAACCTACGCCTAGTCATATTCAAGTACAACGTAAACAACAAAAGATACAACGGCTTGTGTTTCCTGGTCCATACCTTTGCATGAGTTGCGCCTCCTATATGGGGAATAACTTTACGCCGGACGTACGACTTACGCAAACCGCGTGTATTATGTGCCGGGCGCAACTACGTTCGTGAATCGTCGTATCTCCCTCATTTGCATATGTGCATAGAAAATCAATGGGAGCGGAAAATGCGCCCAGCGTAAATATGCGCCCACGATACGACGGTGTAGGCAAGTTACATTGGTCGTAGGAAGCCTATTTTTAGGCGTATCTCAGATTGTGGGCACGGCGCACAGATACGACGGCGCATAGTTACACTTACGCGGCATATCTCGAGATACGTCGGCGTAAGTGCTTTGTGAATCCGGGCTATACAATTTTTTTTTTACATGGCATGGGAACCCCTCAAAGGTTATATGCTAAACTCTTATGCCGCGTACACACGATCATTTTTCGGGTTGTAAAAAACGTTGTTTTTCAGGCTCTAGAAAAAACGATGTTTTTTTCAACTTCATCATTAAAACGGCCTTGCCTACACATGATCGTTAAAAAAAAATGCTCTAGCAAAGCGCGGTGAAGTACAACACGTACTACGGCACTATAAAGGGGAAGTTCCATTCGGATGACGCCACCCTTTGGGCTGCTTTTGTGTTAGTAAAAGACGATTCGCGCTTTTCTGTCTTTTACAGCGTGATGAATGTGCTTACTCCATTACGAACGGTAGTTTTACCAGAAAGAGGGCTCCAGTCTCATAACTTGCTTCTGAGCATGCGCGGATTTTTCACATAGTTAAAGCCCACACACGATATTTTTTACAACCCGAAAAACGACATCGTTTAAAACGTTGTGAAAAAATAGAGCATGTTCGAAAAATAAATTGTCCGTTTTTCAGAACCCGAAAAATGCTCTGAAGCCAACACACGATCATTTTAAATGACATTTTTAAAAAACGTTGTTTTTTTACAAGCCGAAAAATGATCGTGTGTACCGGGCATCAGGGTCTGGTACTCCACTTAAAGATCTGGTATCGTCCCTATCCTTCCCCAGCTGGAAGGGGATTTTTTTTCCTTCATAAATGTCACTTATGCTGTAGTACGGGGTTTACATTGTACAGGTGCACCACTTCACAGGCAGATTTAGGGCATCCCCGAAGCATGTCATTTAACCACTTGCCAACCAGCTAACGTCGATATACGTCGGCAGAATGGCACGGCTGCGCAAAGCAACGCACCTATACATTGCTTTGAATTTTCCGCCATGCGGGCGTGTGCCAGCGGGACCTGTGGACTTGATGTCCGCCGGGTGCCCCCGATCGTGTCTGCAAAACGTGGAGATGCCTATATAAAGGAATTACCCTGTTCTGCCTAGTGACAGGACAGTGATCTACTGCTCCATGTGACCTGTTGTGTCACTTGTAGCCCAGCCCTGTTAGAATCACTCCCTAGGACACACTTAACCCCTTCATCGCCCCCTAGCATTTAACCCCTTCCCAGTGTCATTTACACAGTAATCAGTGCATTTGTATAGCACTGTTCACTCTATAAATGACAATGGTGGCAAAATAGTGTCAAAAGTGTTCAATGTGTCCGCCATAATGTCGCAGTCACAATAAAAATCGCTGATCGCTGCCATTACTAATGAAAATGAAAAAAATGTATAATAAAAATGCTATAAAACTATCCCATATTTTGTAGACGCTATAACTTTTGCACAAACCAATCAATAAACGCTTATTGTGATTTTTTTTTTAACAAATATATGTAGAAGAATACGTATCGGCTTAAACTGAGAAAGATTTTTTTTTTATATACACCGGTATATATATTTTTTGGGGGATATTTATTATAGCAAAAAATATTGCTTTTTTTCCTAAATTATCTCTCTTTTTTTGTTTAGAGCGCAAAAAATAAAAACTGCAGAGGTGATCAAATACCACCAAAAGAAAACTCCTTTTGTGGGACAAAAAAGGACGTCAATTGTGTTTAGGTGCAACATTGGCACGATTGCGCAATTGTCAGTTAAAGCGACGCAGTGCCGAATTTCAAAAAGTGCTGTGGTCAATAAGGGGGTAAATTCTCAGATGGGGAAACAATTGACATATCTACAGATCAATATAATGTGGTTTTCACTAAAGGTAATCCCAATGTTGTTTTTATCATTTACTCACTTTAGTGTGAATGGCCCAGGTTTACTTTCAAATAATGATTTTGAAAACTGTAGGCGTGGATTATGGAAAACTAGGAGATAACGGGAGTTTACCCTTAATACCAGTAGTTTTCCTGACAAAGTGATCTACGATTTGGCACTAAGCATGCATCTTGATAAATCACAAAGGTCTTACTTACTGTTATAAGGCACAGCTGTTATGAAACCTGAGCCAGCTTAGAAACTGTTCATATATCTAGACATGGAAGGGAGGATGAAGGCAATACAAAGCCCTTTAAAACCCCTCCTTGGCTAAACTAGCCCATTTATAATATTTAGTAAATTGAGCTTTGTTTGCTTTACTGTGTGTTTTGAACGATAGCGTTCAATAATTTTTGAGGGGAAAATTCATTAATCATTGAAGAGCAGTAATTGGTGTTTACGGTGTACAGGTTACACTACAATACCCAAACATCCTGATGGATGATAAAACTTAATTGCTGGCAATCATTTAATTTACTTTAATGTCATCCACAAACATAACTGCTATACAATTTGATTGTCATTTTAAATTAGAATTGTAATCAGTGTTTCTAATAGTACTGCCATTATTGCGACTTGACGACCACGGAAGAATGGGATAAACACACCAAAGGGTTGGAGTACAAAAATATTTATTGCATTAAAATGGTTAAAGGAAAATCTGCATCCAACACGTTTCTGGAATTTAAGAGTGAACCCTCAGGGTTGAGGATATAAATGGAAAACCAAAAAGTGGTCTCTGAGTGTTTGAGGGATTTTAGGGCACTGTGCAGTCACGCCCATATGCAGCTATTAGTCGCATCCTGCAAACTGCATGCACAATGCCTTGTAAAAGATAGCTGTCGACACCTTGTGTTCATCTAGTACAGGCATGTCCAAAGTCCGGCCCGCGGGCCAATCGCGGCCCGCGGTTCGGTTGGCCCGCCTGGTAGACAAATATATCTTTTGTGGCCCCTAATGAATCCCCGAGCTCTGGGGGCCACAAAAGATATACATCATACTGGCTGCCTGGGAGGGGACGGGGCGAGTGCCGTACATACAGGAGAGAAGACTTTCCTGTTTACACAGCGCCCTGTGTAAAAGGAAGTCCCGTCTCCTGTGCTGCCATTGGACGACTGTTCTGTCCATCATAAGAGGCAGGACTTTCTATTAAAGAGGCCGCAGAGAAAACAGGAGTTTCTCCTGTATTTCTGTTGGTGCTCGTCTCACCCCCTCCCTGTCTCCTCCGAGGCTGCAGATGGACATGAATCAGGCTGCACTGATGTCAATGATGAGTCTGCATTCATGACAATGTGGGTGCTGCATTCATGGCAAGGGGGGTGCTGCATTCAGCAATATTTTCTCCTGAAACCTCCCTCTTAAAGTGAAGGTGCATATTATACGCCAATAAATACGGTATATCCAAATAATATGCCTGAGCTCATCTCTTCTTGTCGGGCAGTGTATTAGTGCTCGAACGAGCACACTTATACCAAATTTAAATGGTTCAAAGAATGTCAGGCAAAATGGTCGGCCCTCATGCATTTTCACTTCATCAAATCTGGCCCTCTGTGAAAAAAGTTTGGACACCACTGATCTAGTATAAAAGGCAAAACATCTGGTTAGTTAGGATTGTGGAATGAAAATTAGAAGTACAGTCATGGTCATCAATAATATGCTGATCAATTTATTTTTATACTATTTTTATCACTTGAATTGTACACCTTGCTGGTCATTGGAAATTATTTTGTTATTGTATATTATTGTGATCACTGGATCTGAATAATGGGCTGATCACTGGATATGTCTAATATGTTGTTTACTAAGATCTTCTAGATGTGGCAAATGCCAGGATCGACGAATCACAAGCTGCAATTAAGATCGCCAGGAGAAATATCAACAACCTGAGATATGCAGACGATGCCACACTGGCAAAAAGTGAAGAAGAACTAAAGAGCTTGGCCTGAAATTGAAAATTAAGAAAACTAAGATCATGGCAACCGGTGCCATCACTCCTTAGCAAATCGGAGAAGAGATGAAAACAGTGACATTTTTTATCTTCCTAGGCTCCAAGATCACAGCAGACAGTGACTGTAGCCATTAAATTAAGAGATGCTTGTGTCTGGGGAGAAATACAATGGCAAACCTAGACAACATTATAAAAAACAGAGACATCACCCTACTGACAAAGTGCCATATAGTCAAAGCTATGGTATTCCCAGTATTAACCTATGGCTGTCAAAGTTGGACCATAAGGAAGTCTGAACGTGGAAGAATTGATGCTTTTGAACTATGGTGTTGGAGAACACTCTTGAAAGTCCATTGGATGGCAAGAAGATCAAACCAGTCAATCTTGAAGAAAATTAAAACTAATATTCACTGAAAGGACAGATCCTGAAGCTGAAACTCGAATACTTTGGTCACCTAATGCAAAGAGAGGACCCATTGGAAAAGACCCCGATGCTGGGAAACATGGAAGGAAAAAGGAGAAGAGGACAAAAGAAAACAAGTTAAGCAAGCTTTGGGAAGCAGTGGAGGACAGTAAAGCCTGGCACACTATGGTCCATGTGGTCACGAAGAGTCGGACACGACTAAACAACTGAACAAAAAACAGCAAGAACTTCTATGTACTATGCTGGTTTCTTGTTCTTTGCCTCATAAACATGAACCTACAGTATATAATCTGCAAGAAACCGAAAGCAAACACTACAGTGTGGATCATAAATATTCAGTTAAAACCTGAGCACTTCTAATTTGTGTTAATTTTTTAGAGTGTTTGGTGAATCTTTCCATCATAGTGATCGGTAGGTGATTTGTTTATCCCTGGGGGGTAGGTATGAACAATCCGGCATTGTTTGCCTCAATTAGATGTCAAAGCCTTTTGATATATTAAACATTAAAATGCCGTGAGGGAAACAGGCGTGAAAGCACCAACAACTGTGTTATTTTATTGGATTCTGATTCCAACATGGATATGTTTATACTCATGGCAGAAAAATGTATTCAATATTTGTAAAAGGATCTGCTATTAAGAACTTCACAATTCTATTCCAAATGCAGCTGTTTGCAGTTCACTTCTGATCTATTTCTGGAATGAAATCTGACATCTTCACACAGAATCTGCTATTCCTACATTGTAGCTTCTTATTATCTGCCTATATGCTAAAGTCACAGTCAACAGTGAACTCTCAGTGTGGGTCTATTTTAACAGTTTAATTTACAGCATTACATGTAACAAACTATAGCGCTAAAAAAAGAGTGTTAAAAGCAGATTTAATTTAACCATACGGTAATCCAATGTGTATATGGTCCAAAAAATACAGTCTTTTGCGATAAAACAGAAAATGTATAATTTAAAGCAGACCTTTCCTTCCTAAAGCTCAGCATGCTGATATATCATCATCATCTTACATTCATTAGTTAAGCAAACATGTTTTGCTTTTACTTACTATCAATGTTTTTTCACTTCCTGTTTTTTTCTTTTGAGGCACTGGTTATGTAACCCTGGCCTCACAGATGCATCTTGGGACGTTCCTGTCACATGTTCTAGGAGGTAGACCCAGCATTATAGGCAGAGTTCCAGTAAGTAAAATAGATAACAAAAGCCTTGAGTATTCCATTAAGCAACCCCCTAGTTCGAGGTACCACATGCCTAGTATAGATTGAACCAAAGAAAATAAACCAACCAATCGGACTTTTAACCACTTAAGACCCGGACCAAAATGCAGCTAAAGGACCTTGCCCCTTTTTGCGATTCGGCACTGCGTCGCTTTAACTGACAATTGCGCGGTCGTGCGACGTGGCTCCCACAAATAGAGCCTTCTTTTGGTGGTATTTGATCACCTCTGCGGTTTTTATTTTTAATAAAAAACTAAAATAGAGCGACAATTTTGAAAAAAATGCAATATTTTTTACTTTTTGCTATAATAAATATCCCCCAAAAATATATAAAAAACATATTTTTTCCTCAGTTTAGGCCGATACGTATTCTTCTACCTATTTTTGGTAAAAAAAATTGCAATAAGCGTTTATCGGTTGGTTTGCGCAAAATTTATAGCGTTTACAAAATTGGGGATAGTTGTATTGCATTTTTATTAATTAATTTTTTTTTACTACTAATGGCGGCGATCAGCGATTTTTTTCGTGACTGCGACATTATGGCGGACACTTCGGACAATTTTGACACATTTTTGGGACCATTGTCATTTTCACAGCAAAAAAATGCATGGTTTATTGTGAAAATGACAATTGCAGTTTGGGAGTTAACCACAGGGGGCGCTGATGGGGTTATGTGTGACCTGAAGTGTGTTTACAACTGTAGGGGGGTGTGGCTATAGGTGTGACGTCATCGATTGTGTCCCCCTATAAAAGGGATGACACGATCGATGCTGCCACCACAGTGAAGAACGGGGAAGCTGTTTTTACACACGGCTCTCCCCGTTCTTCAGCTCCGGGGACCGATCGCGGGACTCCATCGGTGATCGGGTCCGTGAGTCCCGCGGTCCCGGTCACGGAGCTTCGGACCGGGTCACAGGAGCGCGCCACGGGCGCGCGCCCGCGACCCGCGGCTGGGTACTAGTACAGGACGTACCTGTACGTGGATGTGCCCAGCCGTGCCATTCTGCCGACATATGGTTAAGGTAATACACTGATATAATACAAGAAAAACTGAATGCGCAACTATGCCAAATTCATTAGACGATCCCTGAAAATATTTTCTCTTCAGGGAAGCCTACCATACCCACACCTAACAACTGTATTTTCATTTTCTCCATCAGCTCATCCCCCACAGTTATTACCTTTTGTTCCGCTTGACGTTCCCATCTAGATTGTAAGCTCTAACGAGCGGAGCCCTCTGATCCCTCCTGTATTGATTTGTATTGTAAGTGTACGGTCTGCCCCATGTTGTAAAGCGCTATGCAAACTATTGGCGCTATATAAATCCTGTACAATAATAATAATAATGCCTTACCCCAATAAATTTAATATTTAAAGCTAACCAGCAGTGGATAGTACCGGTATTTCACACCCAAGTACAAAAGTCAAAACAAAATAACATTGCAGCGCTAAAAGGTTTATCAGAATGAATACCCATACCTTAAACCAGTGGTTCTCAACCTGGGGGTCGGGACCCCCTTTGGGGGTCAAATGATAATTTGCCAGGGGTCACCAAATCCTGTGCTGTTCATGAAGCCTGCACTGCTCTCCCAGACTTTTTGCAACCACCCAGCAGGGCTGTCCCTGGAGCCTGTGGCCACCCAGCTGGGCTGTTTCTGGAGCCCACAGCCACCCACTCAGCCTCTTCACAGCCGCAACATTCAGTGCAAGCTATGGCTGGGGGGGCAGAGACTAGATGTGAGCTAACTGGTGAGGGATGTGAAGTGGGAGGGGCTGGAGGAGACCTCAGATTTCAGCATAGGTGAGAGGGATAAAAGGGAAAGAAAGGAGAACAAAGAGTGTTACATCCTAAAATGTACCATAAGGGGTTTTAAAAGAAATAAATGTGTAGCGCTAGAATGACAATCAATAATGAAAATCAAATACCAATAAATGTGAAAACATGAAACACATAACAATTATAAATACAATGTGTATCGATACTGTATGAGTCCCTTATCTTAAGGAACAAGTGATGTGCTTGTAGCACGTGATACAACATGATCTGTTGCGCCTGTTTGTCTGATAACAAAAGGAAAAACTGATATGATCAACTGCTGTTAGATGGAAAAGTTTGTATATATCCCAAACAGTCAAACAAGTGAATAAGTGAATGGATGAAATAAGTGACTTCTCCAATGCGTGATAATCCCACCACCGTAAGCAATGCAGGCTTTACCAGAACACAATGACTTCAGATGACATATGCCACTGAAAGTCAAAAAAGGCTTGAGAATGACTTGATGTCATTAACGATCCATGGCAAAATCGCACATTAACCGGTAATCGTATCTTCTGTAAGGTAGGCAGATGGAAAGGAAATGGGAGCTGTACTGAAAATAGGATCCCCAGGCTGGTTTTCTCACAGTAGGTCAATGGTATATAGAGATGAGAGAAGAAAAGTGGCCCATAGCGTGATCCTGTTTTAAAACATGCAAATTGTTTATTTGCAGCTAACAAACTTACATTTGTCTGGAGAATAAAAAGCGCTTGTATACAAGTGGGGCGGCAGTGGAGTCCTCCCGACGCGTTTCGTGGTCATAGCACATCGTCTGACGGATGGAAAATAGGGTTTTCCTCCGTCACACTTTGGTGGATCAGAGCGGGTTGGTTGTCAGCGGGCATGTCACCGCTGACATCCGTGGCTCCATAGAGGAGCACGGAGCGCCCGTTCAGGTCCGCCTAAAAAACTGGCAGGCGGACCAGAACGGTCCGCCCGTGTGAAAGAGCCCTAAAGGAATGCAGGTCCAGCAGATTTCTTCTTTAGTGCCCTGCAACTTCACACCTGGCAGGTAATTATGAAACCACCCTGATTAGACCCACTCGGTACAGAGGCACAGAGAAACACACATGGATTTCTTCAGAATAACAACAAGGTAGGAATCTGCAACAAAGGTTGTTATAATCCTTGCAATGTACAGTACATAGATCACCCAAAGGGGAATATTTTTTTACCAACAAAAATGGAGGTACTTGGAATAGTTTATTTATATTGGAGAAATTACATACTAACAAAATGTCAATCAGCAGCATTCCTGACATGATTCTTCTCTGTATTTCTAAACAACTTTCTTTCTTCTATTTTTGTAATTGCCAGATGTGACCAAATGAAAGACACAAAGCTGAGGTAAGTATTAGGGCAGCCGGTGAGAAAAAAAACAATGCAAGTGTTGCTAGGTAGTGAGGCATAAACAATACAACACAAAAATATTAATCGTTCTGGCAAAGAAGTGTGACACAATCAGTCAGCCCTGAGTGACAGCACACCGCGCATTGAACCTCGGCAGGTTTCGAGGGATGTCATCCAAGTTTCAGCCACTCTTAACACTTTTCATTCAGAGAATGTATACTCATTTGTTGCTGCACAGGATGTAGCATAACAATAACTACATGTTTTGCAAAGTACATTATGGACAAAAACATTTATGAAATCTAGTATCTTTTTTTTTCACAAACTGACAGTCTGTTTGTGTTCAATGTTATCATTCTGACAACAGCGCATTCCAGCTTACCCTACCTTCCACATTCCCCTTGTCTAAGGGCTTATGGTCACCAATTTCTTATGTACTGTATTCATATTAAACAGTGGGTATCAAGGTTAGATAGATAGATAGATAGCTCCAGAGCTTAGTAAATAAGGGGAAGCTTCACTTTGAAAAGAATACCCAATCACATGCAAGAAAAAAAAACACAGCATTTTTGCTTGCACATGATTGGATGATGGAAGTCAGCAGAGCTGCCCCTCATTTACTAAGCTACGTAACAAATGCTCTTGAAGAGCACAACTGCAAATGCAAAGTGCACAGCCTATTTGCCTTTAATAAAACAGCCCCAGAATACATATTACGGTATATATTATGTCTTGCTTTCTTCTGCCTCCGCTGCTCATTGGCAGTTGTTATAGGAGGGCCCATCCTATATGATGTTTGCTCTAATCATGCTGTTTGAGCCATGCCATCTGAACATCTAAGCTAGGATTCATGGTGCACAACCTTGTATACTTATCAGCATACCCATTATTTGTATTTTGGAGCTGCTGCAATATATTTAATCTGAGCTTACACATCTTTATTAAAAGGGATAATAAAGGCAAGTTTTTTCTTAAAAAAAATCCTCCTTACCTCAGGTCCCCCGCTGGCACTCCTGGTCAATGCCAAATGCCCCCAGAGCAAGCAGCTTGTTGTGGGATCCTCTCAACAGAACTGCCCCCTTTCTCTTCTCATTGGCAGGAATTAGGAGCCAGATCCTCAAAAGGGATACGCCGGCGTATCTACTGATACGCCGTCGTATCCCTGTTTCTATCTTTGGAACTGATCCACAGAATCAGTTTCCCAAAGATAGGCAGAAGATCCAGCATGTGTAAGGAACTTACACTGCCGGATCTTAGGATGCAGTACCGCATCCGCCGCTGGGGGCATTTCGAGTCAAAATGCTGCTTAGCGTATGCAAATGAGCACTTACGGAGATCCACGAAGCGGTTTAGCTTCGTGAAATCTCCGTAAATACTTACGTGGCAATCGTAAAATTAGGGCTGCTTTTACAAAGTGTAAACTGTTTACACCTTGTAAAAGTAGCCCCTTGTTTGCAGCGACGCCGATTTTTATTTTATTTTTTTTCCGCTGTATCTTTTTTTTTTCCCGACGCAACTTTTTTTACCCGGCGCGATTCACAAAACACGCGTAACGTAATTTCACGCTATGCCAGTCGGGAAAATGACGTTACGAGAATGCGCAGTACGTCCGGCGCGGGAGCGCGCCTAATTTAAATGGGACTCGCCGCCTTTGAGCTATGACTAAGCATTAGTTGTTAATGCGAAACGCATCAGCTGTCTATCCCACTGTATGCTGTTTTGTGCTGTGCATTTTTTCCTTTTTACAATAAAGAGCACGTCTTTTTTTCAACAAGACTTTTTGGAGTGCGGCTGTCCATCCATTCTCCCACCTACCTTTCTTTTAAGGCAGCCTCAAGCCTCAAGCATTCCCGTTTGAATCTGATGCTTCTCATCCCTGGAACAAAGTTCCTAAGCTAGATGCTCCTTTAGCCAAAGTCTCAAAAAAGACAGATCTGGCTTTCGATGATCTGGGTTCCCTTAAGGATCCGATGGATAAGAGAGGGGACTTGTTTTTAAAGAGGGCCTAGGATGCCTCTTCCATAGGTTTGAAACCAGCTCTCGCAGCGACTTGTGTGGCTAGAAATTTAGAGTGTTGGCTCACTCAGCTACAGGCACACTTCTCGGCGGGCACTGCTGGACAGGATCTTTTAAAATCATTCCCGCTATTGTTCAAAGCAGTAGGATTTCTGGCAGATGCTTCTGAAGAATCTGTAAAATTAGCAGCGGGGTCAGCGGCTCTGGTGATTGCAGCCAGAAGAGCAGTGTGGCTAAAGACATGGACAGGTGATGTTGCCTCAAAGTTAAAACTGTGGGTTACCTTTTTCAGGGGACCACTTGTTTGGACCCGGCCTCCAGGAGGCGCTGGAACTAACTCAAGATAGGAAAAAAAAATTTTCTGAGAAAAAGAAAAAGATGGAAGGAAAACGTTTTTTTTCGAGGTCCCAGGCAACAGAGCCAGCCGAAGGAGTGACAACCCAAGAAACATTGGGCGGGTCACAAGGGGCACGGAAGGTGAGGAATCCTATTCAATCCTCCTTAAACCACCCCAAAAACTCAGTGACTCTTGTGTCCCGGTGGGAGGAAGACTAGGGCAGTTCCTTCCACAATGGACCATGTCGACTTCAAGCCCGTTCATATTGGAAATAATAAAAACCGGGTACAAATTGGAGTTCGAGTCAATGCCCCCTTTAAATTTTCAGATTACACAACTACCCAGGGACAGAGAGAAAGCAGAGGCCCCAAGTCCGTTGCTGAGGAACTTGGTGGATCAGAGAGTTCTGATTCAGGTGCCTCAGAAGGAGCAAGGACAGACAATGTACTCCCATGTATTTGTGGTAAAAAAGCTATTGGGAAAATTCAGGTTAATCCTGAACCTTCGGCCCCTGAACAAGTTTGTGAAATACAAACGGTTCAGGATGGAGTCGATCTTTACAGTATCAAAGCTACTGTTCCCAGGATGTCACATGGCTACTCTAGATCTCAGGGATGCCTATTTACACATCCCAATTCATCTAGAATTCCAAAAATACCTCAGGTTGGCAGTCAGAGTGAATTCAGAGATACGGCACTTCCAGTTCCGAGCTCTAGAAGCCCTAGCACCGTTAAGAGTCAGGGCTATTACGATAATTCCATATTTGGACAACCTCCTGTTTGTGGCCAAATCAGTTCAGCAACTGGAGAAAGACTTGTGGGAGGCACAGAGTTTCCTCTCTTATCTCGGGTGGCTAATCAACAAGGACAAATCTCAACTGATCCCATCTCAGGAAGTACAGGGTTTCTTCAGTGGAGAGGAAGATCTTTCCCCCCAAAGAAAAAATTTCAAAAGTGGATCAAGCAGTAGCCCAGCTGCAGTCCAGTCAGGTAGCCACGGTCAGAGAGGTAATGAGGGTGCCGGGTCTGATGACAGTATGTTTACCAGCGGTACCCTGGGTGAGATTCCATCAGCGTCCTTTACAGGGTCTTATGCTCCGTTATTGGTGCGGCCGACGACATGATCTAGACATCCAGATGCCCATTTCATCCAGGGTCAAGAGGACTCTGTGGTGGTGGTGGGCCCATCACAACCTAGACAGAGGTTTAGCCTGGACTCAACCTACGGCTACAGTGGTGACTACCGACGCCAGTGCCTGGGGGTGGGGAGCCCATCTGGAGGGATCTGTGGCCCAGGGGGCATGGTCACCAGTAGAGGCAAGTCGGTCTTCAAACCAAACGGAGATTTTGGCAATCCTGAGAACGATGGAGACATTCAACGCAAGGATAGAAGGACATCTGCAGGTTTGCACAGACAACGCGGCAGCTGTCGCATATCTGAACAAGCAAGGGGGACCAAAAGTCCTGCTCTACAACGCATAGCCAACAAAATCCTATCCTGGGCAGAGGTGAACCTGTCCTCTCTGTCATCCGTCCATCTAAAAGGCACACAGAACTCGCTGGCAGATTTTCGGAGTCATCAGCAGGTAAGGCAGGACGAATGGGCTCTCAACGAAGAGGTGTTCACAGAGATCGTTCAGGAATGGGGACCTTTTCGCCTTGGAGAAGAACAAGAAGGTAGCTCAGTTTTTCTCGGTTCATCCATGGGATCAGGCCAGAGGGATAGACGCTTTTGCCAGCTCTTGGAAATTCAACCTCTGCTATGCCTTCCCTCCAGTGAGATTGATCCTTCAAAAGTTTCTGACAGAAGAAACGGACCTCATCTTAATAAGTTGGCCTTGGTTTGCCAGCCTAAAGAGGTTGGCAATTCTCCCACCATTTCATCTGCTGATCAGGAAAGATCTGATTTCTCAAGGGCCCATCCTACATCCTCAGATAGAGAGGCTGGGTTTAACAGCTTTGTATCTGAGGAACAGCTGCTGAGGTCTCAAGGTTTTTCAGAGAGAGTGATAAAAACTCTTCTGGAGTGCCGAAAACCAGTGACCAGGGCACCCCTGCTGTTGTAATGGCAGCCCTTTGATCTGGAGAGTTTTGACTTCACATGGAGGTGGAGACTGGTCTCTTGAGCGCTTTAGAAGAGTGAATTCACACTGGAAGGCAATGGAAGTTTTATCTATTTCTTTCTTTCTATTGATTCAGTGCACTTAACTCTTTTCTACGCTTTTTTTGAGAGATTTTTAAATTACAACCCCTTGCAAGTAACCACTTCTGGACTGCAGACCTACTCGTAAGTTGCTGGACTTTGGGAGGTTATATTGGGATGATGTCTGCAGCTGCAGGCATCAACCTGATACCGTTTTTTTGAGCTGGTGGTTGACTCTCTTGAAAAACACAATCCTAGCCGCCAACTAGCCAATGGACTGCTTATTTTATACAAGCAGTGAGAATGGTTGACCCCCCCCCCCCCTCCTGTCACCTCTCCCTGCTGTCCCGTGTGTCCATCGGCTGGATGGCTTTAATTGGCTCTCTGCTATGGTAATTTAGAATCTATGGTCTGACATTACTTTCAGTTTACTAGGATAACAGCGGCATTTAAAAAAAAATCTAAAGCATTTAGAAAACACTGATCTTGCTGTTTTGAGTGCTTTTAAGGACAGTGGAGTGTAGACATGTGCAAATAATAAAGCTTACCTGTATGATAAATGAATATCTCCTAAATGTGATCAGTAGCAGGTGATGTCACTTGCGAATGCTCTCTGAAGGAACGGCATACCCATGCAATTTTTTCAGCGCTCCAATGCCATGGGAGTGACGTCACGGTGGATCAGCCAGTCAAGCAGCCGCAAGCACGGCTGGAAGGCTTTATTTCAAAGTAAGACTTTCATAATGTGATGGTATGCAAATCATCCTATCAAAGTATGCCTTTCTTTTTAAGTTTACTACTGCTTTAAGGGTTGCTGCTGATGTCTTCAGGTGAGCATGTGGGTCGATATGTTGTGACCTAGGGATGAGGCACTAGCCGGGATTTATTCACTAGCAGACATGTTTAAAAAATTGTTAACATCTGTGTTGTGTGCCCCTTTTGGCTACTTATTACTACAGTTGTTATACTTCTAATATGCTTTTTTCCTTTATTGTATTATGTGTAATGGTTTCTATTAAATTATGATCCATTACTGTTAGATAATATATTTAGTCTCTTATAATGTGTGGAAAATCTGTGATCATTATGCTGTCAGCCCCGTCAATACTACTATGAGACATGTATGGGTGATTCCCAAGTCATGAACGGTTGCAGCTTATGTTTACTTGGCTGTTGGCCTTTCTATTGGCAGCTTCCCTGTTTATTGTGCACAGGTGCAGTCTTTCCGATTGGTGCCGACGCCTCCATTTCTCTGCTCATTACCCGGGATCACTGCTTGCAGTCCTTTTGGTTTTGTGCAACAGCAGTGTACAACCCATGTTTTTGGAAATGCCAGCATTTGGTCATGCTAGCTCTGCTGCCATTATGGAGGCTGCACCTTCTTCTTTGCCCCTCCCTTTAAATTGGGGGGGAAAGGAGAGCACAGGAGGTTTACTGCTCATTTCCGTGAGGGCTATTACCACCAATAATTAATGATTATTCTGGATGATAAGTGACCTGAAGAGGTAATTTGGGGTACTATGGTGCCTTTTTTATGACCAGGGATCTATATGGCCAGTGTGTGTGAGCCTTATGGTTAAAGGATCACTAAAGGAATTTTTTTTTTTTTAGCTAAATAGCTTCCTTTACCTTACTGCAGTACTGGTTTCATGTCCTTATTGTTAGTTTTTGCTTTGAAGTTGCTGTAATTCTGATCTGATCTCCACACTTCCTGGTTGTCTGTTTCCTTATAACCACAGTACTGGGAGCTTTTCACGGTGGTCTAAGCTGTCATTAATGTGTGTCTAAAACTTAACAGAACCAGATTCATTTTAAAAACAAAACACTGCCCTGGATTTGTTTGTTTTTGTTCTGTGTGTCTCTCTAGTTCACAGGAACATGAAACCAGTTTAAAAGTGAAACTATGTAAATGTAGAAAATATAATCAGCGCAATAAAAAACACATATAAAACAAGCAGCTGAACACTGGGATTCAATTAATAAAATTCCTGAAAGTAAATAAAAAATAGGTAGTGCAGCGCTAAAAGTCCAATAATAGAAAGTCCATAAAGAATCTTTTCTAAAGTGACTGGTGATGAGTAGAAAATCATGCAGGTGCTGTAGCGTGGAATAAAGCAGAAACACCTCCACCAATGGTAGCAATGGCCGCTCACCTCACAGATATGACCCTCTATTAGATTAGGTCATATACAGCATTCCCATAAGGGTATCTCCAATAGCCAGGGAAATCCAGCAATGATAAAGGGGTCACATGTTAACTGGCTCTCTTGTAGGGCATGAAATTCGAGTCCCCGGACGTTAATCGGGTGTTCACAGACAGTGTCCTCACTGATACGAACTGATGAAGATGCCGCCCATTTCAAGACCCATTTAATGTTACAGTCACAGATGAGGGATTCACTACCGAAGAATCTTTCTCTGTTCTGATGTTGCCTTTATGGACTTTCTATTATTGGACTTTTAGCGCTGCACTACCTATTTTTTATTTAAAAGTGAAACTAACCTGCAGACACATTATATGATTGATTTTTATCTATTTGTAATCATTTTTAAAAGGAATCAGTTAACTTTTATGTCTCTATACCCTGTAAACAGTCATTTCAGCAAAAAAAATGTTTTCCTTTAGTGACCCTTTAACTTTCTGCTGTTTTTACTGTACAGATACTGTCTACATATTGTGGAGAATGGTGGTCTACACCCCCGTCCCCGCATCCTCGATGTGCCTTTCTTTGATCCAGCTGGATGGCCTTGGTACTCATACGGTAGACTGATGACTATTTCCTGTAATATTTCAGCAAGCTTGCTAAAATCCATGTACGCAACTCTAAGGTGGGGTCTCCTGAATGGTTATATATGTTTGACATGAGTGGATTTGTCATGGTGTATGTCACGTCAATGTTTATTTATGCACAATTTGTGATATATTTCTTATTTTGACTCAGATTACAAATCTCATTTGTCCTGAAGAAGTGTAACTTGATTCTGAGAAACGTGTAGAGCCCAGGGCTAGTCACTCCTAGTCAATATACAATATACTATACATACTGCTTACTAATATCCAGTAGATTGGATGTATATAAGTATATGGTCTTGTATGCTGGGATTGTGACATTCCCCTATTTATTTGATGTCATATGTGAATGTGCTATAGTTTTATCATTTTTACAATCATGTGTACATTAATAAAATAATTAGTTTTTACATATTTTTGCTTGGGTGCCTTAAAAGTCCCCCAGGTTTAATTTTTGTTATTTTCAAAACCCTTCTGTATAGGATGCGGTATCTTGGTACCAGAAACCCCTAGCCTGTGTTTGATATTCCTAGTTTAGGTATAGTGCTGCACCTGTATTGTTTACAGATCGTGGTACAGTTTCGGTTACTGTTCTCTGTGCGCTGGGGAATGGACCAGGACCTAGTCTAAAGTCTAGTACACACTGATTCGTTTTTTTTTGCACTCAACCCAGCATGCTGAAGCAAAAAAAATGAAAGAACTCGGGAGGAGCCACTGTACAAACTATGAGATGTTAGTACGATCTCCCCCACTAAACTATTGTGCTCTGACAAGGGGACAGCCCCCCCACTACAACACACCGGTTAGCACTTTCAGCGAGTGTCTGAGAGCACTGACCAGGTGCTGATCGGCAAAGCTTTTTTTGATTATCCCTTCAACAGAAGGTGGCCAAAAGACTGGCTTCTGTCAGACCGGCTGCCACACACACGGACCGAATGTCGCCCATATAATCCTCCTGTGTGTACAACCCTGAAGGATTATATACATTCCTATTGATCTGGGTCCATTTTAGCACAGTACTTGACAGACTGCAAGATTTGTCATGTGATTTACAGTGTGGGCCTTCATTATTTCCATGTATAGAAGGCTCCTTGCTGATGTTGGAGGAGTTTTTGCCATTTGACCTACTGTGTGGGTTTTTTGAATCATACTGACTGGCAGGGTTCTATCAGGCTACCCAGGGGAGTGTCTGCCATATGGTTAGTAATATGAACACACGAATGGCAGGTTAATCAGGATGTACTGTATATAAACATACAAACCAGCTTTTCATGTCTCTGTATCATTCATTGCCAAAATTGTCCTAATTATTGCCAAGATGCCAGGTGCAGTCAAATATTGGAACATATTTTTATCTTCATTGTGGAACATATGTTATGGGAAGTGTAAGGGTTAGCTCGGTAGCGGGGTGTGTGACCCCTTGGATGGGTTCACCACACACTGAATTTATACAGACAGGCAGTCAAAGGCGGTTGAAAACAAAGAGTTTGGTTTATTCTTCCATCTTGCTGGAAACAAGTGCAAGCATCCAAACAGCATAAACAAAATCAAACATAAAATAAACCCTGGCCACTTGGGGCGTCTATCTTCACCACACAGGAACCTATCTATGGAGTCTGGCACAGCCTAGTGCTGGGCAGACACTGCTTTTCATACAGCAGAAAAACAATAGTCTCTTTTTGATTTTTATCACACAGAAAAAATCAATCATCTCCTCACCTCCTCAGAAGACTTTCAGCTACTGCTCTCCTTCACTCAGAAAGCCTCAGGATGCAGCAAATCAGTGGTAATCCTGTGGATTACTTATAGAGGCCTTAATTGCCTCATTCTGAACAGCTGAAGTTTTCCAACACCCTTAGAGCTTTTCTGGCTACTTTTGCAGCCGACGCCTAATAACAATTGGTGTATTGTCTAAACAAGGCAGAAATGGTTATCCCGTCTGTGACAACACCCACAGATTTACCTGACTTCCTGTCACAGAAGATACAAGGACACACTGACAACGATTTGCAGGTAATCTTTCTAATGGTTGAAAAGCATGACGTCTTTCGTATAATGAAATGCGTAGAGTTACCCGAAAGTTTGTTTCTTTCTGAGCATTATAGAGAAAACAACAGCACTAGTGTCCTAGAGATATAAACAAATGGGCGTATAGGTACGTCCCCTTTAAACCGTGGCTTAGTGGGCGCGTGCACGCTGCATACTTTGTGACCTTGCCCACCGTGAAACGGAGCTGCAGAACGGGGAGATGCCTATGTAATCAAGGCATTTCCCTATTCTGCCTGGCAACCTGACAGGGATCTACTGCTCCCTATGATCGGGAGCAATGATCTCTCATGTTGTAGTGAGACCACCACCCCCACAGTTAGAATCACTCCCTAGGAAACACTTAACCCCTTCCTTGCCCTCTAGTGTTTAACCCCTTCCCTGCCAGTGTCATTTACACAGTAATCAGTGCATTTTTATAGCACTGATCACTGTATAAATGACAATGGTGCCAAAATAGTGTCAAAAGTGTCCGATGTGTCTGCCGTAACATTGCAGTCTGGTTCTGGGACCATGTTGGACAGGAACATTTAAAGCTGTGGCGGGGCCCCAGTAATCGACTGGGTCCCCAATCCTGAGAAGATCCCAAGCGAAGTAGCAGTTTGGTGGGGAGTCCATCTGAGGAGAGCCAAGAGAGGCTGGCAATCCAATAGGGTCTCGACAATCCACCGGGGATCAAGGGAACCGAATACTGAAAGGATGGACGTTGGTCACCTGTCAGTCGGTCGCCTGTAAACTACCTGAAGGAGATCCAGGCCAAAGTCTTTTAAGGAGGATTAACTCTGTTACTTCAATCCTAAGGAGGGTCTGTGGCAGAGACTTTTCCTCTAATTTCCGAGTGATACTCTGGCTGCCAGATCAGTGAGAGAGGCCTGTCCAGGTACGCTAAACCCACTCCGGCTGGAGTGGCGAAGAAGACTAAGGGGGTTATTTACTAAAGGAAAATCCGCTTTGCACTACAAGTGCACTTGAAAGTGCAGTCGCTGTAGATCTGAGGGGGACATGCAAGGAAAATAAAAAACAGCATTTTAGCTTGCACATGATTGGGTGATAAAATCAGAAGAGCTTCCCCTCATTTCAGAGCCTTCCCTCAGATTTACAGCGACTGCACTTCAAAGTGCACTTGCAGTGCAAAGTGGATTTGCCTTTCGTAAATAACCCCCTAAGTGTTGTTGGAAGCAGGACTGTTTTCCTTTTGATACGCCTGAATCTGCTATTTCTCCTTCTACTTCAACTCTATTAGCCAGATTCAGGTAGGGGCGCTCATCTTTAAGGCGGCGTAGCGTACCGTATTTACGATACGCCGCCTTAAGTCAGAGAGGCAAGTACTGTATTCACAAAGTACTTGCCTCCTAACTTACGGCGGCGTAGCGTAAATGTGGCCGGCATAAGCTCGCCTAATTCAAATGAGGATGAGGGGGCGTGTTTTATGTCAATGGGGGGTGACCCGACGTGATTGACGTTTTTAGGAACGGTGCATGCGCCGTCCGTGTACATATCCCAGTGTGCATTGCTCCAAAGTACGCCGCAAGGACGTATTGGTTTTCGACGTGAACGTAAATTACGTCCAGCCCTATTCACGGACGACTTACGCAAACAACGTAAAATTTTCTAATCGGCCATACTTAACATTGACTAGGCCAGCTATTTGATGGAATAACTTTACGCCGGAAAATGCCTTACGTAAATGGCGTATCTTTACTGCAGCAGGGGCACGTACGTTCGTGAATCGGCGTATTTAGATATTTACATATTCTACGCCAAACTCAACGGAAGCGGCACCTAGCGGCCAAAGGAAAAATTGCACCCTAAGATACGACGGCGCAGGAGGATTTCGATCCGCTGGATTGTACTCACCATCGGATCGAAATCCACGCCGAATTCACACCGCGGTGACGTGTCGCACCGTCGCCGCGATGATGACGCAGCGACGTGCGCGACGCTGTCATATAAGGAATTCCACGCATGCGTCGAATCATTACGACGCATGCAAGGGATGGTTTCGGACAGATCGATCCGGTGAGTCTGTACAGACCACCGGATCGATCCGCTGGAGCCGATTCCAGCGGATAGATTTCTTAGCATGCTAAGAAATTTTTATCCGCTGGAAATCGGTCGCCCCGAAATATATCCGCGGATAAATACCTGCTGGATCGTACACACCAGCGGATCTATCCGCTGAAACCGATCCGCGGATCAATTTCAGCGGATCGATCCTCTCGTGTGTACGGGGCCTTAGACGGCGGAGGATCTTTATTAATGATCTGTTTGATTTGTCTGTTGAATAGAATATGAGGTAAATACTTATTTATGATCTTAAAAAAAAAAAATAAACATTTATTATTTTCCTTCCACTTCACTATTATGTGCTACTTTGTGTTGGTCTATCACATAACCAATAAAATACATTTACATTTTTCATTGTAACATGACAAACTGTAAAAGTTTCAAGGGGTATGAATCGTTTTTCAAGGCACTGTATATCTGACAGGGTCACTTTAAATGGACACAATTGTAGGAGTGCTACAGAACAGTCTGGTCACTGAATATTCGATGCTATAGGGTTGTGATCCCTTGAGGCTTTCAGTTTACAATCCGCACACGGCTACACACCCTTTTGTACTTCTGGCAAATCAACTAAACGAACGTGGTCACACCTCTCCAGCACCCCAAATGATATATTCTGTTTGGATTCAAGCACAGGCTCTTTCAGGTTTATTGTTCTTCATTACAATAAACATAGGCAGAGATGAACAAATACAAAATTTAATTAAAAATCTAACAAGGCAGGATCTAAACCAATTAAATAAATTACTTGATCCCATTATGGTGTGGAAAGGATTCTGCTTTGCTCTTGATTTAAGGATCTGTCACTACATTGTCACAGAGTAGCCTATTTCAATAATACAAGCCTTGACCTGGCTTGGTATGGTGAATAATAAAGTTGATCAAAGAGTAATTAACAATTACACACCGCCTGAGAGGACAGCTATAAATTCAAGCACCTGCTTTCTCCAAGTCATCTTTACATAAGATCTAATGCTATTTACCACTTATAGAAGGCGGACATATTATTTCACACCATAATGATCTCGGGCTTCAAAAAGTCACATGTATAGCAATTAGTGTTTCATTCCTTAGTACTAAAGCAATTTCAAATTCTTTATCCTGTCACAGAAGGATCCCAACACTTAACAGTTTTTTGAACAACAGATTACTTCACATTATTTAATGTTTTAATTTAATTTGTTCAGTATTATTCATTATTCAATCATTATGATCTCTCTACAGAACACAGTAGTCATATAGTAGCCAGCAGAGGGAACAATAGTACCCATGGGACCCAACATCTGACATACTTGGAAGTGTTGGACACCAGTGGTGGACATAGCTCTGCAAGAGAGTGAAAACTGAAATTGCCGCCAACTGTACAGGCGTTTTTCTTCTTTTACTGGCTAGCACGAATTACATTTTTAGAAGTAGTGACAAGGTCACTTTAAGGAGCCAGGGCATGTGTTCACTAGGTTGAACAAGAGAAGTTCATCAATTCCAACAACATAGGTGGATGAATCTTCTGCTGCTGGCTATTGTATTCTGACAGCTGCACCCTTGGCTGAGAAAACTCAAACAGTGACTGCAGCAGATTGGTTGCAGTAATTATTTGGCTGACTTAGGCCCCTTTCACACGGGAGGACCATTCAGGTCCACCTGTCAGTTTTTTAGGCGGTCCTGAACAGACGCTCCATGCAGGTCTATGGTGCAACGGATGTCAGCGGTGACATGTCTGCTGACAAATCCGATTTGCTCTGATTCGCTAAATTCACGCAGATGGAAACCCTATTTTTATCCGTCTGGCAGATCGGATCGGATGAAAACAGGCGGTCTGTTTTAAACAGATCCCCCATAGAGGAGAGCGGAGCCATGACAGGTCCGTCTGGCTCAGTGTGCAGAAACGGACAAGTCCGTGTGAAAGTCCTTATTCTACCTGGCTGCTTCAATTCCTAAATTGATATTTGTTGAGCCAGGTGGTGTTGGCAGGGTCACTCACAGGTCATATTTCCACCAATGCAAAAGCTGTATGGCCAGCTTTAGTCCACACGCTCCCACATACACACTGACAATCTTATGCCGCGTACACACGGTCGGAATTTCCGTCAAGAAAAGTTCGATGTGAGCTTTTGGTCGGAATTTCGGACCGTGTGTAGGCTCCATCAGGAATTTCCGACAAAAAAAAATTTAAGAGCTGGTTCTCAAATTTTCCGACGGGAAAAGTTATTGTCAGAAATTCAGAACGTCTGTATGCAACTTCGGCTCGTCGTAGTGTTGTACATCACTTTTTTTGTGTGACCATGTGTATAAAACACAAGTTGGAGCCAAAATTCAGTTGGACAAAAATCCACGGGTTTCTTGTCGGAATTTCCGATCGTGTGTACACAGCATAAGAGATGCATTCAACTGCCTGGTGAAGGACTGACAAGCTGACAGCTGTGCTTTATACAGTAGAGAGTAGGGAAATTTGGTGAGTGAGTGATGCTCGTCTCTTCACACATACGCTGAGGACAAGTTGAGACATTTCGATTTTTATGAAGGATGTGACTTTTTTAGCAGTTTTTAATTGATCAACAAGGGTGAGGCCAGTAACCTAGGAATTAGATTAGGTGAGTCATTTCTGGTGAAGTTATATGTGAAGCAGCCAGTGCCAGGGAAATGTGGTTTGCAGCATTTTGCAAGAAAGGCAAACCTAAATCCTTAATTACTATGAATTCTTGAACTATGGCAGTGAAGCTGCACATAAGCTGACACCTACAATGACCTGACTTTTATCTAGAGATAGCTTGCTGTTTAAATAGAAAATTAGCTAGTTTACTTGTTAGTAAAGTATTACATTGCTGTATAACCATATGAAATGGAGCTATGTGTGCCCTACCATACTACTTAGAGTTTAAAAGGGTTCCCAAATTAAAAGCATACTAAATACACCCTAACAATCTAACAAATTAGGCAATGGTTTTGGAAGAAGGTGTTAAGGCAGGAGAAAAAAAAAAAGCATAGGAAGGTGTGTGAAGTAGCTCATTAATAGAAGGCATTGCAAGGTGAAAAACAAACAATAAATTCTAACCTAAAGCTGACAAGTAGTCCTGCGATTTCAATCTAGGCATTAGGGGCCAGATTCTTGTACAATTGCGGCCGTGTACGTTACACTGCCGCAAGTTTTCAGTGTAAGTGCCTGATCCACAAAGCACTTACCTGTAAACTTGCGGCGGTGTATCGTAAACACGTCCGGCGCAAGCCCGCCCAATTCAAATGGGGCGTGTACCATTTAAATTAGGCGCGCTCCCGCGCTGGACGTACTGCGCATGCTCAGTTTAGAAATTCCCGCCGTGCTTTGCGCGATGTGACATCATTTTTTAGAACGGCGACAAGCGTAGCGCCCATTCGTATTCCCGGACGTCTTACGCCAAAACAAAAAAAAATTGAAATTCGACCCGGGAACGGCGGCCATACTTTAACATGGCTCGACTAAAGTTAAGGTTAAAGCAGGTGTAAATTTGCGACGGGAAAAAATTACTAGCGATGACGTAACGAACGTGAAAACCATCGTGGATCGCCTTAAATGCTCATTAGCATACCCGATGCAGGAAAATGACGCGAACTCCACCCAGCGGCGGCCGAAGTATTGCATCCTAAGATCCGACAGTGTAAGTCAATTACACCTGTCGGATCTTAGGGCTATCTATGCGGAAATGATTCTATAAATCAGCCGCATAGATAGGACAAGAGATACGACGGTGTATTAGGAGATACACCGTCGTATCTATTCTGTGAATCTGGCCCTAGGTGACCAGATGGTCACCAGTCATCTCTATGACCGTCAAAAATATAAAGAATAAACTGTGCTGTGTATAATATAAATATAAGTGTCACGGAAGCATGAATCAGACGTACAACAATAGATAAATGAAATAGGAAGGCTTTATTGAAAACCAAACAGCAAGGTAAAAGTCCAAACGGATGATCAAACAGTGCAGAGTCTTCCACCGGAGCCAGGGATCAGGAGCCAGAAGGATAGTCCGAACGAAGCCAGGAATCAGGAGCCAGAAGGGTAGTCCGTGGAAGGCGGGTCGGTAACCAAAAGCAGCAGCACAAACTCAGGAGCATGTGAATACCAAGCAGGGAACTGAAGCAACAGACCTCCTATATATATGCAAGGCATCCAGCTCCTCCCAGTGGGAAGGAGGAGACGCAGGGTGTGGTAAGTTATAAGAAGCCCAGAAACCAACATGGCCGCCAGCACATGTCAGATGAAAGAAGCCAGCAAGAGGTAAGACCATGACAATAAGCTGCAACGCTACTTTGGAATAGAATAAATAAGGTAAATTGGAACAATGTAGCGCTAATACCTGTGTAAAGATATGGAAAGAACCCACATCTAAAAGATGACAAACCAAATCTACATATATTAACACATGACTAAATCTTAAAGTGTTACCACGTGACCTTACTAAACATATTAGTGTGCCAACATATAGTAAAGGCTTGCAAATAATAACAATGAATTAAGAAAGTGCATAAAGTGACTGGAATCCAAACGAATGGAAATAAGACTTCACCACAGGAAAGTGCACGAAGTGACTAGAGTCCAAATCAATGTGGATAAAGATGGCTTCACCATAAGGAGATCTTGAAGATGGAACATCAGCTTGACAGAAGTGCCACCACCAATAGTAGAAAAGGGGGGTTACCAAATATAAATGACTAGGGAAGGTATATATCACCCAAGTCACCAAAGTATCGATCACCCTGATCTAAACAGCTGGTCCTGGATCAAAACGGCTAATTGACTTAATGATCCCAAATCACAGTGTTAATGATAACTTAATAGAGGCTCGGTAACCACATGCCATGCAAGAAATATTGAAAAGGACTCGCATAGCGTGATACCGTATAAACAGTGTTGTTTATTAAAAGTAGGATAAAACACACGCTCATCATAGGCTTGTCAGATGTTATGGTACCAGAAGCGATGTTGTGGATGGGTCCACCCGGCGCGATCTCTATGACCGTCGAAAGCCCGGGGCGCGACGTTGTGAAGTCACGCCCGGGTACCCGGAAGTAAACAAAGCTGCAATCGTGGCTGACGGCATGAGATCGGTGAATTTTTTTGCACAATCTCATGCTTTCCAGCCTGGAGGAGAGATGTGGGGTCTTATTGACCCCACATCTCTCCATAAAGAGGACCTGTCACAGTGTTTCCTATTACAAAGGATGTTTACATTCTTTGTAATAGGAATAAAAGTGATCAAAAAATAAAAATGTAAAAAAAAGTGTAAAATAAAAAATAAAATAATAATACATCATTAATACATCATGGAAATTAATAACTAGTAATTAGATCTATACATTAAGGCTCGGTTCACACTGCTGCACTGTTAATTTGTTCAGTTTCTTTGTCCTGTGTGAGGTGCGCCAATTTACCACGAATTTCAGGAGTTGGACATTGCTTTGATTGATGTTCTAGCCAATGGTATCATAATGTAAAAAAAAAAAAAAAAGTGTTAACTTCCTGTGCACTTCCTAGTTTTTGTGGAGAGTAATGTGGTGGAATTTGTACATATGTGAACCATCAATGCAATTCCAGAACAATTTATATTGATGTCTATGGGGACTAAATTCGCAATGCAACGCTGTAAACTCACACAAGACCCTTTTTTTATCGTATCGCATCCATATAGGAATCACAACGCATGTATGTGAACAACCGTCGTTGAAAACAATGACTTTATGGATGACATGCAAATTTTGAATGTTTTTGACGCATCACATTCGTTATGAACTTGCATCAGTGTGAACCGGGCCCTAAAGCGGAGCTCCACCCTAAAGTGAAACTCACGCTGATCGGAACCCTCCCCCCTTCTGGTGTCACATTTGACACCTTTCAGGGGGAGGGGGGTGCAGATACCTGTCTAAAGACAGGTATTTGCACCCACTTCCGGCCAGGCAGTTTCGCGTTTTCTGCGGGCAGAATGTCACCTCCCGTTGTGCTCTGGGAACACTCGGCTCCCAGAGCACAGCGGGAGCCAATCAGCGGCACAGCGCAACTCGCGCATGCGCCGTAGGGAACTGGGTAGTGAAGCCGGAGCTCTTCACTTCCTGGTTCCCTCACTGAGGATGGCGGGGGGAGCAGCAGAGTGACGAGCGAATGCTCGTCCTCTCCTGCGGACGGCGCTGGACTCCAGTACAGGTAAGTGTCCTAATATTAAAAGTCAGAAGCTGCAGTATTTGTAGCTGCTGGCTTTTAATATTTTTTTTTACTGGCACATCCGCTTTAAGGAGAAATTGGAAGATCTGAATGGGATTTTCCTCTTTACCCTGCTGATAGCACTACTAAAAGTTTTAAATGAATGCACCTTTGGCAGCTGGCTAGCTTGTAAGCGATAAGATGCAACAAGATAAGATGTGATGTTCCATCTGCTTGCACATCTCAAACATACTGTGTGGATGGAGAAGAAAGCGGGAGCTCTAAGGACACAACAATAAACAGTTCATGCGGGTAAGCATTACATCATGGTGAAAGTTTTTTTCATGTTGTTTCTTGTTGGCTGTTTTCCAGCATCAGACAGAAAATAAGTAACTACAGTACAGTTTCTTAGATTATTGCTGTGCCTTGCCCTTGTTGCCTGTGACTGTTAAGCTATAGATGGATGAAAATTATCAGTTTCAGCAGCGACCAGTTGAATTTCAATCCATCTATGGCCGTTTCTGCTAGAGAGAAGTCGATCTAATCATAGGCTTCTTTCGCATGGGAATGTTGGAAAATTTCCATTGGATCAGTGCATGCAGCTAATTGGCTGCAGTGCTGAGCAGTGTATTCTGACAGTGGAGGAGCCCCACTGTCAGTATACAATAACAAAGGGAGCATTCCTTCATCCACATTGATTGTATGGATTGAGGAATCTGTTCATAATTTTTTTTTCTATGGCAAGCTTTAAAAAGAGGAAGTAAACTTCCCTTGATTGCATGTACCTTCAGGTAAGCCTATAATAAGGCTTACCTATAGGTACTGTAAATATCTCCTAAACTTGCACCGTTTAGGAGATATTAACTGTATATGCCACTGATGACATCATTGGCCCATGCACTCTGAAGAAACGGCCACCTGTGCCATGACCGGCGACTCCCGTGCGCATTTTCGGGAGTAACGTCACACGGCTCCGGCCAGTTACACTGCCGGAATCCACAGACCCGAAAGGAAGACGGGCAAAGATGGATGCGGCCTCCAGCAGGGACAATTAGGGCTTTGTTTGCAGGTAAGTTTTACATAAAGTGCTAGTATGCAATGCATACTAGCACATTATGGGGGTTATTTACGAAAGGCAAATCCACTTTGCACTACAAGTGCAAAGTGCACTTGTAATTGCACTGAAAGTGCACTTGGAAGTGCAGTCACTGTAGATCTGAGAGGGAAATTCAAGGAATATAAAAAACAGCATTTTAGCTTGCACATGATTTGATGATAAAATCAGCAGAGCTTCCCCTCATGACAGATCTATTTCTTAGATTTACAGCGACTGCACTTGTAGTAAAAAAGTGGATTTGACTTTCGTAAATAACCCCCTATGACTTTACTTTGCAGGTCACCAAAAAAAAAAAAAAAAAAGGCAACGTTTACTTCCTCTTTAAAGTGGCGTTCCATCCAAAACTTCCACTTTTTGGAATCCTCCCCCCCCCTCTGGTGTCACATTTGGCAGGTATTTGCTCCCACTTCCTGGTATAGATCACTGCATTGATCGCAGTGATCTACACCACTTCCCGTGCCTAATTTGTCCTCCCCGCTGTCTTCTGAGAGACACACAGGTCCCAGAAGACGGCAGTTACCAGCGAGGACGCGCAACGCGATTTGCGCAGTAGGGAACCAGGAAGTGAAGCCGTACGGCATCACTTCCTGATTCCATTACTGAGGGTGGAGGTGGCAGCAGTGAGAGCCGACTCCCCAGATCGGCTTCCACTGCCGACATCGCGGGTGCGCTGGACAGGTAAGTGTCCATATATTAAAAGTCAGCAGCTGCAGTATTTGTAGCTGCTGGCTTTTATTTATTTTTTTCGGCGGACCTCTGCTTTTAAGTTGGATCAGAAACTACCTAAATTAAATGATGCCACTGCAGACATTAGTTTTAAGTAGACCTTTGTCAACAGCCAAAAAGGGCAAATATGTTGTGTTTTAAGAGAATATCTAATCTGGAACTCAATCTACTATTTTTATAATTTCATTTTTATTTTGTAAAGTCACAATTATTGCTGCCTATACCCATTGGGAGGATTAGCAATAGTTTTCTGTGCTGAGATAGAATACCACTTTAAGAGCTTGGCATGATTAGTTCACAAATAAAAATAAGCAGAATTGATTGTAGTTGAACAGGTACACCATTGACTGTGCTTTACAAAACAGAGGAGGAAAGAACAAAAGTCAATTTGATGGTAAACAACTAAAAACTTGTTGCTGTGATAAGAATAGGAAAAAAATTATAAAAATAACTGGAATCTCTTTTTAACAATTAATCCTGTGTGGTCCACCTTAACTAAGATCTTCAAGATTGGGCAGATAAAGATCGCTTCCCAGTAAGATTTAATTGCATACAAATGCTAAGGTAATTCAAGGCAGAAAGGCAAAATGATTTTAAGTGATGAAATAATGAATATATTTAGCTGCTGATTTTATCTAGGTTTAAAAACATATAAAAGATCCGCTGATAGCAAAATCTGCCAGTTTACCCTGCAGACTTCCATACAGTGAGCAGTTCAGGTGTATGATGCAGAAAAAAAATTCTGATTGCTTGTCTAAAAAGACATCTTATCCTGTTGGGACAAGCTGATGACTACACATTTGAAGGAGCTATGAGCAGTGACTCTTATGGTGGAGGTTCACAAAGGGGTGAAATAATGGTGAAAGTTTCCTCCTCAAGCAAAAGTCATCCTCCCCTCCCTCTTTGTTTATCTTGAAACCCCCAAGAAGAGATATGATGGTGTTTTCTCATTATGCCTTAGCAATCCTCAGAAAAGTAGAAGAATGGCAAAGGGGTTAGTTCATCTCACCTGGTACAACCATTACCAGAAGATCCACTTTTCTACATTTACAGTGTATTAAGGACAAGAGAAGCAAAAGACCTACTAAAGCAAAAGAAGTAAGACTCCAAAGAGAGTGAGAACTGGGAATCCAGTTTTTAAAGCCCATCTCCAGAAATACAAAAAATAAAGTACCCAGACTATACAGTGGGACTGTACCTGCGCTGTAAGGGCTTGTTTCTGTCTAGGGGACCTAAAATAAGTTTTATTTACTTGATCTGTTGATCCTCCAACAGTGAACTGCTCCTTAGCAACCTCATGTTCAATACATGGCTACGGTCCCTGCACTGGTCTTGATGACATCATAGGGCCTTATGCCGCGTACATACGACCGTTTTTCATGACGAGAAGAATGTCATTTTTTAAATTGGTCATTAAAAACGATCATGTGTGGGCTCCAGAGCATTTTTCTTGACGTGAAAAATGGGCATTAAAAATTCAGAACTTGCTCTAATTTTTCTCATCGTTTTTCACGGCGTGAAAAATGGTTGTGTGTACGCTTTAACGACGGGAAAAAAATGCGCAAGCTCAGAAGCACGTTATGAGACAGGAGCACTCATTCTGGTAAAACTAGCATTTGTAATGGAGATAGCACATTCGTCACGCTGTAACAGACTGAAAAGCACGAAGACTGAAAAGCACGAATCATCTCTCACCAAACTTTTACTAACACGAAATCAGCAAAAGCAGCCCAAAGGGTAGCGCCACATGGCGTCTGCAAAAGTTTGGGCACCCTGCAGAGTTAATATGTTGTACTGCCCTCTTTGCCAAGTATCACAGCTTGTAAACGCTTTTTGTAGCCAGCCAAGAGTCTTTCAATTCTTGTTTGAGGTATCTTTGCCCATTCTTCCTTACAAAAGTCTTCCAGTTCTTTGAGATTTCTGGGCTGTCTGTCACGCACTGCTCTTTTAAGGTCTATCCATAGATTTTCAATTATGTTGAGGTCAGGAGATTGTGAAGGCCATGGCAAAACCTTCAGTTTACGCCTCTTGATGTAATCCCCCGTGGATTTATGTTTAGGATCATCATTATCCATTTGTAAAAGCCATCCTCTCTTTAACTTCAGCTTTTTCACAGATGGCATCAAGTTACCATCCAAAATTTGCTGAAATTTTATTGAATCCATTGTTCCTTCTACTCGTGAAATGTTCCCTGTGCCACTGGCTGCAATACAACCCCAAAGCATGATTGATCCACCCCCCATGCTTAACAGTTGGACAGAGGTTATTTTCATTAAATTCTGTGCCCTTTCTTCTCTAAACGTACCTTTGCTCATTCCGGACAAAAAGTTCTATTTTTAACCTCATCGGTCCACAGAACTTGTTTCCAAAATGCATCAGGCTTGTCTATACGTTCATTTGCAAAGTTCAAACGCTGATTTTTGTGGTGAGGACGTAGAAGAGGTTTTCTTTCTGATGACTCTTCCATGAAGACCATATTTGTACAAGTATCTCTTTATAGTGGAATAGTGTACCACAACTCCAGTGTCTGCCAGATCTTTCTGGAGGGATCGTGCAGTCAAACGTGGGTTTTGAATTGCTTTTCTCACAATCCTGCGAGCTGTTCTGTCTGATATTTTTCTTGGTCTTCCAGATCTTGCTTTAACTTCCACTGTTCCTGATGACTGCCATTTCTTAATTACATTCCAAACAGAGGATATTGACATCTGAAAACGCTTTGCTATCTTCTTATAGCCTTCTCCAGCTTTGTGAGCATCAACTATTTTCAGTTTCAGTTTTCTAGACAACTGCTTAGAAGAACCCATGGTGCTGATTGTTGGGGCAAGGTCAGATGAGTCTGGGCATTTAAAACCTTTGAGATTGACATCACCTGGTCTTCCCAGACGATGATTGAGAACAATCCATGACACTGGAAGGTCTCAGCTTTGCAAAGGGGGCAGTGCATGCTATAAATTCTGCAGGGTGCCCAAACTTGTTCAGACACCATTTTTTTGTTTTCTGTAATTTTGAAAGTGTAAATGATGGAAATAAAATCTAACTTTTTTTGACATATTATAAGAATGTCTAATCCGTAATTTGATGCATTTTGGAGATTTTTCCATCATTCCTTCGTTATGCACATTAATACAAATTTTTACCTGGGGTGCCCAAACTTTCGATTTCCACTGTATATGCATAACCAATTTTTATGTATATACATCGATTTTTGATTTTATGATTTATTACTTTTCATTATTGTTAATTATTATCTTTATTTTATATACTTATCATTTTTCATTATTTTCCATTATTTAAAATATATTTTTCACATGTATTTGGATGCAATATTGGGTAATGTTGTAAATATGTAGTGTCTCCAGTTGGCGATGTGTGAACTTTCTTGCTCCACTGGTACCAGCAGCTTTTGATCGGCCCCAGCAGCAGGGTTTACCCATAGTCGTAGGATCTCCATGGCTGGCTTCCGCCAGGCTGTGACATCACTTTCGGGCAACGGACACAGTCTGAGCGGCCATTTGACACTGACCCCTACAGTTCCTGTGGCTACAGTTGCGGCTCCCCCTCCACTGGTCCCCTGGACCTAGGGTTCTGGATGGGCCCCTTGCCATTGACGCTCCTGCACTTTCTGCTCCATGGCTCTCTGTTGGTTACCCTGAGTCTGACATAAATGTGGCTCCAGCCTCCAGGTATTGCCAGCTCCTTATCCAAGTCTCCACATGACCATCTATAGACTGTTGTAAGCCTTGGTGATTACCTTCAACTTTTTGTTAAAATAAAGAGTCTTTGCTTCATACCTGAGGATTTTGCATATGTCAGTTATTCAGCGCGGTCTTTTCCCCTGATTGACTAAAGGCACAAAGGCTGTGCAGTTGCACTCTGCTAGGTCATTGGCTCCACAGCTAAGGGAATGATGGTAAGCTCTACTGACCTCCATCATCCATTCATATACAAGCAAAAATTCTGGCTATTTTTCCTTACATGTATTCTTTGCAAAGTGAAGCTTCACCTCATTTACTAAGCTCTGGCGCAAATTGACTTGCAGAGTTCAACTGCAAAGTGCACAGGTTATTTTCCTTTCATAAATTAACCCCAGTATTCCACAGTCTACAAATCGGATTTAATCTTTTACCTGTGTAGACAAGTCAGAATAATGAATGGAGATATCAGATTGGTTGTTGTAGGTTACTGCACTTTATACCCTATGCTTTGCTTTATCAAATCAAAACTTCACTGTTATTAATCAGGAGGGGCAGATAGTGAAAAAAGGTTCCTGTTGGCATATAGGTGGATTCACGTAGGGCAGCGTATGTTACAGCCGGCGTAGCGTATCGTATTAACGCTACGCCGCTGTAAGTCAGAGAGGCAAGTGCTGTATTCACAAAGCACTTGCCTCCTAAGTTACGGCGGCGCAGCGTAAATGGGCCGGCGTAAGCGCGCCGAATTCAAATTGTGAAGAGTTGGGCGTGTTTTATGTAAATAAACCATGACCCAACGTGATTGACGTTTTTAACGAATGACGCATGCGCCGTCCGTGGACGTATCCCAGTGCGCATGCTCCAAATTACGCTGCAAGGACTTATTGGTTTCGACGTGAACGTAAATTACGTCCAGCCCCATTCACGGACGACTTACGCAAACGACGTAAAAATTTCAAAATTCGACGCGGGAACGACGCCCATACTTAACATTGGCTAGGCCAGCTATTTGTTCGACTAACTTTACGCCGGAAAACGCCTTACGTAAACGGCGTATCTTTACTGCGACGGGCAAGCGTACGTTCGTGAATCGGCGCATCTCGCCGATTTACGCATTCTAGGCATAAATCAGTGTTCACGCCCCTAGCGGCCGGCGGAACTAGACAGCTAAGATACGACGGCGCAGGCCGTCGTATCTTAGCTACATTTATGGGTAACTCAATTTAAGAATACACTTAAATGTACGACGGCTTAGATTCCGAGTTACGACGGCGTATCTACTGATACGCCGGCTTAATTCTTTGTGAATCTAGCTAATAGAATTAGATCAATGTGAACTCCAGCAATGACCTCACTCCTTCACACTATAAAACTGTCACACTGAGCACTTATTTTATATGGATTCTTCCTTATCACTCACAAACTAAAATGAGTTCAAACAATATAAATTATCCAGCAGTCAACAAATTAAGAAGCAATTTCAACACACAGCTCTGACTCACATTGCTACTCTTCAATTACTTTAATAGCTTTTATGAATAGAAGCAACAGATATCTCCTGACGGAACAGGACAACCTGCCAAATAATGTTGCAGGTGCACATCTGTTTATAAACAGAATAAAAGACTAAGTGGTAACAGGAATTGGGAGTTCCTGAGAAAAAAAAAAAGTAAATCATTGCCCAGATTTTTCCCACTCTGAGCCAACTAATTCTATCAATTACTGTACAATTCCTTGAAGCAGCCCTGTTGCATACCTTGTAACAGCTCCATCTGCTGGTCATTTCACAATAAGCACCTTGCAGCCACAAAGATAATTGTACACAACATTGAATCAAAATGTCAGCCCTCAAACTATAATGGACATGTTAGTTGATTTGTATCTGATATCCTACATGTATCTCAGTATATAGAAGGGATGTTATGCCCTGATGACCTAATTGACTATATTTTTTATTTGATTACTGATTTAGGTTTAAAGTATTTAGTATTCTTTTTATTCAACATTCTGGAGTGCTTTACTAGCATACCGTGGGGAAAATTATTATTTGATCCCCTGCAGATTTTATAGGTTTGCCTACTTACAAAGAAATTAAGGGTCTATCATTTTTATCGTAGGTGTATTTTAAATGATACAGACAGAATATCAACTAAAAATCCAGAAAAAAACACATGATACAAATGTTATAAAATAAGTTGCAGTTCAGTGAGTAAAATAAGTATTTGATCCCCATGCAAAATATGACTTAGTACTTGATGGAGAAACCCTTGTTGGCAAGCACAGAGGTAAGAGGTTTCTTTTAGTTGGTTACCAGGTTTGCACACATATCAGGAAGGATTTTTGGGCCAGATCCTCAAAAGGGATACGCCGGCGTAACTGCTGTTACGCCGTCGTATCCCTGTTTCTAACTATGGAACTGATCCACAGAATCAGTTTCCCATAGTTAGGCAGAAGATCCGACATGTGTAAGGGACTTACACTGCCGGATCTTAGGATGCAGTACCGCATCCGCCGCTGGGGGCATTTCGTGTCGAAATGCCGCCTCGGGTATGCAAATTAGCACTTTCGGAGATCCACAAAGCTTTTACGCTTCGTTTTTTCTCCGTAAGTTTTAGTTTGCGCAAACGCAAAATTAGGGCTGCTTTTACAAAGTGTAAACTGTTTACACCATGTAAAAACAGACCCTTCTGTCCAGCGACGCAATTTATTTTTTTGTTTTGAATTTTTTTTCCCCCGCCGTATCTTTTTTTTTTTCCCGACGCAACTTTATTGACCCGACGCAATCCACAAAGCTCGGCGTAACGTAATTTCGCGCCATGCACGTCAGGAAAATGACATCACGAGCATGCGCAGTATGGCCGGCGCGGGAGCGCGCCTAATTTAAATGGGAATCGCCCCCATTTGAAGAGGAACGCCTTGCGCCGGCGGAATTTAAGTTACACAGCCGAAAATTTCTAGGTAAGTGCTTTGTGGATCGGGCACTTAGGTAGAAATTTTAAGGCAGTGTAACTTAAATGGAAAAATTTACGTTACGCCGGCTCTTTGTGGATCTGACCCTTTGTGCCTTCTTCTTTACAGATCTTCTCTAAATCCTTAAGGTTTCTTGGCTGTCACTGGAAAACTCGAAGTTTCAGCTCCCCCATACATTTTCTATAGGATTAAGGCCTGGAGGCTCTAGGTCAGTGGTCATCAACCCTGTCCTGCAGGGCCCACTAACAGGCCAGGTTTGCAAGATAACTGAAATACATCACAGCTGATATCATTTGCTCCTCGGTGATTGCAGTATTCTAGACTGCATCTCCCCAAGGTAATACATAAAACCTGGCCTGTTAGTGGGCCCTGCAGGACAGGGTTGATGACCACTGCTCTAGGTCACTCCATGACTTTAATGTGCTTCTTCTTGAGCCACTCCTTTGCTGCCTTGGTGGTATGTTCTGGGTCATCATTGTAATGCGGGAAGACCCATCCACAACCCACTATCAGTGTTCTGGCTAAAGGAAGTGGGTTCTCATCCAAGATTTTACAATACAATACATGGCCCCGTTCATTGCCCCTCAATGTGGCAAAGTAGGCTTGTACTTTTAGCAGAGAAACAGCCCCAAAGGATGATGTTTCCACCTCCGTGCTTGACTATAGGAATGGTGTTCTTAGGGTCATAGTCAGCATTTTTCTTCCTCCAAATATGGAGAGTCAAGTTAAAGCGGAGTTCCACCCAAAAGTGGAACTTCCACTTTAAGTACTCCTCGACCACTTACATGCCACATTTTGCAAGTAATTTTTTTTTGGGGGGGGAGCGGGTTCTTTGTTTTGAAGGGGCCTTCCTGTCCCACTTCCTCCTTCAGTCTAGAGGGCAGCCTAGGCGACTCCTCCTCTCCCCCTTGGTGGCTCCTCCCTCTAGGCAATATCCTGGAACTTGAGACAGGTCCCAAAAGATCGCCTATCCACGAGAGTGAAGCGCAAAACACGCAATGCGCAACTGGCCTCGAAGCCGCAAGCTGTCATGGCCGGGTGCACACAGTTCCAATTGAGGTGACGAGGAGAGGAGCAACGCTCGGTGTGGCCGCATCGCTAGTTCGTGAGACATGTGAGTGAGTGGCTGTTTATTAAAAGTCAGCAGCTATACTTTTTGCAAAAAAGCCTGGAACTCCACTTTAATGCCAAAGATCTCAATTTTGGTCTCAACCGACCACAGCAATTTCTCCCAATCCTTCTCTGAATCATTTAATTTTTTATTGGGGAACTACAGACTGGCCTGTCCTTCTTGAGGAGGGAGACCTTATGGGTGCTGCAGAATTTTAATTCATGGTGGCATATTGTGTTACCAATGGTTTGTTTGGTGACTATGGTCCCAACTGTCTTGAGATCATTCACAAGCTCCTCCCGTGTAGTTCTGGGTTGATCCCTCACTTTGCTCATGATTATCCTCACCCCATGAGGTGAAATCTTGCATGGTGCTCCAGAACGAGGGCGATTGATGGTTATTTTGTATTTTTTCCATTTGCAAATAATTGCCCCAACACTTGTCTTCTTCACACCAAGCTTCTTGCTGATGGTGTTGTAGCCCATTCCAGCCTTGTGCAGCTCTTTGGTCTTGCCCATGATGGTGGGTTTGAATGGAAGAAAGATTCTGTAGACAGGTGTAAACAAGTTGTCGTTAGGAGCACCTTCCTAAACTCACAGGACTAATCTGTGTACCACATGAGCACATACTGCATGTAGTCAGTCTGTGGGAGCCAGAATTATTGTTAGTTGATAGGAGATCAAATATTTATTTTACTCACTGAACTGCAACTCAATTTATAACATTTGTATCATGTGTTTTTTCTGGATTTGTATTTGAATTTCTTTCTCTATTACTTAACCACTTGCTTACTGGGCACATATACCCCCTGGCGAAATTTCAGCTTTCGGCACTGTCACACTTTAAATGAAAATTGCGTGGTCGTGCAATGTGGCTCCCAAACAAATTTGACGTCCTTTTTTTCCCACAAAAAGCTTTTTTTTGGTGGTATTTGATCACCTCTGCGGTTTTTATTTTTTGCGCTATAAACAAAAAAAAGAGCGTCAATTTTGAAAAAAACACAATATTTTTTACTTTTTGCTAGAATAAATATGCCAATTTTTAAAAAAAAAAAATCCGATATGTATTCTTCTACATATTTTTGGTTAAAAAAAAAAATCACAATAAGCGTATATTGATTGGTTTGCGCAAAAGTTATAGCGGCTACAAAAAAGGGGATAGAATTCTGACATTATTTTTTTTTATTATTATTATTTTTTATTAGTAATAGCAGCGATCTGCGATTTTTGTCAGGACTGCGATATTGCGGCTGACACATCGGACACTTTTGACACATTTTTGGGACCATTTACATTTATACAGCGAACAGTGCTATAAATATGCATTGATTACTGTATAAATATGACTGGCAGGGAAGAGGTTAACACTAGGGGGTGAGGAAGGGGTTAAATGTGTACCCTGGGAGTGATTCTTACTGTGTGTGGAGGGGACTGACTGGTGGAGGTGACCAATCTGTGTCCCTATGTACAAGGGACACAGCATCGGTCTCCTCTCTCCCTGACAGGATGTGGAGCTCTGTGTTTACACACAGAGCTCCATGTCCCTGCTCTGTCACTGCCGATCGCGGGTACCTGGCGGACAACGCGGGCGCCAGGAACGCGCATCGGCATCTTGGTGACGCGCCCCCCAGTGGCCGGAGGACCCGAGACCGTAAAAAGACGGCCTTACGGCATTGTAGCGCCATCTTGTGGCCGTCTTTTTACAATGGCCCGGGTCTGAAGTAGTTAAAATAGACCTATGATAAGAAAGTATAGACCCTTAATTTCTTTGTAAGTGGGCAAACTTACAAAATCTGCAGGGGATCAAGTTATATTTCCCACTGTATACTACAAAATGCGTACAGCAGAATCAATTACAGGATGCTGTAATTGTAAATGTTTTGTACATCTTTCTCTTCTGGATTGGTATTTATAAGGATTTTTACCAATGCAGTTATTATGTATATTTTTAAATTATAAATGAACATAAAGGTGCGAACATCCATCACATTATAAAACACACACAAACATACTGCTGTGTTTAATGTGCAACACACCAAATTCTATCTGTCAGTACAAACAACATGTGTGCATTGACACGATATTCTCAAATCCTATCTGCCTCACATGCAGTAATCCCCTGCTTTGTGTGAGTGCCATTGTTATGAATGTGGCGCTTGTGAGGAATTAACGGCAAGGGTTTCAGTTAATTGACATACCTTCACTCCTACTTGAGCTGCACGTTAAACTATCCTGTCTTTCAGTTCCTGGGATTGTGATCCTGGTATAAGATTTGGAAGCTATGACCCCAGTGCTCGGAAGAGTGAACAGCTGGATCCTGTTAATATTAGGTCAGCCATGCTCTGGATATACAATTGAATTCTGGTAGTATTAAACATTTTCCATTTTACAGATCAAGTAAAGTACATTGAAACTGTGTCCCACAATTACATTTATCCAGTGCGATTAAGGTTGGTGAAAAGGAGTTGTGACATGCTGGATACACAATTTGCACTTATGATTTTATATGTGTCTATATCAGGTCACAGGCAAAAATATATATATATATATATAAAGCACACCATCAGAAAATGAAAACCATTCTTTATCTTTTTTAATTCCTTAGAAATAATGCAATCCTGGTGAAGCATTTGATTAAGATACCTCCGGCTGCTTATAATCTGATCACAGAGAGATTGATACACTATTGATTGCTTTCTGTGATGCTTATCTCTCTTTAGAGACACTTGCTGCCTTCCACTTCCCTGTGTTCATGTTACATTGTAGCAAAGCAAGATGCAAGTCTAACATGATTTGAGCTCACTGACTGAGGGTTGTGCAAGGCTGTATTCACACCTACATATATTACTTTTTTAGTGTTCATGCAGGTTGCATAGCGGTAGCCAAATCATTTTGAATGAGCCCTTAACCACATGGCCACCAGAAAGTTTTACCCCCTTCATGGCCAGAGCATTTTTTCCTATTCAGAACTGCGCAATTTTAACTGGCAATTGCTCGGTCATGCAACACCATGCGCAAATTAATTTTTTTATACAGTTTTCACACAAATAGAATTTTAATTTAGTGGTATTTAATCACCACTGTGTTTTTTACTTTTTGTGATATAAACAAAAAGAGAACAAAATTTTTTAATAAAATAGTATTTTCTACTTTCTGTTATAAAACATATCCAATAAAAAAAATATGTAGTTGCTTCATAAATTTAGGCTGAAATGTTTTCTGTCATTGGTAAAAAAAAAAAATCCCAATAGGTGTATATTAATTGGTTTGTGCAGAAGTTTTAGCGTCTACGAACTATGGTGGTGATCAGTGATTTATAGTGTGACTGTGATAGGGTGGCGGAAAATCTGGCACTACCAGACACTATCTGGGAGCATAACCAACTGACACTGACATTGCTAGCGACACCAATACAAAGATCAGTGCTAATATATACTGTCACTGTACTTATGACACTGGCCGGGAAGGGGTTAACATCTATTGCAATCAAATTGTTAATTGTGTGCCTAACAAGTGTTAAGGTGTGTAATGTGTGCTGTTTATTACTAAATATAGATGAGACTAAAATTTAATTATTTGGCCTCAACATCAAATATGTCTGGCGGGAATCCAATACAGCTCGCCATCCAAATAATACCATTCCTACAGTAAAGCATGGAGGTGGTAATATCCTATTTTGAGGGCGTTACTCTGCAACACGGACTGGAGCACTTGTCGGGATAGAAGAAAAATGGATGGGGCAAAATACCATCACATTCTTAAGGAAAACCTGCTGGCCTCCGCCAGAAAATTGTCAATGGGAAGAAGGTTTGCCTTCCAACATGACAATGAGCCAAAGCACACAGCAAAAATGACCACACGTTGGTTGAAGGAGAAAAGGGTTAATGTCCTTCAATGGTCTATTCAGAGCCCAGACTTAAACCACATTGAAAATCTGTGGAATGACTTGAAGACTGCAGTCCACAAACGGTCACTGTCAAATTTAACTGAACTTGAGCAGTTCTGCAAAGAAAAGTGGGCAAATATTGCAAAGTCTAGATTTGCAAAATTAGTGAGACATATACCAACAGAGTAAAGGCTGTAATTAAAACAAAAGGTGGTTCAACAAAATAAAAGGGGGTGATACTTTTTTGAATATGTTTATTTTTTTCTGACATGTTGGCGTTCTATATTTCATTTGGATGTTATAAGTGTGTGTTGCCGGGGCTATATATAGAGGTTTAACTGACAAGGGACGATTATTTGATCTCCCCCACGGATGGATACACTGTTTCAGTTCTTTTCAGAGATTCAAGTTATCATGTGTATTGTACTTTCTCCTTAAGGGCTATTTTAATTAAGTTGTGTCTTAATAAATGTATACTTTTTTATACTCCTGTGTATGTGAGTCTTTACCATACCATGAAAGTCCAAAGTTGCCTCAAATTAGCTGCCTTTGGTTTCTTGAATTGATAGGACGACAGTACATTATTATATATTTATTTGATCAGTAGTGATAATTAACTCCTAAAACTTGCTCACAAAAGACAAATACTGCACAAAATACAGAATGTATTTCCTCTGTTTGGAAGAGAGTGTGAGTACCAAACCTCTCTCCCACTTGAAAAAAAAAATGGAGGCACAAATCCCTCTGATGGGCAAGATAAGAGGATGCCCATGGGAATTAAAAGGAGAAACACAGGGCCTAAAACTGACAGTGATGTTAAGCATTCCAGATTAATGTACATTAGTCTTAAAGTTAAAGTGGAGGTTCACCCAAAATCTTAATTTTTAACATTAGATTGAGGCTCATTTTGTCAAGGGTAATCGGGTGTTTTTTTTTTAAATCGAAGCAGTACTTACCGTTTTAGAGAGAGATCTTCCCCGCCGCTTCTGGGTATGGGCTGCGGGACTGGGCGTTCCTATTTGATTGACAGGCTTCCGACAGTCGCATACATCGCGTCACGATGTTCGGCTTCTTTCGGCTACTCGTGACGCGATGTATGCGACCGTCGGAAGCCTGTCAATCAAATAGGAACGCCCAGTCCCGAAGACCATACCTGGAAGCGGCGGAGAAGATATATCTCTAAAACGGTAAGTACTGCTTCGATTTTAAAAAAAAACACCCGATTCCCCTTCACAAAATGAGCCTCGATCTAATGATAAAAATTGTTTTTCGGGTGAACTCCCGCTTTAAATAATGCACTATATACTTGAAGTTCCATCAGGAAGTTGGGGAGAGTGACTTCTGGGTTCGTAACAAAGAACAGCATGTTATCTGCGAATGCTGCCACCTTCTGCTCCATCTGTCGTACCTGGAAACCTTTAAAGTCTAGGTAGAGGCGAACATGCCCCAGCAGGGTTTCCAAGGTCAGAAAAAAAATTAGTGGAGACAGGGGGCACCCTTGCCTTGTACCATTAGTCAAGGGAAAAAAGGCAGAAATAGTAAATGGTGTCTAGCCATCTGTGAAAACTGTCTTCCACACCAATAGGGCTCAGCGTCTCCTTAAAGCGGTGGTTCACCCTAAAAAAATAATAATTCTTTATCTACCATCCCATCCAGCATACTAGCGTCAGCTATAGTATGTTTTTGTTTTTTTTTGCTGTATATACCGTTTAATCCTTTAGTTTCGTTTCAGACTCCGGCGGGGAAATAGGCATTCCTATGAAGAGGGGAACATGATTAACGTCCGGCTATGGCGCGTCACGCGTTCCCGAAAATAGCCGAAATAGAACTCGGATATATACGGCGCCTGCGCAGTCAGCTCCTAGTCTGTGCGCAGGCACCGTATAGAGCCGAGTCCTACTCCGGCTATTTTCGGAACGCGTGACGCGCCATAGCCGGACGTCAATCATGTTCCCCTCTTCATAGGAACGCCTAATCCCCCGCGGGAGTCTGAAACGAAACTAAAGGATTAAACGGTAAATACAGCGGAAAAAAATAAAAAAATCATACTATAGCTGACGCTAGTATGCTGTATGAGATGGTTCATAGATGTTTTTTAGGGTGAACCTTCACTTTAAGGAAATTGCAGTCCACCCTGTCAAAGGCTTTCTCTCTGTCAGACGAAAGCAGACTCAGCGAAACATGCCAACTGTGGGCTAAGTGTATAATATCAGGTACCCTAGTTGTGTTGTGTTTTGGCTCTTTGGTGGGCATAAATGGTGGACAACCATTGTCACTGGTGAACCAATTGGAAGACTTCCTTTCACCTTGTGCCCTACCTTCAATTGTAAAATTTTGGAATTTCCATAGCCTTATGTCCAGATGAAAATGGTTTACCAAGAAACAGACAGGGTACATCTACCCAGTGGGAATACCGAACATTTTTTTATCTTGAGAGGTTTTAACCCTTCCTTCTCTATCCAAAATTAGAAAAAATGCATTTGGCTACCTATACATTTTAACTACAACCTTGTAAAGTTACCCTGTCTGTAGAACCCAAGTATAGTTATAGGCTAAGATGGCCAACAATGAACATACACATGAACACCTTTGTATTCATGCACCCGTACATATTGTATTTTGTGACTCACAGAGTAGTGGCTTGGGAACAGGATGGTAGCTGTGTATGAAGTCATATAACAAAAGTGTGGAGAAATTCCCCTCTAATTAAACATAAAAGCACTGGGAAATTAATCTCATTTTATGGGTATACTTTACAAAGTATTGTGCTCTGGCAAATACTGTTTGATACAACTCACATTTGATGAGTCGGCTTAAGTATAATTTGACAAAATTAAAGCGCTCAACTCACAATTGATCCCAGTCTCCCCTCATCTTAACCAGCCCAATCATTATTACTATGCACAATGTGACATCTGTCCAGCCTGGAGTTTTAGGTCATACAGAAAGCCTGTCCCTCCTGAGCACTTCCATGTTTGGTACTCTGGGAGCTGTACAAGAAAGCAACTACCACTGAGAAAATTGTTGTTTTGTGAGTATGCCTCTCAATACACATTGACTCTTTAAACATAAAAGCTTGCCATTTTGGCCACATCTTATACTTAATTGATTCCTCTTCCAGGTTCAGGTGTGGGCCATGAATGAAATGTCACAAAACAATATGTTATGGGGGAGTTTATCCAATTACAAATAAGGTATATAGGGACACGCTGCCCTTTTCCTTTCCGTATAAAACCATAACATAAATCGAATGAAGTTGTAACCTATTTTTAGAGTCAGACGTCCTAGTTAATGGAAAGAAGTTTTGCTTTGAAGGTTTGAATGCCTTAACCCTTTAGATCTCTCAGCTTTCATCGCTCACCCAAACAGTTCTCTGTTTAGTTTATGTACTGTATGCTTTTAATTTTCTCCTATTTCCTCTCAAAGGTGGTTCTGTTCCTGTGGATTAGCTTAAATGTGACCTCTACATTAGACTTTGTACTGAATAGCATTAGTACATCATAAAAGCCACTTGCCCACATTTCTACCATTCCAGTACATAATCCAAAAAAACATTAGATGCTATATTTAACCCCTAAAAATGCTCTGCTGGCCAGCCACACCGGAGACTGGAGATTGTCACCTCTAACAACGCCTGGTAATTGTTTACCGTGTCGCTACAAATAAAAGGGAAGTGGGAATATATACATTAAGCTCTCTGTGCTTCGGTGAACATTTGATGTCCTCAGACAAGTTGACAATGCCACACAACACTGCACTCGGCCTTTATTCACATTTCTCTGTAAAATGTTAGATGACTGACAGCCAGAGCCATTCAATGGTTACAGAAATTGCTGTATGAATATTACATTTATGAGTTGGTGCAGCATCACTTAATTCCAAGGCCAAATCAAGGACTTGAAGAACAGCCAGGAAACGCCCTTAGCCTAGCTAATCTCCCCACTGTCCCCAGTCATTAAAAATATGTAAATGGCCCAAGGCACCAAGTTTACTATCTTGTGAAATGTAGAGTTAAGGCATCTTTCTTCAAGCTGTTCCCCATTGCTGCCTGGTGACCTAAATAAATCTCATAGAGTTTATTTACTGGGGTCCTTACATTGCCCTCAAGACTCTAGCAGCAGTGTGATGTTACAATGAGGGACAGTGACAAGACTGGAAAGTGATGATCCAGGACTGCAGTGGTGGATACTCCAACTTTGCTCTGGAGAGAGGCAGCACAGAGAGTCAAGTGAAGGTAAATTCAGGTGGGATAACCTCTTCACTATACGTTTAGAGAGTAGTGGATGTTTATTTTTGATGTGCCATTTATAAATGGAGCAATAGAAAACACCCTTGGGTGGCCGGCGCACCCATCAATAAATTAAATCTGAGCAGATTGCACACTGTACAGAATTGATCTGAGCAGCTCTGTACCTTGTGATTACTAGGATGACCAATCACAGTCATCACAAATGTAAACCGTATTACTGTTTCATGTTTGAGTCCTCCCCTTTCTGTCTCAACAGAGGGAGGGGAGAAAGTAGTAGATTTTCAAAGAAGATTACATTAACAAAGGGTTTATCAGCAGCAAGCTCAATGGTGAGAGGTTTTAACCAATTGTGGGATCCTTAAATTTGCCACTGTAAGTTGCAGAACAAAATATTAGGCAATAGACAGACATTTGGATGGACTATTCAATAAAACTCTTCCAAGCACAATAAAATCGATCTGATGTAAAATATGGGCCTTGGCCCAGGTATGGGTCTGCGAGTACATTCTTATATGTAGGCCACCTAATAGCATTTCCACTAGCCCCACTGAGGAAGCAACCATAATCCTTGGTCATTCGGTAGAAAGAACGGGGGAAGAAAGTGGAAAGGAAAAATAACAGGGGAAGAGGGGGAAAAAAACAGATTCCGTCTCTGGTGTGTGCTGTCTCATCACATTTTGTTGGTTATGGTAAAGGTAGAAAGGGACAGAGTTTTACGAGTCTCCTATTTGTGGTTCAGGCCCATAGTCTATACAAAAGAACCACAGTGTCTATGTTTAAGAACACTTTCTGATTGGTCTTTCAAGGCTGAGGCAAGATGATCCATGCATTGTACGTGAAATATTCTGGTGAACCACTGACCTTTTTTATGTGGTTCCATTTGATTCCACACTGCAGGTATACAAGCCTTTGCCGGATCCAAGAGGCGTTTAAGAAGAGAGTTTTTGTGATGCTAAATAGATAGTGGAATATCATGTAATAAATAAATAGTTTATTTGTTTATGGTTTATATACAGTATCAGCATTTGCAAAGATGTCAATGCGTTATATTAGTACATTACATAGGAGTACCCCAATGCATTTTGACCCCTACATTCATAGTCTTCATCAGGATGATTTTGTCACTCTAAAGAACATGTCAAACAAAGTTTTTTACTACTTGTTGACCTGTATATACATTATCAAAATAAAAATAAATTTATTAACAGTATACATCTTCATTAAAATTTCACGTATATTCACAATTTGACTGATGGAGATGGTATGCAACACCCAATCAGAATCAGAATTTTAAAACCAGATACATTCAGTGATCCAAAGGACCTCCAGTGGGCCCCCCGCACCCCTCGGAAGGCCTCCAATCCATAGGGCTTATAAGGAGTCACGTATGTTGACCTGAGACTGATTTAATCATTTCAAAATATATTTAAACTGGCAGGCTCCAGCAGATCAATGGGTGATCTCTGGATGACTGCCTATACATGCAGAGGAGAGAGATGGGGTATCAAAGTAAGTGCTGCTGTTAGATTGCCCAGACCATTTGTCACCCATATTACAATATACTACACTAAATGAGTATATCCTTAAATTAATAATGTCAACACTAATTCTCAATATTCATCATAATTTTAACACAGACATGATCTTCATCTTCACATTAGAGTGAGTTTTATATCCTGTCTATCAAGGCATTGGTTATCTTACTGTAGTTCACTCCAACATAGGGGTGCTCCTATAATTTTTGGTAAATATACCTTTCATTTTCACTGCATCTCACTGTTTCTAAAATAACTTTGCACTAAGAATATGAAGTGACTTGGCCACTGTTGGTTATTTCATGCGCCACTCTTCACCACTTTTTAGTATCAGTGTATCACTTCATTTAGTTTTTTATTATTCACATGCACTTTCACGTACATTCATTAACATATTTCACAATTATTAGAATAATTGTATTCGATTTTTAATTCCAATCAAGAACAAACATTACATTATCATACTAGGAGTATTATTTCAATAATCCCAAAATAGATTAGGAAAAAAGTAAAAATCAAGTTGGGAATTAACACCAATCTGACACCTAAAAAAATGTTTTTATATTTAGTTGGGCTTGACTATCCGATCAGCAGTACAAAAAAACCCTATTCTCCGCTCATTAAATTAAACTGAATTACAGGTGCTCTCTCTAATTTTCCCTCCTCTCTTACTGGTCTGGACATACGTGACTCCTTGTAAGCCCTGTGGATTAGAGGCCTGTCCGAGGGGTGCGGGGGGCCTTTGAACTATTGAATGCATCTGGTTTTAAAATTCTGGTTGGGTGTTGCATACCATCTCCATCAGTCAAATGGTATATACCGGTACTTGCAATTTGAATGAAGATGTATACTGTTAATAATATAATGTTTTTTTTTGATAATGTCTATACAGGTCAACAAGTCGTAAAAAAAAGTGTAACAAAATCCTCCTGATGAAGACCACGAATGTAGGGGTTGAAAAGCATTGGGGTACTCATATGTAATGTACAAATATAACGCACTGACATCTTTGCAAATGTGCATTTTTTATCATCGATGGACATTGTTTGTTGTTCCATATTCCAACCAGAGCTTATATTTTATATTTCTTGAAAATAATCTGTATTTTGTACTTTGATAATAAAATATTGAAAATCATTTACACTTTAATAATTATGCTTCCAAAAAAAACCTTGGGGAACCCTTCCATTTTTTTTTTAATCTAGTTTCAGGCTGTGCAGCACTTCGACTCTCACTTATGTGTTTTTTCCATGTTATAAGACTGTTGAGCTGAAATAAATTTTACAAATGGAGTGCTACTGTGGATGTCTTGAACAGCTTCAATTATGAATCCAAGATAAGAGCCCATCTGCAAGTGTCCCATGAAATCAACATTGGGTGCATTGGTCATCAGTCTGCCCTGGTGGAAGAAGTGTACCAATCTGAACTTGCCTTTTTTTGATCAGGATACGAAATTGAGAGTCTGTTGAACTGTGGGGAAAGGGGGCTTAAAATAGGGATCTTAGTACTAGTGGCTGGTGATAAGGAAGTTGTCCATATGAGGGTCTTGACTATTCTAGCTGTGGGGCCGATTGGATGGGTAATGTATCTTTTGGGAAATGGGAAAGTGGGTTTCCACTCAGGGGAGAGATAAAAATGGAGTTATGAAAATAGACTGTTTAAGCCTAGCTTTTTTTATTGTTTTGTGTACCAGTAAAGAGTCTGGGCAGATACTTCTTGGTATTTTACCGGGCCTGGAAACCCAATTTCACCTCTAGGTTTTGGTAGAGTTAGGATCATTCCGTTTAGCCTGGCCTCTTAGCCTGTCCATGCATATTTAAAGAAGTGGGTCTGTTGGTCTTTGAGACTCCCAGGAGGGAGCCTAATTGGAGGAGTTTGATACAGCAAAAGTGGGAGAGCATTCATCTTTAGGACACTGCCGTGTTCAAACCAGATGAATGACTCTGTTCCACCATTTAGGAGAACAATTGATAACCCTGACTAGGGGACTTGCCTTGTACCATTAGTCAAGGGAAAAAAGGGAGAAATAGCAACTTTGGCCCTCACCGCCATGGAAGGGATAGAGTTAATGGTGTCTATCCATCTGTGAAAATTGTCTCCCACACCGATAGGGCTCAGTGTCTCCTTGTGGAAAGTCCAGTCCACTCTGTCAAAAACTCTCTCAGTCAGACGAAAGCAGACACAGCGAAATACGCCGACTGTGGGCTAAGTGGATAATATCAGGTACCCTAGCTGTGTTGTGTTTTGGCTCTTTGGTGGGCATAAATGGTGGACAACCTTTTAGACAGTTGTCACTGGTGAACCAATTGGAAGACTTCCTTTCACCTTGTGCCCTGCCTTCAATTGTAAAATTTTGGAATTTCCATTGCTTTATGTCCAGGTAAAAATGGTTTACCAGGAAACAGAAAAAGAAAGAAAGAAAGAAAGAAAGAAAGGAGGGCGCACCGACCTAGTGCATTACCGTATATAAAATAAAATATAAATAAAGCCGTTTAAGGGACGTCCGATCCTCTCTTCATCAAGTCCTACCTGTAGGGGCCAGGAGAGACAGTTTGTCAGAAAAGCGTATACTTATGCTCGCTTTGTGAGTAGGATCATTGCCTTTATTTATATTTTATTTTAATAAACATTTTTATATATGGTAATACACTAGGTCGGTGCGCCCTCCTTTCTTTCTTTTTAGCCATATGAACACACATTGTTTTGAGGAAGGCTGCAAGATTATAGCTATTGTACAATACACACCATGTGTGTATATATATATATATGTGTGTAAACACTCAGATGTTCAAATGAAACAAAATACAAAAACAAAAGAGTCCACAAACATATATAAAGTGCACTTGAGCATCAGTGCAAACACTGTGAAGTGAAAAACACCAGGTAAAAGCAGCAAGAAACTAACCATTCACAGTTCCAGCATGTAGACTGACTCAATGATAGGGAGCACCTGCGATATGCTCAGCACTTCACCATACCTCCCATCCACAGTCCAGTACTGCCACTTGCTGATTCAGAAAGCCAGCTCATAGAGAGAGGAGAGAAAAAAAACAAAGGGGAATGCTCATAGTGTAGTATGGCCGAGAAAAAACAGAGATTGTGGATTGATTAGAGAAACCACACTCACGAATCCTCTACACATAGACAGCCTGTAGATACAGCTTAGTGTGGTGATCTCCTCCTTATGCTCGCTTTGTGAGTAGGATCATTGCCTTTATTTATATTTTATTTTAATAAACATTTTTATATATGGTAATACACTAGGTCGGTGCGCCCTCCTTTCTTTCTTTTTAGCCATATGAACACACATTGTTTTGAGGAAGGCTGCAAGATTATAGCTATTGTACAATACACACCATGTGTGTATATATATATATGTGTGTAAACACTCAGATGTTCAAATGAAACAAAATACAAAAACAAAAGCGTCCACAAACATATATAAAGTGCACTTGAGCATCAGTGCAAACACTGTGAAGTGAAAAACACCAGGTAAAAGCAGCAAGAAACTAACCATTCACAGTTCTAGCATGTAGACTGACTCAATGATAGGGAGCACCTGCGATATGCTCAGCACTTCACCATACCTCCCATCCACAGTCCAGTACTGCCACTTGCTGATTCAGAAAGCCAGCTCATAGAGAGAGGAGAGAAAAAAAACAAAGGGGAATGCTCATAGTGTAGTATGGCCGAGAAAAAACAGAGATTGTGGATTGATTAGAGAAACCACACTCACGAATCCTCTACACATAGACAGCCTGTAGATACAGCTTAGTGTGGTGATCTCCTCATGCGGACGTAGTTCCGTCGATCACGTCACTTAGGCTTCTCCCCCACTAGTATCGTCACTGGTCATGTGACTTTTTCACTGGTTTAGAACCTTTTTTATGTATGCAGCTTTATCATTTGGTTATTTTTGTTGTTTTTTTGCCTTATTTGATCATATTAGCGCTGTAGTACTTTTATATATATTTACTGCAAGACCATAGACCTTGCCTTTAAGACTGGACTGCACTATTCGTGTCTAGCGAAACACCAGAGCGCAGGAGAGATTTTTGTTTTGTTACCAGGAAACAGACAGGGTACATCTACCCAGTGGGAACACAGAAAAAAAATAGCATCTTGAGAGGTTTTAACCCTTCCTATTCTATCCAAAATTAGAAAAAATGCATTTGGCTACATATACATTTTAACTACAACCTTGTAAAGTTACCCTGTCTGTAGAACCCAAGTATAGTTATAGGCTAAGATGGCCAACAAAGAGCATACACATGAACACCTATGTATGCATGCACCCGTACATATTGTATTTTGTGACTCACAGAGTAGTGGCTTGGGAACAGGATGGTAGCTGTGTATGAAGTCATATAACAAAAGTGTGGAGACATTCCCCTCTAATTAAACATAAAAGCACTGGGAAATCAATCTCATTTTATGGGTATACTTTACAAAGTATTGTGCTCTGTATTGTGCTCTGTTTGATACAACTTACATTTGATGAATCAGCACATAATCCACAGATAAACAGTGTCAAAAAATACATTTGCTTTTCTTATGCCTACTGCTTTCAGCATTGCTTCATCCCTGGTTTCCGTAACTCTGCTAACTGTTTGACTGTTCAGCCCATATCCAGTACATACCAGAATGTTTCATCAGTCTATTAAGAATTTATGGATGTTTGACAAAAAAAGGGCGGACTTTCTCCCACCTCACTGGCCTTTTGATTGTCTGGCCTTGCGATTGGCGGAAATTCCTTTTGGATGAATATTTTCTCTATCTGAAATCGAGTTGGAAGCTTTACGATCATACATAAACAAAAATCTTGAAAAGGGGTTCATCCATCCTTCCTCTTCTCCTGCTGGGGCTGGCATATTCTTTGTTGAGAAGAAGGATGGCACACGGAGACCTTGTGCAGACAATAGGGAGCTCAACAAGGTTACCATAAAGAATCGTTATCTTTCCTCTCATTCCTGAATGGTTTTTAAAGATTTCGAACTGCCCAGATCTTCACGAAATTAGATCTGCGGGGGGCCTATAATCTTGTTTGGAACGGGGAGGGAGACGAATAGAAAATGGCGTTTAGAATTCGATTCAGACATTTTGAGTATGTCATCATGCCGTTTGGATTGTTCCAACACCTTGTAAACAATATCTTTTGAGAGTTCCTTGACAACTTTGTCATTTTTTATCTTGATGACATCCTCATTTTTTTTCTGCCCCTTTAGAACTCCATCAAACCCACGTAAAGGAAGGTACTCACAACTCTGAGGAAGCACTGAGTTTTTGGGACTTGTTATCTCCACAGAGGGAATCGCAATGGACCCACAAAGGGTGAAGGCAATATTGAAATGGCCAGCCCATTTCGGACAAGAAAGGCATACAGCGATTTTTGGGCTTTGCCAATTTCTATCGAAGATTTGTGAAGAGGTTCTCCGCAATCATCTCACCCATCACCCAGTTGACTCACCATCAGGTTCTGTTCCAATGGTCCCAAGAGGCTCAAATAGCCTTTGATAAACAAAATAATCTGTTTATTTTTGCACCAGTGTTACAGCACCCAGACCTGGCCTTGCCTAATGTGTTGGAAGTAGCCACAGGCAAAATTTTGTCCCAACGTCAAGGGCCTAAGGCTCTGCTCCATCCTGTAGCTTTTGCTTCCAGAAAGATGAGTCCACCAGAGAGGAATGATGTTGTGGGTGATCGGAGTTGTTAGCTATTCAATTTGCCTTGGAATGGAGGTACTTGCTGGAGGAGGCTGCTCATCCCATTATGATCTTTACGGAACCATAGGAACCTGGAATACCTCAGAATAGCTAAACGTCTAAAATTGTATCTGCACAAAATGTTTTGCTTGGCACACACTCTGCTTTGGGTACAGCAAACGTATTCATTAAAGAAATCGTCAGGTTGCATGGACTACCAGATAATATTGTATCGCATAGAGGAGTAACAGTTCACTTCCAGATTCTGGAGAGACCTTATCAATAGAAGTATGTCTATCCTCAGCTTACCGTCCACAGAGCAATGGTCAGACAGAAAGGACGAATCAGACCTTGGAACAATATCGAAGGTGTTTCTGTACCTGCTCTCAAGATGACTGGATATCTTTTCTTTCTTGTGCAGAATTTGCTTACAATAATTCTTTGCATGCTGCCACCAATCAATCCCCTTTCTGGGCTAATAATGGGTTTCATCCCTCTATTCTACCAAATACCATTCCTGAAGCATCAGTTCCTGCAGTCCAGGATTGGATAAGCTTTATCCAAACCAACTACTTTGGGAAGCTATGCAAGAAGCTCAAGACAATTACAAGAAATACCACGACCAAAAAAAAGGGATGAATCCTGTTTTTAAAGTAGGAGACAAGGTAAAGCTTTCTGCTGTAAACCTTAAAGTCTTGTGCCCGTCTTGGCCCTTTTGAGATCAAAAGAATAATAAATCCAATAGCCTTTGAGCTGGCACTACCCAACTCCTATAATTAAGCCAGCGATTCCAATTCCCTTGCCGGGAGAGAAGAAGTGCCACTTCCTCCAGTCTAAGTGGAGGGCGAAATAGAGTTTGAAGTGCAGGCTATTATGGATTGAAATGAAATGAAATGAAAATATCCTTCAGATGTACTGGAGATGGACAGAGAGACAAAATAACAATGTCCTGGTTGAGGTGAAAGGCAAAAATCAGCCTAGGAAGGGAAGGAGGTGCTGCTAGCTGCAGTAGTCTGCCTGCAATAGTCCACACCTGTAATGTTATTGACAGCCAAGGATGACACATGGAATTCTGTTTAGGGAAAAATCCTTTCTACCTCTATTTCCACAGAACAACTTCTGGCTCATGGTTGATGTATGGTCACTACTATTGCATTGTCCAACTGGATCCTGACTAGAGTCTCCTTCAATGGATGTGTCCAGCACTGCATGGACAGCCAAATCACTCGTAGCTCCAGAATGTAATCAGGAGACGAGATTCCTCTGATGGCCAAAGCCCCTGCATCGATCAAGTGTCAAGGACTCCTCCTTAACCCTTTAGGTTGGCATCAGCAGTTACCTTCCAAGACACTGGGATCTTGAGCCACCAGGCCAGATATAGCCTGGTCTTCAGTGTCATGCAAGTCGATTTCTTCTAAAAACTGAACCAATGGGTCTGCAACAGAACACAGCAAATGGTACCGCCTTGAGGGTGCTTACCATTTGGTCCAGAAAGAAGTTTGGGAAGAAAAACTCTGGTTTGAGCTGTGTGAGATGAGACCCAAATACTCCAAGCATTGTGTTGGTTCATGTTCTGACTTCGGACGTTTCAGGGTCCAACCAAACCACTTTAAGGTTTGAGTTGCACACGTCACATTGTTAGTCAGAATTTGTGCCAACTGTTCCCTCAACAAGAGCTCATCCAAATATCTCCAAATGAGAATGTGCTACAAGTGTAGCAAGGCTACTACAGGGGCTAATACCTTGGTGAACACTCAGGGTGGAGGTGAGAAAAAAATGGGATACAGTTTTATGTGCCCACAGCAAAACAAAGTTTGTTTTAATGCACTGGAAAAATGGAGACATGAAACTATGCATCCTTGATGTACATAAAGGCTAGAATGTCTCTCTGGTAGCTTGGATCTAATAAATGGTTTATTCAAAAGGATTTTAAAAAAGATAGTTAAAGCCTTCAAATACAAGATGGGGTGAATGAACCTTTTGGTTTTGATAAAGTAAACAAGTAGGAGAAAAATGGAAATGGCTCAAGATATCTGCAAGAGCAAAATGGATGTCTGGTAGTCTGTGTAGGAACACAGGTAAGCTGGATAACATGAACGGGGAGGGGAAGAGAGCAGAACTCTAGCTTGTAGGCCTCTGTAGTTACCGGTACTTCTCTTTCCAAAGAAATCAAGATCCTTTTTGACCAGGTGTCTGCAAAGGGCAATAGACGTCCCCCTACTTTGGACAGTAGAGGAATCCCTTAATATCATAAAGGGCATGTCTAAGAATTTGAGGGTCCATGGCTCTCTATTAAATTGGGCCCCTGGCTTGGGTCTAGAAATTGAAGCCTAGAAGTAAAGAAATTAACTCTTCTTTGTCTCAAAGAGAGAAGTCTTTCCATATTCTTTTGCTGGGGCAAATGAGTACTTTTACCCCCAGTGAAAAAGCTTTTGTGAAACATTTAACCATCAAAAGGCTTTCATAGCATACATTTTTACAATGCTCTTTTTTAGACCAACATTTAGGCCAAAGAGTTCACCATATATTTACTGATTGGAGACTCATCCAAAAACTAAGATAAAAAATGTCAACTAATCTATATATGCAATAGTGTAGATCTGTGAGCATAAGTGCTAAGCAGTTTACAAACAGAGGATCATAAATCTTTTATTAACAAGTGTGCATTACAGTAACAGGTTCGACATGAGCACCACAGCAGATAAAGTACATTTGAACCAACAGGTATCATGTTATTTGAAAATGTATTGTATATACAGCTTGCTTGGATCAGAAAATAACAAATATAAAAGCTTTCAATGAGTCACTGTTATTTCCCTGGGTATGAGAAATCAACATTAAGAGGTTCAAATTCTGACAGTTGTTATATTTTATGTCTAAGTCAATGGGCTTCTCAATTACTAGAAATGGTAAATGTGGACGCACACCACACATCCCAAATCTTATTATATTTTGTCGGACACCCTCTGTTTTCATATACAAGTTTTTCATATGGCAGCATTTGGTTTACCATCTTTATCCATGTACGGACAGAAGGAGGATTGGGTTGAATCCACTTAAGTGTAATTGTAGCTAGATTCTTAGACATCGGTTTAGTCCATTCCCATAAGGATTGATGAACTGATATTACTGCTATAACACGTTGCATAGGAGGACATGTGTTCCCAAACATTTGTCTATAGAATCATTAAACACTGATACATACTCAACAGGTATGTTTAGTGTTTTGTTAAGGAAGGAAATCACTGGATCCACAGTGAGGACAACCCCCTTTTTTGATAAATGCCTACTCCTATGGCATACCTCCCAACTTTTTGAGAAGGGAACGGGGGACACCTATTAGCAAAAGAATGTAGGACCCCCATGTCCCCTTAAACAATAATTATACAAAAGAAATATTAGTTGAAGCCACAAGTGCTTTTTACCACTATTCCTTTATACTGGCTTTTGAAATTTGCAAATGCAGCAATTTAGATGAAAGGTTTAGCAATGTGAATCACTTGTTGAAAGATGAATACTGCATTTTTATATACAACTATATAGATCAATCCAAAAAAAAGTACAAAAGAGGAGGAAAGAGGGACAGAGGCACAAAATCAGGAATAGTTGGGAGCTATGCTATGGGTGTTGGTATCTGTAAATCATTTGGGAGGCGTAAAAAGTTTACCAGGAGGTTTTCAGTCACCATACACAACAGGTTCAAGCAAGGAATGTGCCATAAGAATTTTGAAAGTCTTGGGGCCGTTTAGGGATCCCAGAGTACTAACAGGACTACTAGAGGGTATGGATGGTTGTTCTAATTTTGAGGTGGTACGCACCACATTAAAAAGAACCAATATGGCATCTTTAGATCTGGGAGTTATGGCAGCTGGCTCCTCAGAAACAAGTCTGGCTATCAAGAATTTATGTGCAAAATAAGGCTTGGAGGCTTCTACAGCTTCAGATGTGTACAACACAGATTTTGGAGGAGAAGGGGGTAGAATACATGTATGGACTCTACGTTCCAAGTCAGCTAGAAAATTTGCAATTGGCCCATACATTTTGGCATACAGTAGCTCTGGAATACTCCTTTCTGCATAAGTGAGAGGAGGTAAACACACCTGATAGAGTTAAAGAAGACTATGAGGAGTGTATTGACTTATGCAGGGAACAGTTATCTAGGCTGTCAGTGCCAGGTCCCTTAGGAGTTTCAGGAGGGCTGAGGGGTGCTGCTGCACACAGGTTTATCATCTTAATGTAAAGAATGCATTAGGATGAAAAAACCTTCTACCTTTACAAACCACTTCACCTTAATGTATTCTTTGCATTAAGGTGAAAAACCTTCTGTTCTGAAGCTGCTCCCCAGACATGGGAGCAGTGGACGGGGTCGACTCCCCCTGTCTGTCATGGGACACAGCAGCAGGACTAAAGTGCGTGCACGCACGGGTGTCCCTAGGGAAAGTGGCTTTCCCTGGGGGCACCTGATGAAGAGGATGGGTCTGGAGCACCGGCAGAGGACCCCAGAAGAAGAGGATCAGGGTTGTTCTGTGCAAAACCATTACACAGTGCAGGTAAGTATATGCATGTTTGTTATTTTTCAATTTTTTTTATTTTTTTACGTTTTTCGCAATACAAAGTAATTGTTATTTAACAGTGTACAGTTTTCTTAGTCAATAAAACATACGTTTCAAGCAAGGATAGTTTACCATCTACTCTGTTGAGGCAGGGCATCAGTTTTCTAGTATAGTCCTTTTCTCATCTATAATCTTGATCATGAAATAAATTAGCTGGTTATGCAATGAACCATCTGTCTTAAAAGGGGTTGTAAAGGAATATTTTTTTCATAATAAGCATCCCTTAACTGCAGACTTTCCTCTTTTCACTTCCTCATTGTTCGTTTTTGCTCAAAAGTTGCTCTATTTCTTCTCTGTTCTGTTCACTTCCTGCTTGTCTGATTGTTACTCACCACCGTAAAGGGAGGCTTTACTGCGGTGGTCAGTGACGTGCTCGCCCCCTCCTGGGAACTACATCTGTGCGGCAGGACACTCTCTACATGTAGAAACTTCAAGGAGGTGTGAATTACTGGGCGTGCCGCAATGCATACTGGGAAATGTAGTTCTTACATGAACGGGCGCAGCAAACCAGGAAGTGAATGAGGGAACAGAAACTAGAACGCCGGAGGTGATATAGATGAAGGAATTTAATAGGTATTTACTTGTTTTTTTAACAGAATCATTACACTATTCTGTCTGTCTACCTTTCAGACATTAATTTTAGGCAACATTTTTTTTCCCTTTACAACTGCTTTAAGTTTCACACTATATACTGCATCTTTATAGTAACTCAATTGTGGGGGCTAGAGGGTACATCCCCCAAATCAGGAGATGCGAGTCACCCCATCAGGTAGTCAGGGAAACCCGAATCCCCGGAGGGACATAGTCCGGGCCCGACAACAAGGAGGTCTCAGAAGAAGAGAAAAGAATAGAAAAAAAAAGAAGGAGCGGGGGGGGGGGGGAATCAGAGGGTTTAGGAGACAGAAAGGGGGGGGGGGGCTCTGGTGTACTCCAACCAGGAAATCCCTGGTCAGTCATTTGTCAAGTATCTGATCCATGGTTCCCATATTCTATTGGACTGCTTCATTGTATCCAGGACAATTGCCGTCAGTCGCTCATTTAACATGATCCAAGAAAGTTTATGTTTAAGTTGGGTAAATGGTGAACTGCTGACTTCCAGTTCCTAGCTATAGTGATTTTGGCCAATATGAATATAAACTTAAGAAGCCATCTTTGGGTTTTAGAGGCCCCATCTACCATGCAGCACAGGAGTGTGTGTTTTGGGGACTTGGTAAGGTTAGTCTGGGTGAGGGTATAAATTTAATTATAGACTCTGATCCAGAATCTCCAAACTTTGGGGCATTGCCACCATATTTGGTATATGTTATTTTTATTTAAAAAAAACTAAGCTTTATAACCACTTTAACTCACCAAAAATGAAAAGTTTATTGCAATTTTACTTGTATCTGAGAAAATCAATGACATAATCACAAAAGCAGTTATGACATTTCTAGGGGCATTCTGTACACTCTTGGTGTACAAAAGGCCTCCAAGTTACCATACTGCATGAATTTTTTTAAAGATTTAAAAAATTACATTGACTGCATATTAAAACGGAAATGTTTTTTGTTTTTTTACATTAGTAGTATTAAACCCTCTGCATTTTTTAGTTTACAAATTGAGCATGCGAAAGTAAACCCTCCTCTGTAAACCATTTGTTAAAATTATTCCCCCAGTACTTGCAGTTTACAGGTTTCAATGCTGCTGGCTCCTGCATCCTCAGTTAAAGGATAAGTTTGCTTCATTTTTTTTCTTTAAGGAGCTTGGAAAGCATTGTACCCGAGATCAGCAGATCGTGGGTGCAATGCAGAGCTCCTGTAGACTCTCAGTGAAAGCTGTCTGCTGGTACAAGCAGGCAGTTACACAATGACAGGAAGAAACAGATAACTACCTAGAGTGCTCAAATGTGCCTTGATAGTTCATTATTCGTATTAGTTGATAATAGTAATAGTATGCTCGTAATCCAAAGTACTCGCATATCACAGCGAGTTTCCCCACTGAAATCAATGGAAACGAAAATAATTTATTCTGCATTGACTTCAATGGCATGAAATACCACATGCGGCCAGAGGGTGGGGGGTCGCCGGAGAGCCTCGGAAAGGGACGAAAAGGCAAGAGGACACTTCGGCTGACCTCAGAAAGACTTTTTTCCCGAGGTTTGCCAAAGTCAGTCGTGCCGTCCTTGGTCCTTTCTGTGCATTTCCAAATGGCGCAAATCGACTGCGATCAGCGATGTTCGGCTCTACTCCGCTCCGGCGCCCCCCACCTCAGGCCAAACACGGTACTGCACACCGCTTTGGCCTGAATTATGCTCATCTTGCAAGACAACACTCGCAAACTCAGTTACGATTTTTAAAAATACAGTGCTCATATTGCGAAACGCTCATTAACCGCGTAACTCGCAATCTGAGGTTCCACTGTATTTATTTCACCTGAACCTCCACGTTAAAACTTTCACACTTAAAAATGACTGAAATCAGGCTTTAAAAATGAGTAGCCTTCTACAATATCAACAAATCAGCTTACGCTCCTGTGTTGGAGTTTATGTGTACAGCCATAGTCACAGCAGCTGTATCCAACTTCAATTAAGCCGCTAGACACAAATTTCAAGCAATTGTTCCTCACCAGACACATCTAATCTCCAATTTGTAATTATTCCATCATCCTTTATCCAGCATTAGAAACATTTTTTCTCATAACTATTTAGAGCATTGGCTGCCTGGGGGCTTTAATGGCTGTTGTACATGAGGATGACCTGGCAGCCATCTCACTTGGGCCGTCAGACCGACTGAAGTAAGCGAGGCTATAAAACGGCCTTTCTTTGAGGTAGGCCGCATGCTGTAGTCCAAGAATAATTGAACAAATAGTTTATCTGGGTAACCAACAGCTGTAGTATACAGGAGATTTTCGGAGGATTAAGGGCAAGCTGTTAAAGAAGCATCCCATGGGATCCTTGCATGAAAGCCCCACATGCTGGTTATACTATCATTAAAGTCACATCCAAATCTCAGGACTTTGAAGATGACTAAAGCTATCAAGTGCACGTTCATACATATTTTCCTTGCTAGATGGCTGGACGTGATTAACATATTTCCAAACCTGAGACTGACAAAAGTTATATAACACTGCACATTTATATGTTTTCTGATGGTAAATGTACTGTCGCACATCAACAAGGCCAAGAAAAATGTACATGTGTTACAGCAACTGAATTGCTGATCAAACCTGCTTAAAAAAAAAAAGCACCTGCAAAAAAGCAAGGAAATACTTACCTCACTCCCACTTCGCTGATCACCACTCTGATGCAGAGAAATCATCCGATGACATTTCTTCAAAAACTGACACTCCAAGGTGTGATGATCTCATTTCTCCACTGACATTAGATCACAAGGGGGTTTGTAAAAAGTCTTTATTAATGAATAAAATGTACATTCTGAAAACAACTACATTTAAAATCATAGTAGCATTGAGCACCATTTGTAGAAGGAGATGGTGGTCCAAAAATGTAAACATAGACTAATACAGCCTTAGGAGCATTCAAAAAGTAGAGGGTTTCACATTCCTTCATATAAAGCTTTTATTATGTATTAATAAAGACTTTGGCCCGGAAGCACTTACACCGACGTATCTCCAGATACGCCGTCGTAAGTACAAATGTGCGCCGTCGTATCTATGCGCCGAACCAGAAACCAAGATACGCCTAAAAATAGGCTTCATCCGACCGACGTAACTTGCCTACGCCGGCGTATCCTGGGCCCATATTTACGCTGGACGCATGTGGCGCTCCCATTGATTTTCGATTCAAATATGCAAATGAGGGAAATACGGCGATTCACGAACGTACTTGCGCCCGGCGCAAGTCGTATGTCCAGCGTAAAGTTATTCCCCATATATGAGGCACAACCCATGCAAAGGTATGGACCAGGGAACACAAGCCGTCGTATTTTACGTAGTTTACGTTGGCCGTGAATATGGCTGGGCGTAGTCTACGTTCACGCCGTAGGCAGTGATTCGACATATCTTAGGCAGTTGTTTTGACGCGATTCTGAGCATGCGCACTGGGATGCGGCCACGGGACGGCGCATGCGCCGTTCGTTATATGTATCTGTCTGGCACTCGGCCCATCATTTGCATGGGGTCACGCCTTATTTGCATATCTCACGCCCACTTCCACCTACGCCGGCTTAGGCCTTAGAAACCCAGCGCAGATTTTAGAGCAAGTGCTTTGTGAATTCGGTGCTTGCCTCTCTGCGCTGCGTCGGCGTAGTGTACAAAAGATACGCTACGGCGGCATAAATATGCGCCGATGTCTGTGAATCCGGGCCATAATATTTTACTTACCTGTTGGAGTCCTGCCCACAAAATCCATGAACTACAGTTCCAACCCCTTTGTGATCTAATATCAATTGATCCTGGGATGTGGCACTGGTGTATTGGAAGGGGTTAATGAGCGTCTATCGTGCCCCCCAATGGTCCCCCATTCGATGCATTCTTAAATCCTCTTTCCACTGAACTAAGTGGTTCCTCCTGTAGATCACCAGCAGATAAAACCACTGAGCACAGAAAAGGACAGTGATTGACACTCTTGAAAGTGTCGGTTTGGGTAGAAACTTCATCCAGGGATCTCTCTGCATCGGAGTGGTAGTCAATGGCATGCACAGCAGAACTGATGTATTTACTCTATCCTCTTCTTTTTTTTAAGCAACTTTTTTAGCAAATAAATTCACCTTATGTCAACTAACACCAACCATAAATCAGCTTTTGTTTTGACATTTCTAAACTGGTGAAGGGTGAACGTTTTTTTACACAAAGCCTACATGCTAAATAGCTCATATTGTTTATCCTGGAATTCAACCACAGTTCCAAAAACAAAATTACTCCATCCAACACAATCCTCATTTTCTGAATGGCCCTGAATCTGAGCTTGTGAAAATGTATACAGCGTTTTCCCTGGATCCCACACTTGCAACTCTCATAGCTTATTGCAGCCTCATTCAGAGGCAATGGAGAAAGAGAGGGAGGTTGCACACCACAGAATCCTGCGACAAGAGGATGAAGTCCTCTCAAAAAGACCTGCTAAAAACCAGCTGTAACTGGCCCTGGTAGCATAAAAATCCCAACCCTGACGCTACCTGGAGTTTGCATGTTATTCCTTTGCCTGCGGGGGTTTTCTCTTTACTCGGATTTCCTTCCACACTCAAAATACATGCTGGTAGATTAAATGGCTCCAGTCTTAATTAGCACTAGTATGTGTATGTAACAAAGTGAGTTAGGGACCTGAGTTAGGGACCTTAGGTTGTATGTTCCTTGAGAGCAGGGACTTATGTGAATGTACTATTTTTATATATATATATATATATATATATATATACACATACACACACATATATACATATACACATATACACACATATTATAAATATATATATATATATATATATATATATATATTACACACAAAAAGTATTTATACCCCTTGACATTTTGAAGTGGAAGGAAAATGATAAATGGTTTTCAAATAGTTTTTACAAACAAATATCTGAAAAGTGTGGTCTGCATTTGTATTCAGCCCCCCTGAGTCAATACTTTTCATAATCACTTTTTGCTGCAATTACAGCTGCAAGTCTTTTTGGTGATGTCTCTACCAGCTTTGCACATCTAGAGTGACATTTTTGCCCATTCTTCTTTGCAAAATAGATCAAGATGGTAAGCGTCTGAACAGCAATTTTCAAGTTTTGCCACAGATTCTCAATTGAATTTAGGTCTGGACTTTGACTGGGCCATTTTTACACATGAATATGCTTTGATGTAAATCATTCCATTGTAGCTCTGGCTGTATGTTTAGGGTCGTTGTTCTGCTGGAAGTTGGACCTCTGCCCCAGTCTCAAGTCTTTTGTAGACTCTAACAGGTTTTCTTCTAAGATTGCCCTGTATTTGGCTCCATCCATCTTCCCATCAACTCTGACCAGCTTCCCTGTCCCTGCTGAAGAAAAGCATTCCCACAACACGATGCTGCCACCACCATGTTTCACTGTGGGGATGGTGTGTTCAGGGTGATGTGCAGTGTTAGTTTTCTGACACACATAGTGAGTTGCTTTTAGGCCTAAAAGTTAAATATTGGTCTCATGTGACCACAGCATCTTTTTCCACATGTTTTCTGTGTCCCCCACATGGCTTCTTACAAACTACACTTCTTATGGATTTCTTTCAACAATGGCTTTCTTCTTGCCATTCTTCCATAAAGGCCAGATTTGTGGAATAGTTGTCCTGTGGGCAGATTCCCCCAAATCCCCCACCTGAGCTGTGGATATTTGAAGCTCCTCCAGAGTTACCATGGGCCTCTTGGCTGCTTCTCTGATTAATGCTCTCCTTGCCCGGCCTGTCCGTTTAGGTAGACGGCCATTACTTGGTAAGTTTACAGTTGTGCCGTACTCTTTCCATTTTCGGATGATGGACTGAACAGTGCTCTGCGAGATGTTCAAAGCTTGGCATATTTTTTTCATAACCCAACCCTGCTTTAAACTTCTCCACAACATTATCCCTGACCTGTCTGGTGTGTTCCTTGGCCTTCATGATGCGGTTTGTTCACTAAGGTTCTCTAACAAACATCTTAGGGGTTCATAGAAGAGTTGTATTTATACTGAGATTAAATTACACACAAGTGGACTCTATTTACTAATTAGGGGACTTCTGAAGGCAATTGTTTCCACTAGATTTTTTAGTTAGGGGTATCAGCGTAAAGGGGGGGGGGGGGTAGAATACAAATGCACACTACATTTTGCAGAAATTTATTTGTAAAAAAATATGAAAACTATTTATAATTTTCCTTCCACTTCGCAATTATGTGCCGCTTTGTGTTGGTCTATCACATAAAATCCCAATAAAATACATTTACGTTTTTGTATGTAACATGACAAAATGGAAAATGTCAAGGGGTATGAATACTTTTTCAGTACTGTATATATATATGTGTGTAAAGTGCTGCGTAAATTGATGGCGCTATATAAGTACCTGTAATAAAATAAATACAGTTGCATTATCCAGTCCCACTGCTGACAGCTTGTCAAACTCTATGGTAGGCTGACAGTTGCTGCAGCTGCATGGTACACCTAGTGGTACTTACGTTTAATGCAGTATGCGCCCTGAGATGAATACCCAGAATGCAGACTACAGGAGCACTCAGCAGGGCGGAGTAGCCAGGAGACCCGAAGAGAGGAGGATCAGTATTATCAGTATTAGTATATCTTTTTTTTTTTTTTTTTTTTTTTTCAATAAAGTTTTTATTGAGTAGAAAGTATAAGTAAAAACATACATGAAATAAAAGTGAATATTCACCACAAATACCAGTATTAGTATATCTTAACCCTGTATTGTAACTAGTGGATGTGAAAGTGCGCCTGGGAGTTGGTTACATAGGAGGCTGTGGCAGACTGGTTGACAGAGGAAGCCTGCTGGAGTAAGGAATCAAGTAAGCAATTCAGCCTTTCATGTAACCTCCTTGACATAAGCGTTTACCCTTTTTAGTATAGGAGGGCGGGGGGGTCCTACTGGCTGGAGTTGGCTTTTAAAGCTGACTCCTAGCACTGAAATTGCTTTCAATGCACACTGATATTCCCACAATGTGCATAAGTCAGGCTTGCCCATTTGATTAGTTGGGTTTCAGTTCTTTTTCACTCATAGAGGTTCAGTGTCACATGTGGACATTAACAACAGTTTTCTGTTTTTACGAAGCTATTGTGACAGAAAGTCAGGTAAATCTGTGGGTGTTGTCACAGACGGGACATACATTTCTGCCTTGTTTAGACAATACACCAATTGTTATTAGGCGTCGGCTGCAACAGTAGCCAGAAAAGGCTAAAGGCTGTTGAAAAACTTCAGCTGTTCAGAATGAGGCAATTAAGGCCTCTATAAGTAGTCCAGAGGATTACCACTGAATTTCTGCATCATCCTGAGGCTTTGTGAGTAAGGAGAGCAGCACACTGAAAGTCTTCTGAGAAGGTGAGGAGAGGATTGATTTTTCTGTGTGATAAAAATCAAAAGACTATTGTTTTTCTGCTGTATGACCAGCAGTGTCTGCCCAGCACTAGGCTGTGCCAGACCCCATAGATAGGTTCCTGTGTGGTGAAGATAGACGCCCCAAGTGGCCAGGGTTTTTTTTTTAATGTTTGATTTTGTTTATGCTGTTTGGGATGCTTGCACTTGTTTCCAGCAAGATGGAAGAATAAACCAAAATCTTTGTTTTCAACCGTCTTCGACTGCCTGTCTGTATAAATTCAGTGTGTAGTGAACCCATCCAAGGGGTCACACACCCCGCTACCGAGCTAACCCCTTACACTATATACAGTACCCTTCCAGCCCCTCCTACCAGCTATGATTTGCCTGTGTTGCATAGAGAAGCTTGGAGACCCTGGCAGTGAGATCACAGGGTCTAAAATAAGGTGTGTAAAGGAAATGGAAATTGAGAGGAAGCAGGGAAGGCAAAATATAAGAAGATTAAAATGAATCCTGAATGTCACAACAGGAAATGAGGAAAAATCTGCCCAATGAGGATGAAGGCTGTAGTAACACCTAACAAAGGTTCCATCCTCTCCCCTCTCTTTCATAAACCAAAATAATACTGGTTGATCAGAGTTGTTTATTATACATCCCTGCACATTTTTTTGCCTAAGAAGTACTATATTCTGTAAGTTCTGATGGCAGGACTTCTAAAAACTGAGTTCATTACACACTCATGAGAAACTGAATCCTTCATGTTGAAAACATCCATGATAAATCTAGAATTTATACACATCAGACTGCAACTATTAAGCTTCTCTCTGTGGGATTCGAATGAGGAATTTGACGTGCTATTTTAAAAAGAAAACTGTAAAATGTGACAAAAGAACAGCAGAAAAAAATCCTTTATGTTATCGGGTCATGTTTGCTTTTTCGGCACAAGTGCAAGGCATGGAAACAAATGTCAGGGCCAGGAAATGGAGAGCTTTTAAATCCGTGTCACAGCAAAAGAATTTTTACTTGTGAGTGAAAGCTGAATACTGAAACTGGCTACTGACACCTTAAATAAACCAGCAAGACAAGCTAAAGAAATCTTTTCAGCAGCGGCTCAGAAAATAAAACACAAACATGATAGGTACATCAATCAAGATTATTTTCATTTCCACATAAACCATATATTTAATTGTATTTATTATCACAGCAATTCAAGGAGGACTGAAAAAAAATGAAACGTGTAGTAACCTATAACTACCAGTAGGGCCAGGACAAGGGGCGAGACAGGAGGGCTCTATGTGCGGGGGGGTTGGGGTGCTGTGAGCTGCAGAAGATCCCTGCCTCTCACTGACAGAAGTGACTGTGATGTCACTTCAGTCAGCAATGTTTTTTTTTTAAGTTCAGAGAGCAGTGGTACTCTGTACCACCACCTCTGTTGCCAGCCCAGCACTCCCATCTAGTCGCTGTTACTGGTAAACACAAAAGTGACTTTAAGTTCTGGATTCTGTGTTTACAAATGACAGTGCGCCTCACTTGACAGTGTTCCCACAGTACAGGAGGAGCAGGGAGCACTCTACCGCACTGGATAAATAGCTGAAAGTGGTAGAACTGGGGGGGGGGCTGTGTGTGTGTACTAGGGGAAAAGGAAGCTCTGTGTACTGGGGGGTCGGGAGGCCTGAGTACTAGGGAGGGTGAGCTCTGTGTAGGAGGGGGTGCTAAATGTACTGAGAGGAGAGGGAGGAAGGGGAGAGCTCTGTGTACTAGGGAGAGGGAGGAGGGGGAGCTACGTGTACTGAGAGGAGAGGGAGGAAGGGGAGATCTGTGTACTGAGGGAGAGAGTAGGGGGAGTTATGTGTACTGAGAGGAGAGGGAGGAAGGGGAGCTCTGTGTACTGGAGGGAGAGGGAGCTCTGCACTTTGGAGGCGGAGCACTGCATACTGGGAGGAGGGTAGTGCTCTGTGTACCGGGGAGATAGGTAGGAGGGGGATCTCTGTGTGCTGGGGGGGGGAGGCTCTATATTAAAGGGGAATTAACTTTTTAGTGAGAAGGAGGGGGGCAGGGTTGAGTGAATGGCTCTGTACAGTGGGTAGGGGGAGGAGCTTTATATTGGTGTTTCTTCCAGTGACACCACTGATGAAGAGATATTTTCTCCTTTCACTGTTCCCACCACATCAGGGCTTTTTTACTGCCAGTGGCGCCACCAACGTAGAGACTTTTTTCCTTCCAGTGACACCACCAACGTAGAGACTTTTTTTCCTTCCAGTGACACCACCAATGTAGAGACTTTTTTCCTTCCAGTGACACCACCAACGTAGAGACTTTTTTTCCTTCCAGTGACACCACCAATGTAGAGACTTTTTTCCTTCCAGTGACACCACCAACGTAGAGACTTTTTTTCCTTCCAGTGACACCACCAATGTAGAGAATTTTTTCCTGCCAGTGACACCACCAACTGTACTGCATGCAGCATGTTTTTTCAGCACCCACCATAATAAAACTTTGGTGTGAACCGCCATCATAGGAAAGAAGGAATTTTGCATCTGTGCATTGGACTGGAAATAGCAGTCAGTGCAGCCATAGTGCAACTAAAGGGAACAGGCCCTTATTGTGTTCAACTGTACACAACGTTCAGGAAATTTCAAGCACAGGCATGGCATGTGTGTGCTGCAGGCACAAGGCAACACATTCGTTGGATGATTTAGAAAATGTGTCGTTGGACCATCCACAGGCGGTTTGGTAAAACACACAGGCATACCTCCCAACTTTTTGAGATGGGAATGAGGGACACCTATCACAAAAAGTGTGCAGGCATAGTGTAACGGCTACCCGGGCTAGTGAGAGGGTCTCAGCCGTTGGAGAAGTCCTTTTCCCTGGCAAGCTGCGATATGCAGGTACCGCCGGTATATCCCATCGTACGCCCTTTCAAGAAACGAGACGGGCTACGTTTGCAGAGTCAAGCAGGACTGACTTTTATTGCACATTTCACCTCACTTTTATATGGTTACCAGCTTACATGAACAATGACACTCTCCGCCCCCCCCTTCACACACATACTTTGAAATAATGACATTCCCTTGAATCAATCAGTCTCTAGACCATTTGGCTCCAATCTTATTTAACATGACTTGATCAGACAATAGAATTCAATTAACCTTTAAAAAAATTAAACACTCACAGATCATCCCATTAGCATACACCTGACAGAAGACTGCTATCTTGAACAATACACAAAAGAGTCAATTAAGTAAGAAGGGACATTAGAATTTTAGCAGTTAAAGAGTCATTCTACAATTAACCCTTTGTAGGCCTCATTGTAGGATTATCATCGATGTCCACACAGAATACATAGTTCCATAGGTCCGTTACACATAGGACACACCCCTTGCCGTGGCCCCTTAGGCCTCGTACACACCAGAGGATATCTGCTGGAAACGGTCCTCCGGACCGTTTCCAGCGGATAAATCCTCTGGCGGATTTGGATCTGATGGCTGTACACACCATCAGATCGAAATCCGCGCGGAATACATCCGCGGTGACGTGTCGCGCCGTCGCCGCGACGATGACGCGGCGACATGCGCAACGCTGGAAGGTAACTACTTCCACGCATGCGTCGAATCATTACGACGCATGTGAGGGATGGTAGCGGACGGATTGATCCGGTGAGTCTGTACAGACGACCGGATCGATCCGATGGACACGATTCAAGCGGATAGATTTCTTAGCATGCTAAGAAATTTCTATCCGCTTGAAATCGATCGGCTGGACGAATCTCCGCGGAAAAATATCCGCTAGGCCATACAGACGACCGGATTTGTCCGCTGGAACTGATCCACGGATCAATCTCAGCGGATAGATCCGGTCGTCTGTACGAGGCCTTAAAGGAGAATTGTACAAAACAAACTAGATTGGTTAACCCACAAGTGCTTTTTACCACTACTATTCCTTTATATTGGCTTTTGGAATTTAAAAAATGCAGCAATTTATAAACTGGATGAAATGTTTAGCACTGGGAAACACTTTTTGATAGATGGGAAGTGCATTTTTTATACAAATATACGGATCAGACCAAAATGAGGGACAAATGAGGAGGAAAGAGGGAAGGTGCTCCAAATCAGGGACAGTCCCTTGAAATCAGGCACAGTCAGGAGCTATGCACGGGACTTGATGTTTCTGATTTTGAGCTTCCCTTGTGATTATCAGGCCTTTTCTGATGTGCTCCAGCAACTAGAGTTTTCATGAAAAACTTCACAAAATAAGTAAATATATTGTAATGATTTTCTGTGACCAGACTGTGTTCAGCAACTGCACCAAAGCCGATGACACCAGTATGTGGACACCCTTCGTTTAGGGTACATCCAACAGTCAAGTCCAGTTTTAGCAGTAAGCCTACCATCTTTACATAAAGTAGATAAACATGAATTTATGGTACAACACCTACAATTAACCCCTTTCAGATGTTATTCTGTGATTTGGAATTCAAAAAAGGTACTCAACAATGATGTCATGAAAATCTTCACATATTTAGACATACCTGCCAGTCCACAAAAAGTACAGTCCCATCGTTTCAAACAAAGATGGCTTTGTCCAAGTTTAAGATAAATGAATTTTAATCTTGCTACATAGATAAGAAATGATGACAGACTGATCGGCAAGATCACGATGGATGAATTTAAGAATAACAAAAGGGTTGTTTTAAGAAAGCAAGAAGTGAAACATTGCAACTGTGATTTACCGGCACTGTGCAAAACAGAGCTATATCAACCCATAACTATGAAAACTATGAACAGTTTATAGAATAAGCCTTTTCTTTCAAATCAATCATCCAAAGATCAACAATGATACATGGTAGTGTGACATTGAAAGAGTTATGTCAAATAGTAACCCAGCAGCCAGTTTAAGTGTATCTAAACCCAGTAACAAAAATGTAATACATTGCAGCTTACCAGTCCTTAGATATGGTGGTTGCATTCATTTTATTATTTTGGCCCTTTGCTCTTTTATTTTTTTACTTGGTGATCCTTCCAGTAAGGGGCCTTACACATGTGGCGGGCTCCTATGGAGAGCGGACACAGACACAGCCCGCTCTCCTTTATGGGCAGTCAGATGTAAAACGGACTGCCTGTCCGTTTACACCCGCCTGCCATCCGTTCCGATTCGCCAGATGGATGAGGAACGGATTGTCCATCCATCTGTTTTTAGCCGATAGGATCGAATATCAGCGTGTGTCAACGGACAAGTCTGTTTTCACCTGCAGCTCCAAAAAGGAGACTGAAAGGTCCAATTGGGTCTGCCTGAAAAACTGTGAAAGTGCCCTAACACTCTTCCTGTCCAAGGATGACAACACAGAATCACAATCCTTCAATCCCTAATAATAAACAGTATACAGTAAAACCTTGGTATGAGAGAATTTTTAAAGACAAGCAACATTTTAAATAGATTTTCTCATTCATAACAGCTCTGCTTCCTCATGTGTAAGGTGACCTTATACTGGACCCCCCAATCCCACTGTACTCTGGTCCCGTGATCCTGCTCCATTGGGGACCGGAGCACCGATTCACTGGTCTAGGGATTTGAAATCCCTTGTGGCCTAATCGTATGTCCGTAACTCTCAGCATGTACAGACAAGAGGCCTTCTTATTGGCCACTATCACATGGATGGCGCTGATCAATCAGAATCCGTCTAGCCTGTCCTGTCATCGCTGCAAGGAGAGGAGAGAAAGCCTCAAATCTCTGAACCAGTGAAGCAGCGTTCTGGTCCCCGACAGTGCAGGATCGCAGGACTACAGGGGGGGATGGGGAGCAGGGTCCAGTATAAGGTCTCCTTACAGATTTTCTGTAAAGGTGAACTTACACTTTAAGGTTGACTGTGATATAAGCAGGGCTCTGATAGGACCCTGATGTAAGGAAGACTCTAATGGAGACTGTGAAGTAAGGGGGGAATTCTAGGGCAGACTCTGATGTAAAAGGGATACTGATGGGGACCATAATGGGGGCTTTGATGGGAACTTTGATGTTGAGGGGCTCCGATGGGGACTCCCAACGTGAACTCTGATGTAAGAAGGGCTCTGATGGGAATCTTGATTTAAGTGGGGCTCTGATGGGGGCTCTGATGTAAGGGGGTATCTGACATAAGGGGGACTCTGATATAAAGAGGGCTCTGATAGGGACCCTGATGTAAGTGGGGCTCTGAAGAAGACTCCAAAGTAAGGGGACTCTGATATACAGGTTTTTCAGTGGTGTTATGAAGTGCCAATGTGACATTTCCTGGAACTCATAGTTTTAACACTAAGTGTTTCCTAAGTATGAAGCACACTGGATTTAATATTTTAGATAAATAATAAATATTATAATAAAAAGACCCAATTTGGAGTGCTAACCCTCATTTTGGTACCTAAGCCTCAGATTAAATATTGGTAATCATGATGCAGCTCATGTTTTTAAATGGTATCTGGACACCACAAATAAGTGAACAGAATGATAGCACAAGCACAAATAAAATTCTAGAGAATACATGTAATCTTGGTAATTCATTATCCTTGCATTGACTCATGATAATCACATGCAAATTAAGACATAATCTGTAACTTAAGGACTTGCATCCTAGTTGCTTGCACAGACAGGACATGGAGGTACTTGTTTCAATGGTTGCTAGCTAGGAGCAGATATCTCTGCCAACATCCATACACTGTCTATATCACAATATGGTAAGTGTGTTTCCTAGAAAGGCTACCCATGTGTGGATTATCCCTTTTTTCTGATGAGAAAAATACATTTTTATCAAATAAAACACAAGTGTTTGTTAGGTCATGAACTTTAGCTAGCATGTTCTCATACAGCACATTTTAGGAAGAGTATGTGTTTTACAAGGTCAGCATGTCAACCTAGTTGACAGTTTGAAAGCAAACACTGAAAAAACTGACAGGGAATGAAGCTATCGCCCACAGGGGCTGCTGCTCCTTGCTGGCTCAGTTTCAGCAAAACATGTTTGCAGATAAGCCAAATCCATGCACACCTGAAGGCTGATGTCATTTTCCTGTCCTTTAATTTCACATTATAAGCAACTCTCAGGTACTCGGGTAATAAATGATGTTTTCATGCATTAGTCACCTGACAGCTTTATCTTTCAAATATTATCTATGATGAGTCCAATGTACCTTGATTCACCTCTACACACCTTAATGAACTATGTATCCTGTGTTTCCACATTTTACAGTGTGTAGAGCTTCACATTTATGAAGTATCACAACACAATACAACATACAGTATGGATTTACGACAAAAAGGTGATAACACTATTCTGCACCTGCAATCCTAACGGCTCTATGTACTAAAACCAATCTTTATCATAGTGAATAACGCAACTCTAACCCCACCTAAGTACCCCCACACATACATTATCTTCTAAAGAAGTCACTCCCAATGCAAGCCTCGTTTCAAGCTAGAACGGGCATGTGGCAACAACTTAAAGTGGAGGTTCACCCTCAAAAAAAATTCTGACATCACATGGAGTCGAGCCATCCTACCGACAGAATGCCGGTGTTTTTTTTTTTTTTTTTTCTCAGCACATACCTCGTTATCACAATTTTCACCCCCCGGCAATCCCACGGGACTGGGCGTTCCCAAGCACTGCCTGTGATTGAAAGGCTTCCGAACGGCGCATACTGCGCATCACAGGTTGCCGAAAAAACAGAACGTCAGTGCGGCTCTATACGGCGCCTGCGCACCGACGTTCGGGTTCTGTCGGCAACCTGTGATGCGCAGTATGCGCCGTTCGGAAGCCTGTCAATCACAGGCAGTGCTTGGGAACGCCCAGTCCCGCGGGATTGCCGGGGAGTGAAAATCGTGACAACGAGGTATGTGCTGAGAAAAAAAAAAAAAAACACTGGCATTCTGTCGGTAGGATGGCTCGACTCCATGTGATGTCAGATTTTTTTTTGAGTGTGAACCTCCACTTTAAGGCCATTAAGCTAGTTTCATTAAAAAAAATAAACACTAGAAATGGACTGGAAAGAATAAATGCATGAACCAAACATCTCAGGGAACCCCTGCTTATTTCTAAATTTCATGGTAAAGTATGATCGCTAAACTACAAAAAGGTTTAGATGAAAAAATAAACTATGGCATAACTGGATTATATGTGCCACACACTCCCTTGCTCTAAATCAGCGGTTCTCAATCCGGGGGTCGATTGCCGATTTGCCAGGGGGTCGCGAATGCTGGTCCAATACGGACAGACCCAACTCCCTACATAGTAATGTCGGGTCCGTCTCGGCCAGCGAGACGTCACTTCCGGGAGAGGAGAGACCATGCGGAAGTGACAAACCATTGCCACCATCTTGGTACAACCCGCACTCGTCCACAGTAAGGCTACAGTTAGAAATCGGCGAGTGGACATCCATTTACACCCACCGAAGTCTTGCATTTTACACTTATTTTTACCAGTCAACTGAGCTCATATAGTATATAAGCTCAGTTGACTGGTAAAAATAAGTGTAAAATGCAAGACTTTGGTGGGTGTAAATAGATGTCTGCTTACGACTCCTAGTTGTAGCCTTAGGCCCGGTACACACGAGCAAACATGTACGATGAAACCGGTCCGTCGGACCGTTTTCACCGTACATGCCTGCCAGAGGGCTTCTGTACGATGGTTGTACTAACCATCGTACAGAAGTCCGCGCATAAACAATACGCGGGGCGTGTCCGCGTCGTCCCCGCCACGATGACGCGGAGACGTGGGCGGGCCTGCCATTTAAAGGCTTCCACGCATGCGTCGAAGTCATTCGACGCATGCGAGGGACGGCGGGCGCTCGGACATGTACGGTAGGTCTGTACTGACGACCGTACATGTCCGAGCGGGCAGGATTCCAGCGGACGGTTTTAAAACACGTCCAGGAATATTTGCCCGCTGGGAAAAGGCCCGGCGGGCAAATGTTTGCTGGAATTCGGCCCGCTCGCGCCTACACACGACCGAACATGTATGCTGAAACTGGCCCGCGGACCAGTTTCAGCATACATGTTTGGTCGTGTGTACGGGGCCTTACTGTGGACGAGTGTACCAAGATGACGGCAACACAACTTCACTTCCGTTACATTAGATGGGTTGCTGATTCTAACGAGACACCTGAGTAACTTGTAAGTCAGAGACACTAATAAACACATGTTTGTACTGTGTGTCACTGATTGTGAATAAATAAGTCCAACATGATGTGACTGTGCAAGCAAACAATTATTATGGAACAAAACATATAATTTTTATATAAACATCCTAGTTGGTTCCTTAACTACTAGCCGACCATCCACCGTCATTATACGGCGGCAGGTCGGCTCTCCTGGGTGAGAGCCCGTAGCTGTACGTCCGCTTTTCGAGCGGCCACTAGGGGTGCGTGCGCGCCGCTGGAGGCGCGCGCGCGCGCCCCCCACTCACCCCCAACTCCCGTGCGCGTGCCTGGTGGGCTCGATTGCCGCCGGGCACCCGCGATTGCTCGTTACAGAGCGGGGACCGGGAGCTGTGTGTGTAAACACACAGCTCTCGGTCCTGTCAGCGGGGGAAATGCTGATCTTCTGTTCATACAATGTATGAACAGAGGATCAGTGTTTCCCCTAGTGAGGCCACCCCCCCCCCCACAGTAAGATAACACACAGGGAACATACTTAACCCCTTCCCCGCCCCCTAGTGTTAACCCCTTCACTGCCAGTGGCATTTTTATAGTAATCCAATGCATTTTTATAGCACTGATCGCTATAAAAATGCCAATGGTCCCAAAAATGTGTCAAAAGTGTCCGAAGTGTCCTCCATAATGTCGCAGTACCGCTGATCGCCGCCATTACTAGTAAAAAAAATATATTAATAAAAATGCCATAAAAATACCCCCTATTTTGTAAATGCTATAACTTTTGCGCAAACCAATCAATAAACTCTTATTGAGATTTTTTTTTACGAAAAATATGTAGAAGAATACGTATCGGCCTAAACTGAGGAAAAAAAATGTTTTTTTTTATATTTTTGGGGGATATTTATTACAGCAAAAAGTAAAAAATATTATTTTTTTTCAAAATTGTCGCTCTATTTTTGTTTATAGCGCAAAAAATAAAAACCGCAGAGGTGATCAAATACCACCAAAAGAAAGCTCTATTTGTGTGAAAAAAAGGACGCCAATTTTGTTTGGGAGCCACGTCGCACGACCGCGCAATTGTCAGTTAAAGCGGCGCAGTCCCGAATCGCAAAAAGTGCTCTGGTCTTTGGGCAGCAATATGGTCCGGGGGTTAAGTGGTTAAAAGTACCAGTGCTAGATATACAAAGTGTATAGCACCCAAACACCCGTGATGCGACACCACCTTCTGAATTGTGCACTCACCAGAATGCGGTATAATAAGGGCCCTCTTCAGCACATGGGTCTTTCAATCATTTGTACTGGTTACTCCAAAGATGCCTCAGCAGGTCTCCACCCATATACTCAGGGATAAAGAGCCATCATTGCACAATATTCCAAAAAAGATAACTTATTTAGCTTAAAGTGGATGTAAACCCAAAAATTTTTTTTTTTTTTATGTCACAATGTAGAGTATAAGATTTCCTATCATCTGTGCCCAGTCTTGCCACACAGAGTTAATCCAGCTCTGAGCAATCCTCTTTTATTGTTCAGTGAAAATTAACAGACTTTCAGATAAAACCCTGTCTAAATACAAAGTTCATTCCTCTCTCCTTGCTTTAAATGACAGGTTATTTACATATCTAGCTTGGACATGTTTATCATATGTTATGTTATGTTTATCATAATATGAGGTGATCCACAGTATAAAAAGAGAGAAATCCACCCCTCCCCCACATAACACATCCTGGTAATATACAATGACCTGTGTGTCGCCTCATATTATGATAAACATAACATAACATATGATAAACATGTCCAAGCTAGATATGTAAATAACCTGTCACTCAAAGCAAGGAGAGGATTTTCACTGAACAAAAAAAGAGGATTGCTCAGAGCTGTATTAACTCTGTGTGGCAAGACTGGGCACAGATGATAGGAAATCTTATACTCTACACTGTGACATAAAAACAAATAAAAAATCGCAATAAGCGTATTTGATCGGTTTGCGCAAAAGTTCTGGCGTCTACAAAATAGGGAATATAATTATGGCATTTTTTTTTTTACTAGTAATGGCGGCGATCTGTGATTTTTATTGTAACCGTGACATTGCGGCAGACATATTGGACACTTTTGACACATTTTTGGGACCATTCACATTTACACAGTGATTAGTGCTATAAAACTGCACTGATTACTGTGTAAATGTGACTGGCAGGGAGGGGGTTAACACTAGGGGTGCTGAAGGGGTTAAATATGTTCCCTAAAGTGTGTTCTAACTGTAGGGGGAGGGGGACTCGCAAGGGGAGGAGATTGATGTATGTTCCTCTGTACTGGGAACACACATCAGTCTTCTCACCGCTGACAGGACATAGATCTGTGTGTTTACACACACAGATCCATGTTCCTGTCGTGATTGTGGGCAATCACGGGTGCCCAGCGGACATCGCGTCCGCCGGGCACGCGCACCTGGTCCCGAGCAATGCGGCGGGGGCGCGCGCCCCCTAGCGGCCGGAAAAGCAAGGATGTCATATGACGTCCAGTCTGAAGGACGAAAGGTTCCCGCCGACGTCCTTTTACTATGACTCGGTAGGGAAGAGGTTAATATACATGCAGTCAAAATATATAAATCAATTGTAATTGTAATTACTTCTCAAAAAGATCCATTTGAGTTTTCTCGTTGATATCAAAAATATTATTTTAAGGTCAAAAGGGTCTAACAAAATGTGTTTTATTCTCACACAATGAAAGAAGCTATGAATGACATCCTCCACATTTAACAGCCAACAGCAGCTGAGCTCTTATTTCTTATTACAACAGCCACTCTACAATAATCAGTCTGACGCTGAGATATGACTTCAATCTATATCACATTTTATACTCACAACTTTGTGTGTGGTACATATTTTCATTCTCATTTGCTTACAGCTGCTTGCAACCTAATACAGACATGCAACAAAATGTCATTTACACCACAAAATTCGTTTTAACAGTTGTCCCATTAATCTTATTATCGTTGTTATTTTCCAAACAACAATGCACTTTAAATAAACTATACTGTGTCTAGACAGAAAGAACATTCAGTAAAAAATCTCAATCACATATCATATCTACATTCTTTGCAAAATAAAGTTATATTGTTATTTGAAATAAAATGTATTGCGAATGTGTACTTAATCTAAAAGAGTACAATCTTATATTAGATAAACAAAGAAATGTATAAAAAGGTCTATCTATCTACAGTACAGATAGAAAACTTGAAAAAAGGGAAAAAAAACTGCGCTAAACCAAACGTATATGTGAAAAAGCAGCCAGCACTCAAACAAACAAAGTAGAAAGAAATGGTGAACAATAGTGCAGCGCTAAAATGTAACGTTCACAATGATTGTGGTGACACAAAATAAAAAATGATATAAATTGCAAACAAAGTATATATGAAGCAGTCCGTGTAGGAACCCTGTGTCACAATAAATATGACACTAGATCAGTGAGTAGATCACACAACCCAGCGTGTGAAAAGTTAATCCGTGAGAAAGGTGATTGATCAATTCGTTGATGTGGACATTGAATACAAACTTGTCTGAAGAGATCACCAAGAAATCACAGTATAGATGTAAATATAATAGGGTACTCTTACCAGAGGGTGTGGACTCAGCTGTTTTACAACAGTTAGGCCCCATACACACGAAAGAATTTATCCGCGGATACGGTCCAGCGGACCGTTTCCACGGATAAATCCTCTCAAAGATTTCCGCAGATTTCTATGCGATGGAGTGTACACACCATCGCATTGAAATCCGCGCGGAAATCCTCTGGCGATGACGTGTCGCGCCGGGTGCGACGCTGTCATATAAGGAATTCCACGCATGCGTCAAATCATTACGACGCGTGCGGGGAATCCCTTTGGACGGATGGATCCGGTGAGTCTGTACAGACGAGCGGATCCATCCGTTGGAATGGATTCCAGCAGATGGATTTGTTGTGCATGTCAGCAAATATCCGATCTGCTGGAATCCATCCCAGAGGAGATTTCTCCGCGGAAACAGATCCGCTGGCGTGTACACACCATAGGATCTATCCGCAGAAACCCATTTGCTGGGATTTATCTGCGGATGGATTCTATCGTGTGTATGGGGCCTAAGTCTCGTGAGCGTAGTGGTCTCAGCAGACCTAGATCTCTGCACGGAAGATCTCCCCAGGTGGTGATGGTTATTCAAATCAGATGAGATGGTTAGAGCCGGTTCACACACAGGCGGCACGACTTTGGGGGCGACTCGGCAAGGCGATCTCAAGGCGACTTGAGAGGCAACTTGCAAAATGACTTCTGTATTGAAGTCAATGCAAGTCGCCCCGAATAGCCCCCAAAGTCGTACAGGAACCTTTTTCTAAGTCGGAGCGACTTGCGTCGCTCCTATTAGAATGGTTCCATTGACTACTGCGGACCGCGACTTGTCAGGCGGCTGAGTCGCCTGACGAGTCGCCCCAGTGTGAACCGGCTCTTACCACAGGTCACAGGAACTGGACGGATACAACTTTCAATGCAGGATATGCACAATGGGCTCGCAGCAAAACTCAAATAATGACTTCCTGGGCCCAGGTCATCTCATCTCCATCTCATCAGGAGAAATTTGTTTGCAATTTATATCATTTTTGAGTCACCACAATCATTGTGAACGTTACATTTTAGCGCTGCACTATTGTTCACCAGATAGAAAACTTCACAATATTCTACGCATAGGCCCCTTTCACACTGGAGCGTCGGTGGGGGTAAAGTGCCGCTTTTCTTAGCGGCGCTTTACCATCAATTTGGCAGTGCTATTCGACCACCCTGACCCCCCCCCCCCCGCTAGAGGCCGAGAAAGGGTTAAAACCACCGCAAAGGCGTTTTGCCAACGGTATAGCCGCGGTGCCCCATTCATTTCAATGAACAGGAGTGGTGGAGGAGCGGTATACACACCACTCCTTCACTGCTCCAAAGATGCTGCTAGCAGGACTTTTTTTTACCATCCTGCCAGCACACCAATCCAGTGTGGAAGCCCTCGGGGCTTTCACACTGGAGAGACAGCAGCGGTTGTTTCAGGACGCTTTGCAGGCGCTATTTTTAGCGTTATAGTGCCTGCAAAGCGACCCAGTGTGAAAGGGGTCATACAGTGCCTTGAAAATGTATTCATACCCCTTGATATTGTCCACATTTTGTCATGTTACAAGCAAAAACGTAAATGTATTTTATTGGAGTTTAATGTGATCGACCAACACAAAGTGGCACATAATTGTGAAGTGGAAGGAAAATGATAAATGGTTTTCCAAATTTGTTACAAATAAATATTTGAAAAGTGTGGCGTGCATTTGTATTCAGCCCCTCTGAGTCAATACTTCGAAGGACCACCTTTCGCTGAAATTACATCTGCAAGTCTTTTTGGGGATGTCTCTACCAGCTTTGCCCATTTTTGCCCATTCTTCTTTGCAAAATAGTTCAAGCTCTGTTAGATTGGATGGAGAGCATCTGTGAACAGCAAACTTCAAGTCTTGCCACAGATTCTCAATTGCATTTAGATCTGGACTTTGATTGGGCCATTCAAAGAAATTAATATGCTTTGATCTAAACCATTGCATTGTAGCTCTGGCTGTATGTTTAAGTTCATTGTACTGCTGCACCTCTGTCCAAGTCTTTTGCAGGCTCTAAGGCCCCGTACACACGACCAGTTTCCTCGGCAGAATTCAGCTTCCGACCGAGTTTCTGGCTGAATTCTGCCGAGAAACCCGGCCGTGTGTACACTTTCGGCCGAGGAAGCCGACCAGGACCTCGGCGAGGAAATAGAGAACATGTTCTCTATTTCCTCATTGTTCTATGGGAGAACTCGGCCCGCCGAGGTCCTCGGCGGCTCCAGGACTGAACTGGCCGAGGAACTCGATGTGTTTGGCACGTCGAGTTCCTCGGCCGTGTGTACGAGGCTTAACAGTTTTTTTTCTAAGATTGTCCTGTATTTGGCTTCATCCATCTTCCCATCAACTCTGACCAGTTTCCCTGTCCCTGCTGAAGAAAAGCATCCCCACCATGTTTCACGGTGGGGATATTGTGTTCAGGGTGATGTGCAGTGTTAGTTTCTTGCCACACAGCATTTTGCTTTTAGGCCAAAAAGTCAAATTTTGGTCTCATCTGACTAGAGCACCTTCTTCCACGTTTACTGTGTCCCCCACATGGCTTCTTGTGAACTGCAAACAGGACTTCTTATGGCTTTCTTGCCACTCTTTCATAAAGGCCAAATTTGTGGAGTGCACAACTAATAGTTCTCCTGTGGACAGATTCTCCCACCTGAGCTTCTGGATCTCTGAAGCTCCTCCAGAGTTACCATGGGCCTCTTGGCTACTTCTCTGATATATGCTCTCTTTGCCCAGCCTGTCAGTTTAGGTGGACGGCCATGTCTTGGTAGGTTTCAGTTGTGCCACACTCTTTCCATTTTTGGATACTGGATTGAACAGTGCTCCGTGAGATGTTTAAAGCTGGGATTTTTTTTATAACCTAATCCTGCTTTAAACTTCTCCACAACTTTATCTCTGACCTATCTGGTGTGTTACTTGACCTTCTTGATGTGGTTTGATCACTAAGGTTCTCTAACAAACATCTGAGGGCTTCACAGAACAGCTGTATTTATTCTGAGATTAAATTACACACAGATGGACTCTATTTACTAATTAGGTGACTTCTGAAGGCAATTGATTCAACACTTTTCAGATATTTATTTGTAAAAAAAAAATTAAAAGCATTTATCATTTTCCTTTAATTTCACAATTATGTGCCACATTGTGTTGTTCTAGAACATAAAATACAAAATGTGGAACATTTCAAGGGGTATGAATACTTTTTCAAGGCACGGTTTTCCAGGGAACTACTCAGATGTCATTAAAAATTCCTTTAAATCAGCCACCTTGTCTGGGCAGTCATATTTTGTGCATTCTGAAGTGTTTATATCTCCTAAAAATGCTCCCTAATTATACATTACTGTTTTCTAGACCAATAAAACATAACTTACTGAAATACAACATATTTATTACTCTGGAACTACTTTAAAGTGGAAACAAAGTCTAAATAAAAAAAATTGTAAGGAGGTAGGGTGTTTTGGCTGAAGACACATACAAAGTCTTCAGTCAAAAATACTTTGTACCTTAGTTTCTAGCAATTTTCTATTATGTGCATATTACCTGCAGCGCATGAGCAGCGCACCTTACACTCCCAGCTCATTTCCAGCAACTTTAGAATGTTAAGAATGTAGCAAGGTGTCAGGTTTGATATAACTTCCGTTAGTATACCAGCTGAGGCTAAAGTTACATTGTTGCGGTGCGCTAACATGCATTATTTTGTCCATTTGAACTTTTAGTTTACATTAGCTAAATAAATTTCAAGTCTGTCAAAACAAAAAGGTTAACAAAGTCTTAAAGCTGGTTTTCTTAAAAAAACAGTTACAGCCGGATTAGAAAAAAGCTGTCCTCATCCAGCCTGCTGCAGAGAAAGATCCTTGCGTGTAAAAGCAGTAGTATCTCTACAAAGGTCTGACACCCCCCCCTGCTAAGTCAGAGCCAGAGCTCTTCAATCTTATTAGACCTCTGCCGGAGACCACTGCTTCACCACAGAGAGCAAGGGTCCTTCTTTGCAGCAAAACACTTTGGGGCAGATCCACAGAGCGAGTACGCCGGTGTATCTACTGATACGCCGGCTTACTTTCAAATTTCCCGCGTCGTATCTTTAGTTTGAATCCTCAAACCAAGATACGACGGCATCTGGGTTAGATCCGACAGGCGTACGGCTTCGTACGCCTTCGGATCTTAGATGCAATACTTTGGCGTCCGCTGGGTGGAGTTTGCGTAGTTTTCCGCGTCGGGTATGCAAATTAGCTATTTCCGACGATCCACGAATGTACGCGTGGCCGTCGCATTCTTTTACGCCGTCTCTAGTCGGCTTTTTCCGGCGTATAGTTAAAGCTGGTGTTTTGCGGCGTATAGTTAGACTTGCCATGTTAAGTATGGCCGTCGTTCCCGCATTTAATTTGAATTTTTTTTATTTTTTTTGCGTAAGTCGTCCGTGAATCGGGATGGACGTAATTCACGTCTATGTTAAAAAAAATGACGTCCTAGCGACGTCATTTAGCGCAATGCACGGCGGGAAATTTAGGGACGGCGCATGCGAAGTTCATTCGGTGCGGGGACGCGCTTCATTTAAATGAAACACGCCCCCTAATCGCCAATTTGAATTCCGCCGCCAGAGATAGACTACGCCGCCGTAACTTACGGCGCAAAATCTTTAATGATTCGAAGATAACACAAGTAAGTTACGGCGGCGTAGCATATCTCTGATACGCTGTGCCGGGGCAGATCTTTGTGGATCTGCCCCCTTTTGTTTTGCTGCACTTGGAATGTATTTGGATGATTTAGATTGATTGTGCATTAAAGTGGTTCTAAAGTCTAAATGTTTTTTTACCTTCATTAATTCCCTGCATTAAAGGGGTTGTAAAGGTAAAAGTTTTTTCACCTTAATGCATTCTATGCATTAAGGTGAAAAAACATCCGACAATACCGCCCCCCCGGTATACTTACCTGACCCCTCGAAATCCCGCGCTCGCCCCCAACATCCTCTTTGCCGCTGAGCCTGGCCATTGATTGGCTACAGTGGATGTATTGAAAGCAGCGCAGGGCAGGGCGGGGCCGAGTGATACAGTCGGCGGCTATGGCCGCCGCTGTATCACAGGAGCGCGCCCGCAATAACTCAACACCATGCGAGCTTGCATGAAGGTGTTGAGTTATTGCTGGGTTGAGCCAAGACAGCCTCCGAGGGACGCCAGAAGGCCAGGTTTGGGGCCACTCTGTGCAAAACGAGCTGCACAGTGGAGGTAAGTATAAGTTTGTTATTTGAAAAAAAAAACGCCCCTAAACACTTATCTGTCTCCTCTGATCCAGCAGTGTCCTTGACTGCAGGTCTTCTTTGACACTTCCTGGTCTCTCAGCCATTAGCTCCTGTTGCTGTCAGTCAAATCCCGTACTGAGGGGGCAGGGGCAATTGTCTACAGACACACACAGCCTAGCTTAGTGGTGCACATGCACTGGTGCTCCCATAGCACACAGCTTACTTTGGGAGCACCTGCAGGAAAAAGATGTGGACAGTGCCAGCGGGGGACCACTAAAGAAAGGAAAAGAAACTGCTCTAACCTTGCGCAGAGCAGGCAAGAATAAACCTCTTCCTTCTACCAATAAAAAAATTAAGCTTTAGTTTTCACTCTAGAACAGTTAATACATTTTGAATAGGCTGCCATAGCACCTTAACCAGGGCTGGGACAAGGGGTGGGTAGGAGGGCCGGCTGCCCTGGGCACTGTGGTATCATGTGAGGTGGGGTGGCACCACAAAGATTGGAGGGGGGATTTGTTTTGGGTGGGGGGATTTGAGTGGTGGCAAGACTTTTTCTAGGAGGGGAGATTTTCGGAGGTGTGCTGGGAGTGGTGATTTGGGGGGGATTTGTGTTGGGATGGAAGATGGGTGAATGGAATTTGTGCTAGAAAAAGTAATATGGTGGGGAGGGGGATTAAGATCAGTGGTAAGAACTTTTTTGGGGGTGGAGATTAATGCTAGTAGGGATGATTGGTGGGTATCTGTGCAAGAAGGAGGGGGGGAAGGAATTGTATTTGGGGGGGAGTTTGAGGGGTAGAGGATTTGTGCTTTGACAGGAACTTGTTTTTTTTTGGGGGGGGGGGGTTGTGCTGGGGGCATATGGGGAGAGAGAGGATTTGAGCTGGGGGAATGGGGGGGCAATGGTTTGTGCCAGGAGGGGAGATGAATTTGTACTGGGAGGAAGGGGGATTCATGCTTAGGGGGGCACATAGGCTAGTGCTTGATTTTTTTGGGGAGGAGGGCATTTTTGCTGACACATAATCATACATCTTGGGGGGTGCAATTTGGCATGTCCGTCCTGGGCTCTAGATGACCTTGTCCCAGCACTGACCTTAACACAGGTAATATTATATTGCACCTTCTTCTTTTTCCCAGCAAAGCACGCCGCAATACAAACAGTGCATTGGTAAGGCAGGTGCATAGAGTTCAGCTATGTATGTGCACAATGCTGAGTCTGTATACTACAGTCCTCCTGGCTACAAGGGAAAAGACAAGCACAGCCAGTAAACAAAGTGAATAATATTTATTAATGATTAAAACACTCACAAAAGACTAGCTTGTGAAAAGCGGTAAAAGTCAAAGCTGCTGACCGAAATAGAGGGAGAAGAGCACGGTCACGAGGGAGCCTCTACTGAAGGGAGAAAACCCGACCAGGGATGGAAGCCGATGTTCTGTCAAGAAGTGCTCAGCTTTTGAATAGTGCCCGGGGGTAACTGTGCATAGGCCGCGCGGAGCCGCAGATCAGCTGTTGTGTCACGTGGCCGAGGCACATTCATATAGATGATGGGCAGATATTAAATTAAAAGGGTCGGATTGTTCAATGACTGGCAGTGCTCTGATTTTTTATCGATGGCCAAAGAAATTGCTAAATAAATCTTTATCTGATAATCATTTTAAACACTTGCGGGGTGTATTTAGTGAATTGCAGGGCGGCTTTTTCTATAATAGATAAAGATTTCTTTAGTAGATTTGTTTGGCCATCAATAAAAATTCCGCCCCCAGCACTGCCCATCATTGAAATATCCGCCCCCTACATGGAAATATTAGCCCCTCTCCTACATGAACGTACCCCGGGAACCGCGAAACAACAGCTGATGTAAACTCAGCTGTTCTGAGGGTCCATTTTGCGCATTCGCAATTCCGGCCAGTGTCATTAGTGAAGTAACAGTGCATATTTTTAGCACTGATCACGGTTATGTCACTGGTTTCCCAAAAAGTGTCAAAAATGTCAGTTAGGTGTCTGATTTGTCCACCCCAATGTTGCAGTCCCACTAAAAATCGCTGATCACCACCATTACTAGTAAAAAAAAAAATATATTAAAAATACCATAAAAATATCCCATAGACGCAATAACTTTTGCACAAACCAATCAAAACGCTTATAGGGATTTTTTTTAGCAGAATACATATTGGCTTAAAAAATAAAAACCGCAGAGGTGATTAAATACCACCAAAAGAAAGCTCTATTTGTGGGGAAAAAAAGGACGTCAATTTTGTTTGGGAGCCACGTTGCACGACCGCGCAATTGTCAGTTAAAGCGACGCAGTGCCGAATCGCAAAAAGTGGCCTGGTCTTTGGCCAGCAAAATGGTCCGTGGCTGAAGCAGTTAAATAGTGCAGCACCTTAAATAAACAATCAAAACAAGAAGTTCTGATTGGCCAACACGGACATTCTGAACAGCCATGTTAAACATTCTGCAGCAGAAGAAAATCATTTCTAGCATGGGCAATTTCCATTCCATTATCCCTCTTCCTTACATAACGTCACAGCTTCCTGCCCATGAAACCAACCAGCAGAGTAAATCCCTGCCAAGTTCATGTGGCATTTGCAGATGTAGAGTGGCCCCGTGATCAGACAGACTGTACCGACGCCAGGGTGTCGCATTCTATGGATAGCTATGAGCCGAAGCTGGGATGCCACCTGGCTGTGTGAGAACTTCAGATGACCTCTGGCTGTTCTGAAGTAAAGCAAGTCAAATACAAGGAGAACACCCTCAATTGTAATTAGAGCACTTGAGTTTGCTTTGTCTGCAGCGGCTACAAGCTGCACTAAATACCCCACTCAGGAGTGAGGACCACCCTGGAGACAGAACTCAGACCAGTACTGAGTTACAGCAACTGTTCTTCTCAGTCAGAGCAGAGTGACATTTAAAAGAGGGGTGGGAGCTGAGGAAGAAACATACAGGTGTGGGTGGGAAAGCCGATTATGGCTACGCAATTGGTGAAATTAATAAGGACAGTAAGCAGAGTCTAAACTATGCTAAAGAATGATGAAAAACAGAATTAACAACACTTTAAGGTTCACTGATATTAAATCCTGGTGAATCGTAAGGTCTTAAGGCACAAAAACACAGATCATCTCTGGTTTATAATTGTGCTTTACAGATGAGCCTTGCCAGAACATTGAAACAATTTAGGGTCATTTTCTTTAGATTCATACATATTTAAACCACATATATTAAACCTTTGCTTTTCAAATCAATATTTAAATTGGTTATAAAGCTTAAACATTTTTACCTTAATGCATTACTTGCATTAAGGTAAAAATTGTTGCGGTATTAGTATCCACCATCACCTCCCTTACACTTACCTTAACCCCTTTTCGATTCAGTGCTATGTCCGTCTAAAGCAGCTCTCTCCCCTCACTTTCTGGTCTCATGGGCCTTGCTGAGGCAGCGGGTACCATTACCATATCCCAGGAAGCATAGCCTTCCATTCAGTAAAGGAGGAGGGGCAAGCTTATCGGCTCGTCATCGGGAGGCCTGCACGCTGAATCAGGAAGATCCGACGGGCCTCTCAATGACATCAGAAAGAACATGACGGCGTGGTGATAGAGCTGTGACTGGGCATGAGAGGATCTCAGTGTGACATCGCTGGATCCGCTGTATGGTTAAGCACCTGAAATCTACAGGTACCACCTTAAAGAGGTTGTAAACCTCTCTGTGGAAGTTGTACCTAGAGACAAGCCTAGAATAAGGATTACCTATAGGTAATGTAAATATCTCCTAAACGTGTGCGGTTTAGGAGATATCTACTGTGTTTTGTGCTGATGATGTCATTGGCACATGCGCTGTGAAGAAACGCAACCCTGTGCCGTTTCTTCACAAGCGAGTGCCAAGATTGGTGGCTCCTGCACGCATACACGAGAGTGACATCACGCATCTCTGGCTAGTCACGGCTTCGGAAGAGGAAAAGAGGGGCGAACATGGATGCGGCCTGCAGCGGGGACGGCACGGGCTTCATTGACAGGCAAGTGTCACATAATGTGCTAGTATGCAATGCTTTTACTTTGCAGGGGCAAAGTAAGGAAGTAAAACCCATCAGGGTTTACTTCCTCTTTAAGGTAAGGGGGAGTAAAATAAAAAAAAATAAAAAACATGGGTGCTGGGTGCAGATCCTCTTTAAATCTTAAGTTGTTACTAAAACCAGAAATAACTGAATGCAGAGGCAACTATATTATAAAGAGTCTTACAGATACAACCGGCCCTTTGAGGGCAACCAAACTGCTGATGCAGCCCACAATATAAAATGTGTTTGACACCCCTGTCCTAAAGATTCAAAAAAAAAAAGACACAACGTTAAAACTGTATTAAACCCAGACTTTAAAGTGATTGTAAAAGTTAGTTTTTTTTTTTAATTAAAAGTCCTGCATTGTATGTGATGAGACTGTCCACAGTGCTGAGTGTAGGAGGTTTTTTCACAGTAAGAGCTGTGAAAATGTGGAACAGACTCCCTCCAGAGGTGGTTCTGGCCAGCTCAGTAGATTGCTTTAAGAAAGGCCTGGATACTTTCCTAAATGTACAGAATATAACTGGGTACTAAGATTTGTAGGTAAAGTTGATCCAGGGTAAATCCGATTGCCTCTCGGGGGATCAGGAAGGATTTTTTTCCCCTGCTGTAGCAAATTGGATCATGCTCTGCTGGGGTTTTTTGCCTTCCTCTGGATCAACTGTGGGTATGGAGTTGGGTGTATGGGATTGTACTGTGTTTTTTATTTTGTTTGTTTATTTTTTGTGGTTGAACTGGATGGGCTTGTGTCTTTTTTCAACCTGACTAACTATGTAAGACCACTGGGCAAATACAGTGTGACATAAAATATTGCAGCAATTGCCATTTTATTCCCTAGGGTCTCTGCTAAAATTATATATATATATATATATATATATATATATATATACACCGTATTTATCGGCGTATACCGCGCACTATTTTGCCCTGAAAATCAGGGCAAAATCGTGGGTGCGCGATATACGCCGATACCCACTTTCCCGCCAAGAGTTTGAATACTGCGCCCGCATATAGCGAGCGCAGTACACTCGTGAATCTTCGGGCAGTCTCGGCGCCTCTCGTACTGACGTCCTGACGTCCTGAGCGTACAGGACGTCAGTGCGAGAGGCGCCCGAGCCTGCCCGAAGATTCACGAGTGTACTGCGCTCGCTATATGCGGGCGCAGTATTCAAAGTCGTGGCGGGAAACGAGCGGGAGGACGCCGCAGAAGGACGCAGGACCCGCCGAAGATGGACACCGGACCCGCCGAAGATGGACACCGGACCCGCCGAAGATGGACACCGGACCCGCCGAAGATGGACACCGGACCCGCCGAAGAGGACACCCGAAGCCGCAGAAGGACGCCGGACCCGACGAGGCCGCAGATGGACGCCGCGCAAGACACCAAAACTGTAAGTACAAAAAAACAAAAAATCTTTTTTTCCCACAGGATTGGGGGCCACTTTGGGGGTGCGCGGTATACGCCAGAGCGCGTTATACCGCGATAAATACGGTATATATATATATATATATATATATATATATAAATATATATTTAGGGGTTGCAAGTAATTTTCCAGCAAAAAATATTTTAACTTAAGTAACAAGTGTCAGAAAAAGATTTGGATTTTAAGTGGTTAAACTTCCTGCATTTGCTCTAAGAAGGAAGTTAGATACAATGTTTCAAGTTGTTAAAAAAACTTGGCAGACTGCCAGACTTTTTCTCCTGACAGCTGAGTGAACAGATAAAGTCTCTCCACTTGTTATATGAAAGAATCGGCAAACTCTGCAATGGGATCATCAGGGGGATTGAATCGAGATCACAATATTTTAACGATTAATTGTGCAGCTCTAACCTGTAGGCCATTTGGGCCCCCTGGAAGCCTGGCACTAAAACCCAGCAAGCAATCCCCACATCCAGCCTTGTTGCTGGGATGTAAAAACCATTGGTAACTTGTGATGAGTGACTTTTACAGTAACAATACTATGGAATATATCACATTTTTAATGCATTAAAGATAAAAATATATATGGCAACTAAGCCAGATGCCACCACACGAGTTTGATGTAATCCTAGGTATACCTCATTTCACTGAAGATTAATGATTCACTGCTATAGTTTCATAATGGAAGAGATTACTAAGATTACTAATAATTCATCCAAATATTTTAATTAAAATACCCACCTTTGCTTCCTTAGTGAATCACACACTGTTAGCAAAGTAGTAATTTCAAGACATTACACTGACAGCAAAATAAAAATATAGTTGAATTGGTTGATCACTTAATTATCCTCTCAATTTATCTAACTTGAAGTGAGCCATATTTTACACAATATACACATTTAAGGCATAATACTGAAGCTTTGACACATTGCTAAACATCAGCCTAAACATAAGAAAGCAAATTAATAATATATCTGTATGCCTCCTTATTTGGAAGGATTATGGACTCAAAGATAGCATGTTTTTGTACTCGCCATAAAATTATTTTCGCGTTGATCGATAGATACAATTTTGATTTAAGATCAATCTTTACCAGTTGGTTATGCTGCGCATTTCCAAGAGTAGAACGCTAGATACAAAAAAAAACTGCACCGAAGGACAAAATAACCAACCAAGATCAACCAAACAGAAATGAGCGGTAACCAAACAAAGTGGTTCTGTATGTCTAATAGCATAGGCCTGAGATATAGTTTAAGGAATGCATTTAAACATGCTAGCAGAAGTGACAAGTTCCTTGGGTCAGGAACCATCAACCACAACAAGCAAGAAAATCAGTCCAGAGAAAAGATGAAGCAACCTGAAGGTAAACCCTAATAGCCCTGACAACATTTGGTATGTAAATGGATTTACTTAGAGCATGGGTCTTCAAACTATGGCCCTCCAGTTGTTCAGGAACTACAATTCCCATCATGCCTAGTCATGTCTGTGAATGTCAGAGTTTTACAATGCCTCATGGGATGTGTAGTTCTGCAACAGCTGGAGGGCCGTAGTTTGAGGATCCCTGACTTAGAGAGTGAAAAAATGGACATAGAGACAGGAGTACAATACTATAAAATATTAAGGTGAAAAACAGAAACCACCTTAGCGAGAAAGGAAGTGCGAGGTCTCAAAACCAACTTAAACCAACAATAGGGTCGCTTCTCCTCTCGGCCAATCGGGTGACGGGTCTCAGGACCAGCTTTCTGATTGGCCGGGAAGAAAATCAGGAAGACAATAGCGAATAGCAAATATTAACAAACTAGGGTGGGCTCAGGGTGAAGTGCTCTGCGCCCCAAGCCCACTCTTTTTTTGAAGCCAATTAGAGCCTCAGGCTCTAATCATGTGCGTGCAAAAGAAAAAAAAAACATAAAAAAAATTAAACCCATGCATCCGGTGCCCTGCATGTAGATTAGGGGCCGGATGCATGGATTAGGGGGCACCGCCCTGTATGGACGGGCAGCACTGGCCCCAACACAGACACATGTCTAGTCTAAGTTATGATCACCAAAAAGGCCAGCTTTTGAAACAACCACCAAACAAATAGGGTCTGGATTCAGATTTTCTAAGGATCACTGAAATTGTCACTTGGCTTGTCACTTGGCATACTGGTTGCAGCTCTGCAGCAGTCTTCAAAATGGGCACAGAACTTAGAAACAGGGATGGAGCCCATAGCCGAGATTTCACATATATACAGTCCAATGTAGAGCTGCACGATTTTGGCCAAAATGAGAATCACGATTTTTTTGCTTAGAATGAAGATCACGATTCTCACGGCGTAAAATCTTTTACATTTATACCAAAAAAAAATGGGCTAACTTTACTGGCTATTTTTTTTTAAATTCATTAAAGTAGTTTTTTCCCCAAAAAATTGCATTTAAAAAGACTGCTGCGCAAATACAGTGCAACATAAAATATTGCAACAACCGCCATTTTATTCTCTAGGGTCTCTACTAAAAAATTATATAATGTTTGGGGGTTGTAAGTAATTTTCTAGCAAAAAAAATAAATAATTTTAACTTGAAAAGAGCGGTCAGAAAAAGGTTTGGTGTTTAAGTGGTTAAACGTTCCTAATTTACATACAGAAGTTTATTCTTTTGATGTGATACAATGTTCAGACTTAACTTTCCACTGATAAAGAATGTTTTCAAAACTTGGCAGGCTGCCCAGACTTTGACTTTTGGCTGAGAGCAGACAGGAAATTCTTTGCATACCAAAGTGCAGAGAGAAAATTATTTTCATGTCAAAGATCGTGAAACCCCGTGTCAAGAATTGCAACGGGAAAAACATTGCGATAACGATTCTTGACGATTACCGTATTTATCGGCGTATACCGCGCACTTTTTTGCCCTGAAAATCAGGCCAAAATCGTGGGTGCGCGATATATGCCGATACCCACTTCCCGCGCTGTGTTCGAACCACTGCGCTGACATATACCGAGCGCAGTACACTCGGGTATAGTCGGGCAGGCTCGGCTCCTCTCGCGGTCACGTCCTGTACGCGAGAGGAGCCGAGCCCACCCGACTATACCCGAGTGTACTGCGCTCGGTATATGTCGGCGCAGTGGTTCGAACACAGTGCGGGAAGCGGGGATCGAGCGGGGAGGACACCACGAAGGATGCTGGACCGGACGAGGCCGCCGATGGACAGGACGCAATGGACGATGGGCAGGACGCAATGGACGACGGGCAGGACGCAATGGACGACAGGCAAGACACCGACAAGGGGCATCCAAACTAAGTATTTTTTAATTTTGTTTGCAGGAATTTCCCTTCAAGTTCGGGTGTGCGCGCTATACGCCGGGGCGCGTTATAGCCCGATAAATACGGTAATTGTGCAGCTCTAGTCCAATGCGAGCACCAAACACCCAAGAGTCTCAAAGGTTCTTATTGCTGTAGTGATGTGATCATTTCTTTGCCCATTTACCAAGTGTATACTCTTGTTATGCAATGTTTTTTTCCCCTTTTCCAATATGGTTGCTATGCTCTCCCTCACCAAGGATGAGGTCATCAAGAAGAGCAGAGGATGACAAGGGGTTTTGTGGGTAAGTGGGTGGAGAGACAGACATGTGAAGAGAGATAGAACAATTAATTCCTGCTAAGAGAACACAGGCTGTGTAAGAGCTGCTGCTGCAGATTCATCTCTCTGAGGCCCCGTACACACGACCGAGTTTCTCGGCAGAATTCAGCCAGAAACTCGATCGGAGCTGGATTCTGCCGAGAAACTCGGTCGTGTGTACACTTTTCAGCGAGGAAGCCGATGAGGAACTCGTCGGGCCAAATAGAGAACATGTTCTCTATTTCCTCGTTGTTCAATGAGGAAAGTCGGCCCGCCGAGATCCTCGGCGGCTTCAACACTAAACTCGACGAGGAACTCGATGTGTTTGGCACGTCGAGTTCCTCGGACGTGTGTACGGGGCCTGAGACATACATAGAGACTGTTAATGATTTTAATGATTTTATGTTCCTGTTTGGAAACTACTTTATGTTGGATGGTTCTCTGACTGTTATTTCTTCAATACATTGACTTTCAAATACAATGCTGTGTGGATTACTGTCTATGTGAAGATATATTTCTCAATTGGGATTTCACTTGCTATAGCCCCCATTGGGTGGAGGCACTGTGCTTGTTAAAGATCCTATCCTTATCACACAGATTATAAAGACTATACAGGTGACGCCATCATACCTCAGTAGCTGCAGAAACAGATAAAAATATTGCTACATTGGAAACATTGAATAATAGCAGAAAAAAATGCATTTCAGAGAGAACATGCAATATTTTAAGACTTTACATAAAGTCTCAGAAATCTTTGGTCTTCATGTTATATAGTTTGAATTCCATGTCATAGATATATTTATCATAATATCGCCCAGAGGCAATTCAGTTTGCATGTGTCGCGCTATATAAGTTTTTCACTCACTCACTCACTCACTCACTCACTCATCATGTAAAAAAAAACATTCTACACTTAATTTTTTTGTAAATTTTTCCAACAAAAAAATGCCCAATTAATCCCCAATTGTTCTGTTTTTTTCCAGGCCTTCCAGCTCTAGTCAGAACTAGAGTTTTCCCATGAGCACCCTCCTTTCTGATTGCAGACCACTAGCTGTCACTCAGTAGGGGGCATGTCTGAGGCCCCGTACACACGACAGAGGAACTCGACGTGCTTGGCACGTCGAGTTCCTCGTCTCGTTTTGGGATGAAGCCGCCGAGGAGCTCGGCGGGCCGCCTTCTCCTATAGAACAACGCGGCCAACGAGAAAATAGAGAACATGTTCTCTATTTTCTCGTCGAGCTCCTCGGCGGCTCCATCGAGCCAAAACTGTACAGACGACAGAGATTCTCGGCAGAATCCGGGTTTTGACCGAGTTTCTCGGCGAATTCTGCCGAGAATCTCTGTCGTGTGTACGAGGCCTGACTGCGGCAGAGAGATCGCTGCTTCCAAACAGAGAACAAGGGTGCTTTTCTGAAGTGTATGCCAGAACACAGACATTTAAATGGCTCTGGAAATCAATTAAAAATAATAAAACGACATTTTCCAAATAGCATTTTACTGTATATCTGCATTGCTTTTTATTATAAAAATCTACAAAATTAGACAGCTGGAAAATGCCCTTTAGAGGTTCCATCTATAAAAGCAAAAAAAAAAACAAGAGAAAAATCAACGATACATTTGCATTCCTTTCACAATTAAACACCTGTCAAGGGCTTTATGTCCCTCAAAGCAGTTATTTAAAATTCTAGTTAAAAATGGAAATGCTATCATCGTATCATCAGCACTTAAGGGAAAATTCCTGTTTTATTTAAAAAAATTAACTTGGCATATGAAATAGCCAAACGAGGGATTTTGTAATGTAATCTTATGAAACATTACCTTTGCCTACAGCCAGCAAAAAAAGAGGGGAGGGGAAAAAAATAAATTCCCTTTAGATCTTCCTTGTAACAAACGATGTTCTTATTTTTTTTTTACAGCCGGAGTTTAATCCTCTGGAAGTGATGAGATGACTATATTAAAAAGGAGGACTCCCCTGTGTATTACTCTAGCAAGATTTCAAGTGCACTGGAATGGCCTAGCTGAATATCCACAAGTCAGAAGTAATGCCGCGTACACACGATCATTTTTCAGCATGTCCAAAAAACGAAGTTTTTTCAACTTCATCATTAAAAACGACGTTGCCCACACACCATCGTTTAAAAAAAATTATGAACAAAGCGTGGTGACGTACAACGGCACTCTAAAGGGGAAGTTCTATTCGCCTTTGGGCTGCTTTAGTTGATTCCGTGTTAGTAAAAGACGATTCGCGCTTTTCTGTCTGTTACAGCGTGATGAATGTGCTTACTCCATTATGAAGGGTAGTTTTACCTGAACAAGCGCTCCCGTCTCATAACTTGCTTCTGAGCATGCGTGGGTTTAAAATGTCGTTTTAGCCCACACACGATCATTTTTTACTACCCGAAAAACAAAATTTTTTAGAAGCCGAAAAACTATGTGAAGCCCACACACAATCATTTTAAATGACGTTTTTAAAAACTTCGTTTTTTTTCATGCCGAAAAATTATCGTGTGTATGCGGCATAAGGTTCTACTTATGTAGGAGAGTTGTGCAAGTACCCGATTTTGACCGGTATCGGCTTCATGAAGTCCATGTACAGCAGAGCTCACAGTGAAGGAGTACAAGAAGCCAATCAGTTAATAGCAGACAAGAAACATGCTGTTAGAAGGCCAGTCACAGGCTTGGGCAGGTCCATGACAGTCACACATAAAATGGGTTTAAAATGACTGGGGGGGGGGGGGGTTATTTTATCCTTGAATGGTTTACCATTAGATCTGGGCTGAATCAATTTTCAACTGAAGAAATTATATGCACTTACAGTATATAACAATAATTAAGCTTAGAAAGTCAATTTGATAAGCTTTAATCAAAAACAACTAAATTCCAAATTCTCCTACATAAGTAGAACCTTACTTGCATGCAGGAGCCTCCGATCACGGCACAGACCCTTTAGAAATGGCACAATCCTGCCCTTTCTTCAGTGTGCATGCACCAATGATGTTTGTGCAATGGTATATGGTAGATATATCCTAAACCTGAAATTTAGGAGATATTTCCAGTACCTACAGGTAAGCCTTATTATAGGCTTACCTGTAGGTACAAGTGGTGAGACAGGGTTTACAACCACTTTATGAATCAGGAATATCAGCAATAATCAGTGCATACAGTTGTGCTCATAAGTTTACATACCCTGGTAGAATTTATGATTTCTTCCCCATTTTCAGAGAATATATAATTCAGAACACAAAAACTTTTCTTTCACTCATGGTTAGTGTTTGGCTGAAGACATTTATTATCAAATCAACTGTGTTTACTCTTTATAAATTATAAAGGCAACAGAAACTCCAGAACCTTCACTTTATTCTGCTGTAGACAATGACAGGTCGACTTGGCCTTGTGTTTTAGATCATTATCATGTTGGAATGTCCAAATACGTCCCATGCGCAGCTTCCCGACTGATGAATGCAAATGTTCCTCCAGTATTTTTTGATAACATTCTGCATTCATCTTGCCAACAATTTTGACCAAATTTCCTGTGCCTTTGTAGCTCACACATCCCCAAAACATCAGCTATCCACCTCTGTACCTTTCATTATAGGCCTTGTTGACACCTCTCCAAATGTAACGTTTATGGTTGTGGCCAAAAAGCTCACTTTTGGTCTCATCACTTCAAAAGACTTTGTGCCAGAAGATTTGAGGCTTGTCTCTGTGCTGTTTGGCATATTGTAAGCAGGATACTTTGTGGCATTTACGTAATGGCTTTCTTCTGGCGACTCGACCATGCAGCCCATCTTTCTTCAAGTACCTCCTTATTGTGCATCTTGAAACAGCCGCACCACATGTTTTCAGAGAGTCCTGTATTTCACCTGAAGTTATTTGTGTTTTTTTTTGCATCCCAAACTATTTTCCTGGCAATTGTGGCTGACATTTTAGGTGCCAGCACTCTAACAAACAAAGTCAAATAAAAATAAGTAGTGCAGCGCTAAATAGTCATGAGTGGTAAACTAATTAGAATAACCACACGATGATGGATAGAACCAATCAATATTAGTAAATGTGAAACACATAGCAAATTATATTATAGTGAAAGTCCATATGTGATAAACACACGGTACAGGGAAAATCCTTCCAGGCAGCAACACTGAATGCTGAATGACCAGTTGACTGAAGAGATCAAGGTTACTTCATACAGGAAAAAAGTGAGGTACTCTTACCATGTAAGATGGACCCATCTGTTATTCAACAGTGGGTCAGATAAGCTTGGGGTATCAGAGACCTAGATCTATGCGGTAAGGTCTCACAGGTTGTCCAAACGGTCTGGATGGCTTCTATGAGGCAGGTATCGGGAGGTGAGGTGGAGAGATACTAATCCTTCCGCTGACAAATGACTGTGGAAATAGATCCATATGGGCTCCAAAAATGCCCAAAAAAAAAAGGCTCCAAATGGTGCAGATCATAAAAAAACTATGAAGGTTTATTGAAGTAAAATGGTCATACAGAAAATGACACAAAATTTGATAGTAAAAGTGATCACGTAAACAAAATGAAATAAAAGCAGTATGGGGTGCAATGATAATAATACTATTAAAAGTAGTCTAGAGTTCACTCTAGAAGAATGGCGGATATGGTAAACCCCCGGATGCTCACATCCACACGGGACTAGCCAACCCTTCCTTATTTAACCCTCCGGGAGCTATTGCTCCGGCCATTAATGTTTTCCGGAGTTTGGTGTTGGAAGACCTAGATAAACTCCAAAATAAAAAAATATATACCGACCCAAAAATTAAGAGAGGTTTAAAAAAACTCTGTGAACAAAAGGACCTAGTCATCCGTCCGGCCGACAAGGGGGGAGCCTTAGTCGTGCTGGACAAGGCTGACTATGTCAAAGAAATGGATAAAATATTGGGGGATTCAGAAACCTACTCTCTGATCCATACCAATCCTACTTCCCAATATAAGAAGTGCCTCGTTGAGCTGGTCAATGAGGGTTTCTCTTTGGGGATTCTGAACAAAAAAGAGCGCGATTTCCTGATACCAGTTGTACCTAGGATTCCAGCCATATATTACCTCCCCAAGGTTCATAAAGACCCAATTAATCCCCCTGGCCGCCCGATAGTCAGTGGGATTGATTCGGTCACATCCAGGATAGGCAGATATGTGGACTTCCATCTTCAACCATTGGTCAGACTCATGCCGTCCTATCTTAAGGATACGGGTGACACCATCAGGCTATTGGAATCAGTTTCCTTTAGTGACGACATGATTCTGGCCACTGCCGATGTGACTGCATTATATACGTGTATTCCTCACCGATTGGGTTTTGATGCAGTAGAGTACTATCTGTCTCTGAGCACTACCCTGTCGGTGATACAACGTAATTTCATCATGCAGCTCCTCATTTTTGCAGCCCAACATAACTATTTCTGGTTTCAAAACAATTTTTATTTGCAAACTAGGGGTGTGGCCATGGGGGCCAAATTTGCCCCCAGTCTGGCCAATCTCTACATGGCTAAATGGGAGGAGGATGTCGTCTATGCCCTTAAAAGACCAGAACTGGTCCTTTGGGCCAGATATATAGACGACATCCTCCTCTTATGGAAAGGCGACTTAGAATCGCTTAATGACTTCATGTCGACATGAGGTATTCGACTGAGCCATGAGGCTAGTTCTACCTCTGTGCATTTTCTCGACTTGGAGATCAAAGTAGTCGAACAACATCTAGAATTTAGTACATACTTCAAACCAACCGATCGTAACGGCTACATACCGCTGGATAGCTGCCACCATCCCCAGTGGTTAAAATCCGTCCCTCGGAGCCAGTTTTTGCGACTTAGGCGGAATTGTACTAAGACTGAAGACTTTATTGCCCAATCTACGGTCCTGAAAGACAGATTTGTAGAGAAGGGGTATGAAGTAGGAGAACTGGAAGCAGAAATTGAGCGAAGCCTACATTTGGATCGCAGTTCGCTTCTGGAGGTTCGCCCTAAGAAAGCCACGGACGATAAATTCCGGTGGTCTTTCTTCACCACATATTCTGTCCAGTCCAGGCAAATTAAAGAAATACTTGCAAAACACTGGGGTGTTCTAAGAAATGACAGAGTTTTGGGTCCGGTCATACCAGATAGGGCGGGCGTCATTTTCAGGGGGGCTAGATCCATTCAAGGACAGATAGCCCCGAATGTCATTGATGCCCCGAAACAGGTCACCTTTTTTCAGGACTGCAAGGCTTTTTTCCCCTGCCGCAGGTGTAATGTGTGTTTGCACAACACAAGCGGCAGACGGAAAAGTGAAACTTTCCAGTCTACGACCACCTCCAAAATATACCAGATGAAACATTTCACGACATGCGCCACCCGATACGTTGTTTACCTTCTAACTTGCCCTTGCAAGAAACAATATATCGGGAGGACTATTAGAACCTTCACGGTTCGAGTGAACGAGCACATAGCTAACATCTTGCTGGGCAAAACCAACCATAGTGTTCCACGACACTATTTGCAATATCATGACAAAAATCCCCATGGGACTCAGTTTTTGGTTATTGATCGTTTTGTACCCCACTGGAGAGGTGAATCCCGCATACGGGGTGTATCGCAGTTAGAAACATACTGGATACATGAATTACGCACATACCAACCATTCGGTATGAACGTAGAATGGGATATTAATTCATTCATAAACAAGGCCTAATCTTATTAATATTTGAGTTATTTTAATTTATTTTTGTCTTTTTTGCGTTAGCAAACCACAGAGTTTATATACAAAATATTTTTTTAACTGTGATCCTCAATAGATCCAGCAACTTGTGATTCACATTTTATATGGTTGACATTTCTGAGAGGTGTATGTTTACAATGCATAGATATACATATTTTTTGCACTTTGTGACACATGTTTTTTGTGTAAAAGGTCCTGGGGTTGTGCTGCCCTTTTTTCCCCCCTTGAGGGCGACATTTCCCCCTTTTTTCACGTTTTATTCCCCATGCACGTTTTTCTTTAATATAGGAGCACGCAGGGATGATCATATTATGAGCGTGAAGGATTCACTTCATCGCTCATATGTTAAGAGTCTGGCAGCCTTGCCAGTACAGTTTAAACCAACACCCAGATGGAGATGGTTGAGCGGCGCCTTTCTGTCAGACTCACACGTCAGAGGAGCCGCGCCCCCATTGGCCATCGGATGCCATGTGTTTAATGGTGCCGCGCTCCCATTGGCCACCAAGCGACGTGTGCTTTCCCGTCGCGTGATGACGTCACACGCGGCGTGAATTCGCACACAGGCGTTGCGCTCCAGGGTGGTTCTGGGATGTCTGGGGACGCCAGGCTAGCGTTGCAAGGTAGATCGAGCAGCGCACTGGCTTGTGTCCCCAGACAAGACATTAGTCAACACTTCCTGCATTAGATGCAGGTTAGCCTCGATTCATGGGAGGATTCAATATGGATCGTTTCAACAGAAAGGTGGAGAGTATCCATTGCAGCCCAGATACAGGTGGCAAACATCCCTCCCCACTTTTCACTTCCCCCTTTTTTTGTTTACTCCAAATAATCACTGATATGAATCTATGAACCTAATACAGGCTGCATAATGAATTCATGGGTTTAACACATGTTGCACAATGGGAATGATGTAATATTTGTTTTCCTTTTTTGTAACTGTATGGTTTTCAGATAAGGTTTTGTTTATTCATTTCCTGTTTGTTTAAAAGCTGATTGATGATTGGTAACCATTTGGTCGGGAGCATTGCCGGATCAGATTGGTTAATTACCGAGCTTACCTGGTTGGTCCGCCCACCTGGTTTGACTAAGCAATTTCATTATATATATGTGGCAATATGGGGGTGAAGGTAGATGCCCCAGTTGAAGTCCACTTGGACGAAACGCGTCGGGCTTGCTATACCTGCACCCCATATTGCTTTTATTCAAATTTTTTATTGAAGTGATCACTTTTATGTCATTGGTTTTATTTCAATAAAACCTACCCTCTTTTACCTGCACCATCCGGAGCATTGTTTTCTTTCTCTTCCCTGCATGACTTGCTTGGATACAAAGTTTTTTCAAAACTCCATACCAGTGTGCACCTTGCATCAGTGGACACCACTGTTCGCATCACCAGTTGGCGTTTAAAGAATCGGACTCTTGGTTCCTGTCCACGGATTCGAGTTGGAGCGAGTACACCTACGGTGAGGTTCCAGTCCAGGCCTACAACCATTCAACAGGATACCCCGTGGTGAGTCTACCATTGTACCAACATCCAGCCGAGCAGAGCCGAGCCGATCCCTTACATGCCTTTATGATCTGCTGTCGCTGACAAGCAGATCCACGACATCTGGTAAGAGTATTCCATCTATTTTCGATTCTACCGTGCAGAAAGTTTTTCCAAAGATGAGGATGTGGTCATACACCCCATATTGATGGACTTTTTCCTTTGTGTTTTTCTTTTTGTGCTGGTTGTTTTAAATGGACACTCACTCACAGGTTATTGTGTTATCATCACATTGATGCATAATTTGTTCTTTATAAGAATTTTTAGCGCTGCATATTGTTTCACTATGGTGCAATGTCCCCTGAGAGATAACTCTTAGGTGAAGGTCTCTGTGTCGCAGCAGTAAAGGAACAGTATTTAGTCCTAAGTTTTCATCTCGCTAGCGTTGGGGCCCAGTTGTCCTATTGGTGCACGTGAGAATAGTCTCAAGCCTGTAGACAGCAATAAGGATATTAACCACTTGCTTACTGGGCACTAAAACCCCCCTCCTGCCCAGATAAATTTTCAGCTTTCAGCGCTGATGCACTTTGAATGACAATTGTGTGGTCATACAACACTGTACCCTAATGACATTTTTTAATTTTTTTTCCCACAAATAGAGCTTTCTTTTGGTGGTATTTGATAGGGGTGCAACGGATCAAAAAACTCAGGGTTCGGATCGTTCCTCGGATCAGAGTCACGGATCGGATCATTTTTCGGATCAGCAAAAAAAATTGCAGCCTCATTGTGCCCCCATTGCAGCCTCACTGTGCCCCCAATTGTCGCCTCACTGTGACCCCAATTGCAGCCTCGCCAGGGCGGAGGAAGTGAGGGCGGCCAGCAGGGCCGGATTTTCTTTCCCTGCCGCCCCAAGGCCAGGTTCCGCAATGCACCCCCTCCCCACCAACCGAATTAACCCCCCCCAATCAACGGAGAATAGCAATTGGATGGCAGGGGCGGCATGGTTAGTTCAAATATTTTTTGTTTCTATTTTTTTTTTTCTAATCACTTTTTTTATAGCTTGTCGTTTTACTTTTTTTTATATAATTTTCTTATTATTATTTTTCTTATTCTTTACTTTTTACTTATTTTATTAATTTAATTATTATTTCTTATTTTTTTTACACTTAACTTTATTGCACAGAAAACAATTCCCTGTGTGATAGCAATAGGAGGTGACAGGTTCTCTTTATTATGGCGCCCATAGCTTCCTGACGACGCAACTTTGATTTGCGAAACGCGTAGAGGCCTATGGGTAAGCGGAACTACGTCACACGCACACCTCCACACAGTGTATTGCAATTGAACCGCTCTGAACCGAGGCGTGGAGTGCACGCCGGCGGAACAGTAAGGAGAGCGGTAACGCTGAACAGACTAGTGCCGGTTTACAGGCACTGGGACATGTGAGTGTACAATTCTCCCTCTTTTTATGCTATCGAGCAAATAAATGTTATGGTTTTAAACGTACTACACCATATCAAGCCTTTATTTTTGTAAGCTATTCACCTCATGGGGGAGCAGGCAGCGGAATAAGAACATCTCAAATCTGGTGGAAAACAAGGCTGATCCTGTTACAGCTCTTTTATAAGTGTGGTCTGGTGAGCGCATTATTTGTTAAAAGGTGGTGGAGACACGACGGGTGAAAAAGTCACATTTATTTTGCTGGAATCGGGGATAGTTGCACTTTGAAGGAGAAAAGGACTTTTTTAGTTGCACAAATCACTATTTATTCATCTATATTTATTTATATATTTGGAAACACGGAATATTGTTGGTTTATTGGTTACTATATATACTTATTTATATTGAGTATTGCATATTGCTTGGTTGGTGCACATTGATTAATTATAAGTGTATATGATTTATTTATTTATATATATATATATATATATATATATATATATATATATATTTACTTATTAATGCACAAGGGTTAACACACCAAATTCACTATATTTATATAAGTTCACAGGGTCAGCGCAGTAAAAACCTCTTCTTTCATATTAGCACACTTCCTAACAGAAGTGTTTCACTATTACTGCAGCAGACCAATTGTTAAGATGAGATTAATGAGCGCCGGTGTAAGAGAACTGTCACCTTCCGTCCGAGGCGCTCTCTGGCGCATGTGCGCGCACACGGGCGTCCTGAGGTACTTAGGCGCACCACGGGCGCGCACATGGGCGCGGGCAACGGACGCCGTGCACGCCCCTAGCGCCAATTGGCGCCAGACTGCCTATTTAAGGAAGTGCCCTGACCCCAGACCCTTGCTGACTGGTCTTCAGCTTGTACCCTGAGACTCTGAACCCTGCTGTTATCTTGTTGATCTCCTGTTGCTGAACCTGGCTTGCCCTGACCCTGTTCCTGAACTCTGTTACACTCTGACTACCGGTTTCTGATCCTGGCTACCCACCTGACGCTTCTACCGCTTGGTACCTCACTCCCCGCTTACCACTTGACCCGGCTATCTGTATGACCTGCATCTGCTTCCTGTGTTACGCCCTGGCAACCCCCAAGTGTCGGCGACTTGCTCCTGCGACTTCCGGCTGCAAGTCTTCCAGGAACTACTCATCCCGGTTCGCACCTCCCGCTACTGCTGTTGGAGTCTTCATCTGCAGGCACTCGTGTTCCTCCTGTCCCTTGGTGTCCTCTGTTTCATCTCCAGCGGTACCAGGGCTGGAGATACAAGAGAGGCCGACCTCGTCATCTCAGTCTCCCATCAGGTACGTGACAGCCGGTGACTAAAACACAATCACATACTATCATCTATAATTTCCACTTGTAAATCAACAATTAAACATTTATATACACTGGGTATTAATGATCACGTGTGAGCCCTAACACCTAGGCAACTTTAGAGGATAGAAACAGTGTTGTCTGGTAACATAAACTGTATATTCATTGCAATGCTTCTTCATCCCATTATCTGTAAAATATCTACTTTGAATACCAATCAACAATTTACTATATTTACTTTATTATTCTCACACTTCTAAATTGATAGTCCTTTCAAGACACCCCACTACAAAGGACACACCGCACTAACATGATACTTAAAATATACCAATGACAATGTGGGCTCAACACTGATCAAGTTGTCATTGTACTTACTTAAGCCATGTGCTTTAGAAGTCATAATGGCATCGGCTATATGACTAAAACAATTTTCACTTGTGGTAAAGAGGCGCACATGTGCCGCTATTTGTAGAACAATGACAGTATGATCACAATGTCATGCAAGCTATTCTGGAAAATGTGAATTATGAATGTATGGAGAACTCTGTTTACTCATTCATCTCGCAGGGTGATTAGCACGTCAGTGAGTCGGCCAACATACCCCAGCACGTTGATTTATGTTTCCTGCTGTACATAAGAAATACCTGAATGCATAACTTTTGTTTTATATTCACTAAACGTAAGTGTAAATCATTAACTTGGTAATAATAACAGATTTAGCAAACCCTCAGCCCATCATTTTACCCTCCCTCCGCTAATGTCTGAACTACAAGACACAATAGTCACTAAATAATTCATCATTTTTGAGTATAGAATCTGTCCTGATGACTACTAATAATTCCAGGCAGCAATTCTAATTTATTGCTGGTATGCGAGACATAACATGATCAGATATCTGTTCTAAATGCTCATTAATTAACACAGAGGCGACAGAGCTTTACTTAAAATGTACCTGAAGTCTATTTTTTATTTTTCATTTTGGATATAGTGGTAATAGGGTTGAACTTCTGTATGTTTTTTTGGGGGTTTTTTTTCTGTCTTTGTCTCCACTGAGAAAATGAATTCTATTTTTCCTGGTAATCATTTTAGAAATCCCAAATTTTGTCACCAGAACAAGTAGAAAGGAAATCTTCACGTGGGAACACTTGAACTGATGACAACTGTCTTATGTTTAAAAGATTTCTTCTCACTTCCTGTTAAGTCTACAGGACAAGAAATGAAGGGACTTATGCCAAATTGGACAGAGAAGACAAGAAAAAAACCCCAGGAGGTTTCATCCCTTCCGTACTCTATCCAAAACGAAAATAAGTTTTGGTTTTACATATACTTTAATGTGAACCTGTGTTTAGCTCATGCACAGAAAAATAACATGATCACTTTAATGCACGCCTTCCCACAGCTGTCTATACTTATCTTCCCCTTCGCTCCCTTGCCACTTGCTTTACCTGTAAAATTAAATAAGAAGCCCTGTGTTTCACGATGCTTTACTTGAAGATTACATAGGCACCAGTTACATGTGACGGCACTGGATGCCAGAGCAGCTGTTTTGTCAGATATGGCGACCCGTTAGAAAGTATAACGGAAGTGACGTTTTGTCGCCGCCATCTTGCTACACCCTGCACTTGTCCATAGTAAGGATACACTGAGAAGGGGGTAAGCGGACATCTTATTACACCCACAGGAGTTTTGCAATATACAGAGTTTTTTTTAACAGTAAACTGAGTTTATATAGTCAAATACATTCATTTCCCATTGAAAACGTCAATTTGTGACGAAACGCGTCTGGGACAGCGTGCAGTGACGTCACCGCGTTCAGGAAGGACTTCTGCTATATGCCGGCCGGCATTTGTTTTTATGCTCATACTTGCTGTACGCTTGTAAGTAGTTTTAATTACTTTTAAATAAATTGTTGATACCTACTACCCTATGTGCGGTCTCCTTCCCTACATGTTCACTATCGACTGGGCAATAAGAGACGGTTTGAGGAGGAGTGCTGCACATTAGATCTCGTATATCCCGCCGAGGATTTCTGTGTATTGTGGTCTGTTTACATCCCGGGTTCAATCCAAGCTGTTCCTCATACTCTGGAGTATCCTGGTGTTAACCATAAATAACGCTGTTATTTGGTTGCCTTGTGGTAAGCCTCAGTCCATGTGGTGGCGGATCACACTTATGTCATTAATCACACACTGGGTGTCGTTTGTTCTGGATTTCATTATTTTGGACTTTTATGTTGCATATGTGCACTATTAAGGACTCATTTACATTTATTTTTGCACGTATTTTGTGCGATCTTCTCCTTAAATAATTTGATAAATTTTTGTGGATACACATAAGGACTTTATTGCATGTATTAGGTTGGCGCAATTTTTCTGCTTTTTTCTATTATTTTGTGTTAGGTCACGCAATTGCTGCCTCCATATTTATTCACTTAATCGATTTATTATTTGTTAGCGCAATTTTTTCCCTTTTCCATAGTCAAATACAGTACTTAAAACTCCGTCTTCCTGTTGAATTTTAAAAGCTGCGGCAAGCCTGCTGATCTTACAGGTTTGTCAATCTGACAGAAGTTCGCTGCTTCTAAAATTCAACATCTAAAGAGTAAGATGGAGTTGTAAGTACTGTATTTGACTATATAAACTCGGTTTACTGTTAAAAAAATGTGTAAAATGCAAAACTCCGGTGGGTGTAACAAGATTTCCGCTTACCCCCTTCTCAGTGTATCCTTACTATGGAGAAGTGCGGGGTGTAGCAAGATGGTGGCAAAGAAACCTCACTTTCGTTACACTTTGATGGGTCGGCTAATCGAATGAAACACAGCCATTCACCAAGTACCAGCGCTGCCATGTGGAAGGAAGTGAATTACATGCTCCCCATACCTGTTAGTACCAGCTATGTAAGTTTGCTTCCGTAGGCGAACAGAAAAATAGAGAATAAAATGGACAGATGTTTCAGTGCGGACAATACAAACATGAACAGCAAGATCTTAAGATCACATCTGGATAAGCCAGAGGAAGGTCCAAACCTCCCTCCCTACAGACAATGTCTTCCAGACCTTCAGTCTAAAAAAGGGATTTTTAATACAGCTTACCTGTAAAATCCTTTTCTTGGAGTACATCACGGGACACAGAGCGGCATATTCATTACTATGTGGTTATATGGAGTACCTTCAGGTGATGGACACTGGCAATCTCAAACAGGAAGTGCCCCTCCCTATATAACCCCCTCCCATAGGAGGAGTACCTCAGTTTTGTAGCAAGCAGTATGCCTCCCAAAATGGTCCCCATAAGAGGGGTGGGAGCTCTGTGTCCCGTGATGTACTCCAAGAAAAGGATTTTACAGGTAAGCTGTATTAAAAATCCCTTTTTCTTTCTCGTACATCACGGGACACAGAGCGGCATATTCATTACTATGTGGGATGTCCCAAAGCAATGCTTACAATGAGGGGAGGGAGAACATCTTCCCAAGACAAAAGGATTTAATTTAGAGATATACTTAAATCATAATAAATCCAACTTAGTTGAGAAAAAATAATTTTAAATTTTAAATTTAACTCAAAAGGGAGCCCCCGGAATCCGAGGGTCTCAAACTGCAGCCTGCAGCACTGCCTGCCCAAAGGCTGTATCAGTATTCCTTCTTACGTCCAACTGGTAGAATTTTGTAAACGTGTGGACAGAAGACCAGGTTGCCGCCTTGCAAACTTGAGCCATAGAGATCTGGTGGTGTGCTGCCCAGGAGGCGCCCATGGCCCTAGTAGAATGAGCCTTTAATGATAACGGAGGAGGCAACCCTTTCAAGCCGTAGGCCTGAGAGATTAACTGTTTAATCCATCTCGAGATGGTGGATTTTGCAGCTGCCTGCCCCTTCTTGGGCCCATCCGGTAAAATGAACAACACATCTGTTTTCCGGATCTTCTCTGTAGCTTTAAGATAGGCCTTCATGGCCCTGACAATATCCAAGGTAAGCAGCAACCCTTCCTTTCTGGAAGTAGGTTTAGGGAAGAAGGATGGGAATACCAAATCCTGGTTTAGATGAAAACTGGATATAACCTTCGGTAGGAAGGAAGGATGAGGGCGGAGAACGACCTTGTCCTTATGTAAAATAAGATATGGTTCCTTACAGGATAAGGCTGCCAGTTCCGATACTCTTCTGGCGGAAACTATGGCGACCAAAAATACTAACTTCCTTGTTAGTAAAACCAAAAGGAATTTCAGCCAACGGCTCAAAAGGTTGTTTCTGTAAACTTGACAGAACAAGATTTAAATCCCACGGACAAAGCGGGGATTTAACTGGAGGATTAATACGTAAGACCCCTTGAAGGAAGGTCTTAACTAGCGAGTGGGTGGCCAGCGGCCGCTGAAACCACACTGACAAAGCTGAAATCTGTCCTTTGATTGTGCTTAATGCCAGTCCTTTATCCACTCCTAGCTGGAGAAAACTTAATACTCTATCGATGGTAAATTTGCGAGAAAGCCATCGCTTGGACTCACACCAGCCTACATAGGCCTTCCAGACCCTGTAATAAATCACCCTAGAGACCGGTTTCCTGGCTCTGATTAGGGTAGAGATTACTTTCTGAGACAGATCTCTACCCCTGAGAATCAGGGATTCAGCTTCCAGGCCGTCAAATTTAGATGCCGTAAGGCAGGGTGGAGGATCGGACCTTGCGATAGCAGGTCTGGCCGTAGAGGAAGAGTCCAAGGGTCTCCCACTACCATCTTCAGGATTAGTGAATACCATGCCCTTCTGGGCCATGCTGGAGCTACCAGGATGACTGGTATGTGCTCCACCCTGATCCTGCGCAGCAGGCGGGGTAGTAACTGGAGCGGGGGAAATGCATAAAGAAGTTTGAACTGATGCCAAGGGCAAACTAACGCATCGGTTCCGCAGGCTCTGGGATCCCTTGTGCGGGACATGAACCTGTCTAGCTTCTTGTTTAGTCTCGATGCCATGATATCCACGTCCGGCACTCCCCACTTCTGGCAGAGTGTCTGAAAGACCTGTGGATGCAGAGACCACTCCCCCGGCAATAGAGTCTGGCGACTTAAGAAGTCCGCCTGTAGGTTGTCCACTCCGGGAATGAATATAGCCGATATGCAGGGCACATGGGCTTCTGCCCACAAGAAAATCAAGCTCACTTCTTTCTGAGCGGCTTGACTCTTGGTTCCCCCTTGGTGATTTATGTATGCCACCGCCGTGGCATTGTCAGATTGTATTCTCACCGGGAACCCCTGCAGTTTGGACGTCCAAGCCCTGAGGGCTAGTCGGGCAGCTCTGAGCTCCAAGATATTGATGGGCAACTGCTTCTCTGCCGCTGCCCAAGTGCCCTGGCGAGTGCAACCATCCAAAATTGCTCCCCAGCCGATCAGGCTGGCGTCTGTGGTTACTATCTTCCAGGTCACAGGACTGAACGTCTTTCCCTTCAGGAGATTCTGAGGGTTTAACCACCAAGATAGACTTTGCCGGACTCTTGGTGAGAGTGGCAAAGGAATCTCCAAGGCCTGAGGCCTCTTGCTCCATGCTGACAGGATGGCTGCCTGCAGGATGCGAGTGTGGCTCTGAGCATACGGTACCGCCTCGAAGGTGGCCACCATCTTGCCTAGTAGCCGCATACATAGGCGAACAGTTGGCTTTCTCTTGCTCAGAACTATTTGTATTAGCTCTTTGATGGCCTTGACCTTTAATAGAGGTAGGAACACCCTCTGTTGTTCTGTATCCAATCTCATGCCGAGATATTCCAGCTGCCTTGTGGGCCGAAATGCTGATTTGTCTCGATTTAGGACCCAGCCGAACCTCTCGAGGTACTGAACCGTGAGGGCGACTGCTCGTTCCAGGCCAGGAAACGAGTGGTCTACGACCAAGAGGTCGTCCAGGTAAGCTAGGACCGTGACCCCTTGGGTCCTTAGATTGGCTAGGATTGGGGCTAGGACCTTCGTGAATACCCGGGGGGCCGTAGCCAACCCGAAGGGGAGCGCCACAAATTGGAAATGACGCTGAGCCACCGAGAAGCGTAGAAATACCTGATGTGGCTGAAAAATTGGCACATGAAGGTAAGCATCCTTTATGTCTATGGACGCCATGAAGTCGTCCTTCTGGAGCACGGCGACAGCTGACCGAATAGTTTCCATCCGGAATGAGCAGACCTTTAGGTACGCATTTACTCCCTTTAAGTCCAAAATTGGCCTGACATCGCCGTTGGGCTTTGGGATGATAAACAGGTTGGAGTAGAACCCCAAGCCCTTTTTCTGGACTGGTACTTCTACTATCACCTTCTGGCACAGCAGATGATTCAATGCCGCCATCAACGCGGCTCCCTTCACCGGGTCGCCTGGTACTCTTGACTCCTGGTAATGAGGAGGAGGGCATTCTGGAAATTCTAGTTTGTAGCCCGTGGCCACGGAAGACCGTACCCAGCAGTCGGGAATGCTGGCCTCCCAAACTTCTGCAAAGAGACGTAGCCTTCCCCCCACCATCGTGGGTGGGGGCGCCCCTTCATAAGGCCGACTTGGGGGCTGGCTTCGCAGGCTTGCGGTACCACTGCTTCTTGCCCCCAGTGGCTTGGCCTTGTGGCTTATTGTTAAAGCCTGATCTTGCAGGAGGCCGTCGATACTGTCTGGTATTAGAGGGCCCTTGTCCCGGGGAGGGCTGGCGCTTAAACGCGGGCCCTTGGGCTTTCTTCTTGACTGGCAAGAGAGTGCTTTTGCCGCTTGATATAGTCTGAATATATCTATCCAGATCTTCTCCGAAGAGTCGTCCTCCATGGAAGGGAAACCCTACCAGGAGCTTTTTGCATGGGGGCTCAGCCTCCCAACTCTTCAACCATAAGAGCCTTCTCATATGGATTAGAAATAAGGATAAACGTGATGCCTGCTGGATGGAGTCCTTGATAGCATCCACCGTAAAGCATATAGCCCTCGGTATATCCGAAAATTCCTCTGCCTGCTGGGCAGGGATAAGTTTAAGCATTTACTTAGTCTTATCTGATAATGCTTGGGTAATTCCAATAGCAGCCACAGCGGGCTGAACTATCGCCCCTGCTGAAGTAAAGGAGGCTTTCAGTAATGTTTCCAAGCGTTTATCAACCGGATCCTTAAAACACCTGTACGTTTTCCACCGGACAAGTTAAAGATTTGTTCACATAGGAGATGGCTGCGTCCACCGCCGGGGGCGCCCATCTCGTCAAGTCTATCCAATTCCCCTAGGGAAAGGATTTCTGTGTCTGAGGGTTCTTGCTCGGGTGACGGAGACCTAGTCCGCTTTCTACCCGATATAGCTTTAGCTATCCTTTTTGCCATTCTTTTCTCTAGTTCACCTAAAGAAACAGCAAGAACTCTCTCAGTGACAAAGCCGGGGTTGGACTGACCTGGATCAGCCCCAGCACCAGATCCCCCAGGTCCCATCAAGGCGTGCCCTGATATGTCCTGTGGGGAGAGCAGCGGCATAGCCGTGTCTGAGCCCTCGGATTTTGCGGGGGAATCCCCACCCCTTGTACCCTCTGACCCAGAAGGCATGGTACAATACTGAGGTACACCTGCTATCACCCAGCCACAGACGTAGCTAAGGGGATCTGTCGGTTTGGGAGCGATAGAGACTAACGCCCAAACTGAGAAGGGAGATCAGCAGTTCTTTCCCTTCTTCTTTTTCTTTTTTTTTTTTTTTGAAGAGGAAAAGAAACCACTCTGTCTCCCACTAAGTATTGCCAATAGCCATCTGCTGAAAAAAGGAAAAGAAAACCTATCTGTAGGTTTGACAGTCCTTAGAAAAAACTGCAATTCTTCCTTTCGCCACCGGGTGTCCTCGGCGTGCTCCGCTCTGTGTCCTCCTCTCCTCTAGCTCAGGATGACACTGAGCTCTTGGCAGCTAATGGAAGGACCTCCCCTTCCTTTATTTGTGATTCGCTGCCCACCGGGACGCGCCCCCACCACGGAAACGGCGCGAAAATCGTTTATATCTCGGGCACGCGCGCGCCCGTCGGCGGGGGGCCATCACACATGGAGGAGGACGGAGCAGCGCAGGCACCCAGGCAGGTAAGCCCTTTAGGTAGGTCACAGACCTCCTTTTAGCATGGGAAAAAGACTCCCCTCTTACAGAGATCCCACACCTAGCGCCAGCAGCCCAGCTAAACAACACTTACCAGGGAGGTCACATATTACTGGGGAAAAAAGATTGAATCATCCTGTCTCTGTCATAGACATAGTGATTCCTTGCCAATGCAGAGCATACCCAGGCCTGTCCCCCTGTGCACCCCCTGTAGGGAACCTGCTAAGAACCAAGTTCTGCAAGCTCCCCCAATACTTACCTGCTCCATGCCGCAGGACTTTTGCACAGCAAGAGGTCCAATCTTCCCCCATCTCCGTGGGTGGCGTCTAGACCTTCAGGCGTTGGGTTCCTATGAAGGAGCCACTGTCCTGGGCCCATATAGCACCCTGGCAACAGAAACATTAGGCCCCCAAAGGTTTCTAAGTTCTGGGCCCAGGGTCCAGCTCTCTGAACAGAAAGCATTATGGGCTACACCCCAATGGTTTGGGGTCCGGTTGCTGACCACTTTAGCACTGAGGCCTTTGGACAGAACCGGTTAGCCCACCTTAATCCCAAGGATGTGGAGGTAAGCTAAACCATGACCAACACCTAAGACACTGGCGAAAAAACTGAGGTACTCCTCCTATGGGAGGGGGTTATATAGGGAGGGGCACTTCCTGTTTGAGATTGCCAGTGTCCATCACCTGAAGGTACTCCATATAACCACATAGTAATGAATATGCCGCTCTGTGTCCCGTGATGTACGAGAAAGAAAAGCAGTCAATAAGTGGGGGAATTGCTTTTCAGACAAGCTAGCGCACACACAGAACACTACTTCAGTATGTTACATTTATTTGTAAAATATTGATTTTATAGCAATAATAATGTCAAATATTGTTTAATATAAAAAAATTTTTAAATAAATGTTTAAATAAAGTAGACCAAACCACTCTCTAGTTCAAATAGTTTTTTAATTATTTTTAATTTAAAAGAAAAATATTTTTGCCTCATTGTGTACTGTAATAGACCTGATGATCAAGCTTTCATCTTGTAGATAAATCACGAGTCATAGCCCTCCCTGCTGTACCAGCCATCTAAGAGTAACTCTGGTCCCATCACTGTGCAAGGATTTAAGAGACTTAAGAACTGCTTAATGCAGGATGCATTAGTTTCAATACTCGATTAAGTTTTCTTTTTCCACTGTAGCAAACATTGCTGACAGATCAAACGCGAATAACAAGGAAGTGGGACATTTACAACAAAAATGGTCTCTCTCTGGAAGGGGCAGCATTGATGGAGCTGTCACAGAAATGGGTTACACATATCAAGGATTTATAGGGAGGGTTTAACATTTATAGCCACCTCTCTTTTTCTTAGCAAATAAGTGATATTTTAAGTCATTTTACCCCTCTATTTGATATCTTTTGATTAGGTTTTCCAAAGTTGTTTGCTAATTCAATCTTTCACCAAGGATGTATTCCCTGCCTACAGCTGACCATGACCCAGCTGCTGTTATTCAAACATTATGTATTTAGTACTGGTACATCTAAAATAGTTTTTAGCACACAGATTGCATTTTCCAATACTAGGCAAAACACTAAAATGTGTAAAGCAATTGGTTAAGTAATTGGCACAACATATACTGGGCAAGAAAAATATCATCTTACTCTGTGGAGAAAAGCAACTATAATTAAGCAACCAGAGACTTGCCAACATACAGGAAAAACTCATAGGTTTACAATCACACCTGATGTTCACAACTGCTCATTATAGTTAACCTCTAAGTGATCTGACTGTTGCAAACTGAGTAAACCAAGCAAACATTTAAATAGGGTTAAAAACTGTACACTGCAGTAACTAGAACCCCCTTCAAAGCTCCAGCTTAGTCTCTGTGCCTTCCCCTTCAATTTGCTTTTCTAAATATACTCAAACCACACGCCTGACTTGTCCATTTACACCTTTGTGTTGTTCACTTTCCATTTGTCCTTTTCCCACTTAACAATTTAACACAGAGTGAGCGACAATATGAAAAGGCATTGCGTGCCCCTGGGCCGAGCATAGTTATGATGTACCCCCTCCGCACTTCATTCTTCTGCATCAGGAGTTCAACAGCTGTTTAGTAATTCTCCTGAGTCACACAAATTGTTCCTGAAACAATACGTCAAAACACCATTAGTGCATTCATCTCCACTCAGCCAACCTCATAAGACATCACCTTCCATCCATCCAAACTTTTCTCAACACAAATGAATACACTGAAGAAATACAGAGGACATCAAGTAATTTGAAGACCCACAAATTAAAACAAAATACTTCATATAACTGTATAAATTAACAGGATCTGCACAACTGTGGGTTAAAATTCTCTGCACTGAAAAGGACGTGTTCGAAATGTATGCACCAATGCGGTTTAGTCTACTGTTACATGCTAGGTCTACTTTGGGCTGAAGACAGATTGCAGTTAGTTATGGGTTTTCTGGACATGAAGCCAACTGCATAAAAAATCATTTGGCATAATACCACATTGATTTTAAATATCTAAAATTCTGACAAAATAGACACCTTGAGAAAGACCTGCACAATCCAAAGATTTTTTTAACCTTGGTCTCGCTACATTCACTCGGATTTGCTCACTGACCAACTTTGCGTAACAGTGACCAACTATAGGCATCCCACATGGTACAATACAGAAAAACTGGAGGGTACACTAGGACAAAAGCCCTCAAAAAGGTTGCTTATGCTTATGGTGATTGAAAAACTACTCAGCTCTCTGCCTGGCAAGATATTCAGCACTCCATCAGTTTATCTGTCCAACCCAATTCATTAGGGAGGAAATACACTGCAGAGTGGAAGTGGAATTCCAGGCTAGAACCCTCTACTCTTAAATTTAACACCACTCCCCTTCTAACACCTATTCTAACTACCCTGTAAAAGGAAGTTGCTTATACTTATCGATTCTCAGGACGCTCCAGTCTGGTCATGTGATCTCCCCAGTGGCCATCTTCAGGGGAGAGAAGAGAGCACAGACAATGGATGGAATGCATGGACGGTGATGTCACACATAGCCTTACTATGAGTCATATGGTGCCAGCTGTCCATCCCCTTCCCTGAAGCCACCACTGGGAGCTGATCACATGATGGGAATTCCCTGAGAATTAAGGGGTTTTAAAGTCATAAGGATAAAAAGCCTTCTGTGTGCAGCAGCCCCCTAATACTTTCCGGAGCCCCATCTCTGTCCACAAGTGTCTCAGCCGTCTGGGATACTCACAGCAGTGGCACCATTGGCTCCTGCTGCTTTCAAAGTCAGTTAGCTAATCAGGAGAGAAAGGGGGCGGGGCAGAACCACAGCTCCATGTCTGAATGGACACGCAGAGCTACAGCTCAGCTTGGGTGCCCCCATAGCAAGCTGCTTGCTGTGGGAGCGCTCAACAGGAGGGAGGGGCCAGAAGCACAGAAGAGGGACCCAAGAAGGAGGAGGACTTAGGCTGTTCTGTGCAAATACAGTGCAACAGGGCAGGTACTTATGACATGTTTGTCAGTTTTTATAGAAAAATAAAAATGGGACTTTACAATCACCACAAGTGTAAGCATATTCCTTCTACAGGGTAGTTAGTATAGGTGTTAGAAGGTTACTGTACTGTTGTAATCTTTTGAACTATGTATTTTTCCACTATGGCCGGGTACACACGGACAAACATGTATGGTGAAAGCGGTCCGTCGGACCGTTTCCACCATACATGTCTGCCAGAGGGCTTCTGTACGATGGTTGTACACACCATCGTACAGAAGTCCGCGCGTAAACAATACGCGGGGCGTGTCCGCGGTGTCGCCGCGTCGATGACGCGGTGTCGCCGCGACAATGACGCGGCGACGTGGGCGGCCCGCCTTTAAAATGCTTCCACGCATGCGTCGAAGTCATTCGACGCATGCGAGGGACGGCGGGCGCCTGGACATGTACGGTAGGTCTGTACTGACGACCGTACATGTCCGAGCGGGCTGAATTCCAGCGGACTGTTTTAAAACAAGTCCAGGAATATTTGTCTGCTGGGAAAAGGCCCGGCGGGCAAATGTTTGCTGGAATTCGGCCCGCTCGCGCCCACACACGACCAAACATGTCTGCTGAAACTGGCCTGCGGGCCAGTTTCAGCAGACATGTTTGCTCGTGAGTATGGGGCCTAAGACTCATCTGTCTTGGACTCTATCATTTCTATACTGCTCCTACTAAGATGGCTAGTATTGACAAACAGATGTACTGGGCATCCTAATAAGGTTATGGCATCCTCTTATTCTTTTCTGTCTCTGTATTTTTTAGTAAATACTGACATGTCCCCCTGCTATTTAGAACTATACTCTACACCAGTGGTCTCCAAACTGCGGTCCTATTCTTTCCTTTATGCGGCCTTCGGGGGGGGGGGGGCACTATTCCTTACACCGACGACAGCAACAAGGGGGTACCATTCCTTTTACCAACAGCAACTTTGGGAACCATTCTTCTCACGGACACCAACAATGGGGCATTTTTCCTTCCACTGACACCAGTGATGGGACATAATTCCTACCACTATAACCAATGACAGGGCAATATTCCTCCCACCAATGCTGGGGCATTTTCTACTTCCACTGGCCATTCTGGTCCCCCTAAAGTATGAAAGACAATAAACCGGCCTTTTGTTTAGAAAGTTTGGAGACTCCGGCTTTACACGATTTACTGGCTGTGCCTAATATCATGTATGCTTTCACACCTACAAGTACTGTTACAAAATGATAACTTATGTTAGATGAAAAACGTAATACAAAAAAAAAAATCTTCAAATTAAATAAACTTCTGCACAAATAATACATTAGCTCAATTTATACATAATAAAACATAACACACAACTATTGGAATATGCAAGAACAGTTTGGGGAAAAAAAAGACTTCCAGAATATAGACTCTGTGAAAAGATTTACCACAACTCTTCCTAAATCAGCGGGACAATAAACGTCAGGGTAGGATTTACTGCCATTTTCAATTCTCTTAAAGTGCAAATGTTAACTATCCACACCTTTTTTCATTTTTTTTTTCTTCAAATCTGAACTTTAGAAGCTGTGCCCAAAAAAAGGGACAAAGTACTAGTCACTAGTATTGTATGCACTGGTCTGCTTGTCGCTGATCCCTTCCACATTACTGACTTACCACGCCTTGTTCTGCTTTGTAAAAAACAGCATAGCACATGAGAACATTCTACTCCAATCTGGAGGGGTAGAGCCTTATACAGAAACAGACAAACTGCTGTTTTATTCAATTGTTGCCATCATAATCAACATGGTTTTGGGGTTTTAATTTATCCCCTTCATCAGGGCTGTGTAGTCCCATCACGATTCCTGTCCCAGGGTGATAACACTGTTCCTCCATAGATACAGTACAGTAAGGCCGCGTATCGGTCCATCCTATGAGAACGGTCTGATGGATTTTTCCATCGGTTAACTGATAAAGCTGACTGATGGTCAGTCGTGCCTACACACCATCGGTTAAAAAAACGATCGTGTCAGAACACGGACACGTAAACCACGTACGACGGCACTATAAAGGGGAAGTTCAAAACCAATGGCGCCACCCTTGGGGCTGCTTTAGCTGATTTCCTGTTAGTAAAAGACGTTTCACGCTTTTCTGTCTGTTACAGCGTGATGAATGTGCCATCTCCATAACGAACGCTAGTTTTACCAGAACGAGCGCTCCCGTCCCCTAATTTAGTCTGAGCGTGCATGGATTTTTAACCGATGGTAGTGCCTACTAACGATCGTTTTTTTCTATCGGTTAGGAATAACCGATGGCGCCCACACACGAACGGTTTGGACCGATGAAAACGGTCCATCAGACTGTTCTTATCGGTTTAACCGATCAAGTGTACGTGGCCTTAGTGATCGTTGCCATCCTACTAGGACAGGACGTGTGTTACTGACATGATCACCAGGTAAAAATGATGAGAAAAGAGCCTGAAAAAAGAAAACCAATACAGACACCACATCACCACATTGAGGGACCAGTAATGATCAATATACTGCATTTTTGTTCGTAGATGAAGATATGCTTTTCAAATTTTCAAATAACAAAATTTATTATGTTCTGTAAACAATTTGCTATTGCTTGATGTGACATAAAAGATAGAAAAGTGATGGCAGATAAAGACAGAGTACTCCACCGAGTCTGCCCATTATTTTTTTTGTTAACTTTATTGTCTGACTAAAGATCTATGTAGGAGTACCCCTTGAACCTGCTAGAAGTGCCCCCAGGGGTAACAATACCACATGTTGACAACCTCTGCTCTGCACCAGTAGTAAACTGAATAACACTAATTTCACGCATGACATTACTGATAAAACAAAAATGAAAAACAAAATAATGCCAAGTGGCACGACAGAGCAAACTTTTCATCAGGAAGGTTTCTGCTAATCTCTGTTATAAAAATAGAGGACTTAACAATGCTGACAACTGTGTCACGTATTTTAGAAACTGTTTTATAGACCTCAATGTAATCCAAGTTGCCCAGGACAAGACTGAGAAGCACTCTGAAACAGAAGCAGACAATGTGCTTTTGTTATTTCAGTTAATTAGTAAGACTTTATGGCCCACATAAGGTGTTCCCCAGAGAGGAGAAAAAGCCGTAACCACAGCCTAAACACTGTATTATGAGATGACTAACTAGAAATTGATACAATTATTTATTTCTCGCCATACTTCTAATTGTACTTTAGAATATTGATGCAATATTGATGTGATGTTGTTACACAAAGGGCTTGGAGCTTGTGAGTAAAATATATTGTATTATTTAGGAGTGAAGAAAAGGTTATCCTCATTAAAAGGAAAAAAACACAGGCATATTCACTGCAAATTTAAATATAAAACGGACTTGGTTGGTAGGCCTTCAGGTCTTCAGGACCCTCTCCTTGTAAAACAACCCATTGAGCTTAAAATAGAAAAGAAAGGCAAAACATTTGCGAATAGATATAATATATATGAGGGGTCTTCAAAAAGTTTCCACACTTATATACATACAGCTAGGTCCATAAACTGTATATTTAGACACAGGCAACATATTATTTTTTTTTGTTGGTATTTACTAAAACATATTCAAGCTATAGTTTTATAATGGATATGGGCTGAAAGTGCACACTCTCATGTTTGAGGGTATGTACATCCAAGTCGGGGGAAATGGTTTAGGAATTACAGCTCTTAAGAATAGCCACCCCCCCTTTTCAAGGAACCAAAAGTAATTGGACAATTGAATCAAAAGCGGTTTCATGGCCAGGTGTGGGCCACGCCTTCGTTATTTCTTTATTAATTAGGCAGGTAAAAGGTCTGGAGTTGATTCGAAGGTTCGTAAGCCTGAATAGAAAAGCCAGATTAGACTTTGCCAAAAAACATCTAAATAAGCCAGACTAGTTCTGAAAAAGCATTCTTTGACAGATGAAACTAAGATGAATCTGTATCAGAATGATGGGGAAAAAAAGTGTGAAGAAGGTTTGGAGGAGCTCATGATCCAAAGCACACAATGTCCCCTGTAAAACATGGAGACAGTGTGATGGCATGGGCATGCATGGCTTCCAGTGGCACTGGGTCATTGGTGTTTCTTGATGATGCGACAGAAGCAGCCGGATGAATTCTGAAGTGTTTAGAGATATACTGTCAGCCCAGATTCAACCAAATGCAGCCAAGTTGATTGGACAGTCGATTCACACTGCAGATGGACAATGATCCAAGAAACAAACAGCAAAAGCAACCCAGGATCTTTTGAAGGAAAAGAAGTGCAATATTCCATGGTCGAGTCAATCACCTGATCTCAACCCAATTAAGCATGCATTTCACTTCCTGAAGGCAAAACTAAAAAGGCAAAAAGTCCCACAAAGGGTCTGAAGACAGCTGCAGTTAGAGCCTGGCAAAGCATCAGAAAGGAGCAAACCCAGTGGTTGGTAATGTCCATGGGTTCCAGACTTCAGGCAGTCATTGCCAGTAAAGGATTATCAACAAAATATAAAAAAAATTACATTTTATTTATGCATTTGTTGCAGTTCCTAAAATTGGTACTTGATATTTATGTTTAAACCCTTGAATTAAAGCTGAAAGTCTGCACTTCAAATTCATTTGAATTGTTTAGTTTTAATTTTATATAGGGACCTAACTGTGTAATACATACCATATTTATCGGCGTATACCGCGCACTTTTTTGCCCTGAAAATCAGGGCAAAATCGTGGGTGCGCGATATACGTCGATACCCGCTTCCCGTGCCGTGTTAGAATGCCTGCGCCGACATATACCGAGCGCAGTACGCTCGGGTAAATTCGGCCAGGCTCGGCTTCGCTCGTAGTCACGCTCTGTGACGTTTATGCGTGAGAAGCCGAGCCCAATATACCCGAGTGTACTGCGCTCGGTATACTTCGTCGGAGGCTTCAAACTGAGCGCGGGAACCGGGGATTCGACATGAAGACAGCGCGGGAGAAGCCAGGAGGACACCACCGAGGCCGCAGACGGACGCCGGACCGGACGAGGCCGCCGGGCAAGACACCAAAACTGTAAGTAGTAAAAATGTAATAAAATGTTTTTTTTACAGGATTTTAGGGTCAAAAATAGGGGTGCGCGCTATACGCCGGAGCGCGCAATACCCCGATAAATACGGTATATATATATATATAAAAATACAGTATATATATATATATATATATATACACACACACAGTATATACACACACATACACATATACATATATATATATATATATATATATATATACATATACATATACATATACATATACATATATATACATATACACACACACACACACACATTATACAGTCAAAAGTTTAAGACCACTTGAAAAATGGCAAAAAATCATATTTTACATTGTTGGATCTTAACAAGGTTCCAAGTAGAGCTTCAACATGCAACAAGAAGAAATGAGAGTGAGACAAAACATTATTTGATCATTCAATTTAATGAAAACAAGGACCACACCTCCAAAAAAAACTAAACCCCCCCAAAACAGAAATCCAACTTCCAAACATGAACTCAGTAATGAGTAGCTCCGCCGTTATTGTTGATCACTTCAAACATTCGTTATGGCATGCTTGATGCAAGCGTTTCCATGAGGTGAGTGGGAACATTTCTCCAAGTGGTGAAGACAGACGCACAAAGGCCATCTACTGTCTGGAACTGTTGTCCATTTTTGTAAACTTCCATTTCTATCCATCCCCAAAGGTTCTCAATTGGATTTAGATCAGGGGAACACCCAGGATGGGCCAAAAGAGTGATGTTCTTCTCCTGGAAGGCATTGTGTACTGTAGCGTTATCCTGTTGAAAAACCCAGTCGTTACCACACAGACGAGGGCCCTCAGTCATGAGGAATGCTCTCTGCAACATCTGGACATAGCCAGCGGCTGTTTGACACCCCTGCACTTTCTGATATTATATAACCCTTTCCCGCCGAGCGTACGCATATATGCGTCCTCGGCTTTCGGGGGCTATACAGGGATGATGCCCGCAGCTGCAGGCATCATCCCGGTACCGTTGTTTAGAGCCGGTGATTGTCTATCCAGGCATAACAACTGATGCAGCTAAAAGCCGCTCGGTTGTTATGCCGGAGGAGCGGGAGGGGACATCGCCGCTCTGACCCGGCCTCCCGTCACACCGGGAGACCCGATCCTCGATCCGGCACCTCCAGTGTCCAGGCGCAGAATGAAACAAAGCCGTAGACGCCGGATTTAAAAAAATACACAGAATCGCCGTTTTCGGTGATCTGAATACTTTGAAGTGCAAAGGAGGGATCGGGGGTCTTTTAGACCCCCGATTCCTCCATAAAGAGTACCTGTCACCACCTATTACTGTCACAAGGGATGTTTACATTCCTTGTGACAGCAATAAAAGTGATCAAAAAAGTGATAAAAAAACACACAATTTTAATATTATAAAAATAAATAAAATAATTAAGATTTTTTTTTTTAAGCACTTACCTCCCCGTGAGCTCGCGCAACAAAGAAAACGCATACAGAAGTGGCGCCCGCATATGAAAACGGTGTTCAAATGACACATGCGAGGTATCACCGCGATCGTCAGAGCGAGAGCAATAATTCTAGCACTAGACCTCCTCTCTAACTCTAACCTGGTAACTGTAAAAAAAGTTTAAAGTGTCGTCTATGAAGATTTTTAGGTACCATAGTTTGTCTCCATTCCACAAGCGCGTGCAGTTATAAAGCGTGACATGTTTGGTATCTATTTACTCGGTGTAACATTATCTTTCACATTACATAAAAAAATTGGGCTAACTTTACTTTTTCATTTTTTTTTTTTTTAATTCATGAAAGTAAATTTTTCCCAAAAAGTTGCGTTTAAAACACCGCCGCACAAATACCGTCCGACATAAAATATTGCAACAATCGCCATTTTATTCTCTAGATTCTCTGCTAAAAATATATATATATATATAATGTTTGGGGTTCCAAGTAATTTTCTAGCAAAAAATATGTATTTTAACTTGTAAAACACCAAAATGTCAGAAATAGGCTTAAGCACCGTACACACGGCCGAGGAACTCGACGTGCCAAACACATCGAGTTCCTCGGCGTGTTCAGTCCTGGAGCCGGCGAGGAGCTCAGCGGGCCGAGTTCTCCCATAGAACAACGAGGAAATAGAGAACATGTTCTCTATTTCCTCGCCGAGGTCCTCGTCGGCTTCCTCGGCCGAAAGTGTACACACGGCCGGGTTTCTCGGCAGAATTCAGCTCTGAACCGAGTTTCTGGCTGAATTCTGCCGAGAAACTCGGTCGTGTGTACGGGGCCTCAGGCATGAAAGGGATAAATGTCGTTTGGGTAGTGTTGCATGATCTAGCAATTGCCAGTCAAAGTAGCACAGTGTGAATAGCAAAGAAGGTGGGCCATGAGGGTGGCCTTCCATAAGGTCAAGCAGTTACACAATTACTAAAATACATCAAGGACAAAGACATGATTTCAACTTATGTCTTTGTGTTCAATGTCTTTTAGCATACTTTATTTTTCGAAAAAACAACGCATTTATTCACACATTTGTGTTATCAAAACTGTTATATGAAAATGTTATGTATTACAGTATGTTATAGCCCTGATAATGAGGGATGCGACTCCTGATAGACCCTTTTATTGAGGATCTGAATCAATCCCCTAGGCCGGCCATACACTGAGCGAATTTCTTTTCTGCAACCCAAAGTAACTTGCTTGATTCCAATGTCAACACAGATAGTGTTGATGCAGAAATCCCTCCTGCCGAGCCATTGCTTTCTCCAGGAAGGGGGGTGGGGGGGGGGTAGAAGACAGTGATTATTGCTAGCGACTATAGCAGCCGCTAGCGATAATGGCAGATAAAATCCAGCATGATGGATGTACTAAAGTTGATCGATCAGTCAAATTGGTACATTCAGCCTGCCCATACACAGTTCAAATCTCAGCCGGTTCAGATTTGTAGGGCCTGCCTTAAGCTTGGCGTTCCCAAACTTTTATGCTATATAAGTTGTGTCAGGGTCTGTCATTCATGGGTCTGTCATTCGGTTTCCAAAAGCAAGCAAAGTTCTTTCTTGTATAAAGAGAGGTATGGACTCCAGAGAGAGAGAGAGAGAGAGAGAGAGAGAGAGAGAGAGAGAGAGAGAGAGAGAGAGAATTTTACCCCTCTACAAATCATTAGTAAGACCTCATCTGGAATATGCAGTTCAGTTTTGGGCTCCAGTTCTCAAAAAATATATCTTGGAACTGGAGGAAGTGCAGAGAAGGGCAACAAAACTGATAAAAGGCATGGAGGAGCTCAGCTAAGAGGAAAGATTAGAGGAACTGAGTTTATTCACTCTTGAGAAGAGATTAAGAGGGGATATGATCAACATGTACAAATATATAAGGGGTCCATATAGTGAACTTGGTGTTGAGTTATTCACTTTACGGTCAACACAGAGGACAATAGGGCACTCTTTACATCTAGAGGAAAAGAGATTTCATCTCCAAATATGGAAAGGTCTCTTCTCAGTAAGAGCTGTGAAAATGTGGAATAGACTCCCTCCAGAGGTGGTTCTTGCCAGCTCAGTAGATTGCTTTAAGAAAGGCCTGGATACTTTCCTAAATGTACATAACGTTTATACGTAAAGTTGATCCAGGGAAAATCTGATTGCCTCTCGGGGGATCAGGAGGGATTTTTTTCCCCTGCTGTAGCAAATTGGATCAGAGGGCTTTCACACTGGAGTGGTGATCTGGCAGGACATTAAAAAATGTCCTGCAAGCAGCATCTTTGGAACGGTGAAGGAGCGTTGTGTATATCGCTCCTCCACAGCTCCTGCCCATTGAAAAGAATGGGCACCACGGCCATACCGTCGGAAAAACACCACTGCAGTGGTGCTTTGCAGGTGGTTTTAACCTTTTTTTTTGGCCGCTAGCAGGGGTGAATAGCGCCCCGCTAGCAGCCGAATACCACGACGGTAAAGTGCCGCTAAAAATAGCAGCGCTTTACCACCACCGCCGCCCGCGCCCCAGTGTTAAAGGGGCCTTAATAGAACTCCCCCTTTAATCTAACGTTTTAAAGATTACTGTAACAGCAGAGCATAGTTAACTTTGATCAGGGTATACTGCATGAAACAGGATTTTGAATATGTAGAAGAGAGGGATATGAGTGTCCTTTTAAGCATAGCTCACTTTTTTTTATAAAAATGAACTACCTATAATCATTTTAGCCTTACCTTCTGCTTAACATGGAAGCTTACATTAACCCATTCCTTCCTACAGTCTGCAAATAAAAGTTCACATGCCCAATACCACTTGCTGAGTATACATTTATAAATGTCCAAGAAAATGTAAAAAAAAGTCCTCACTTATCAGCCTAAAGATGTTCTTAAAAATATATTAGAGATATTATGGTATGCAAATAATTCATATGTGATGCTCAAATTAACTAATGCATTTTGTTGCTAAATTTGGCTTGGGTATTTGTTCACGTAAGGTTGCTCTTTTGCAATTAAAGGGTCACTAAAGGATTTTTTTTTTTAGCTAAATAGCTTTCTTTACCTTACTGCAGTCCTGGTTTCATGTCCTCATTGTTTGCTTTTGCTCTAATCCTTCTCTGTTCTGAACACTTCCTGGTTGTCTGTTTCCTGATGAAAAAAGTCATGGGAGCTTTCTCTCTGTGGTCACTAATCAAGGAGGTGTGATTACTGTGCGTCTAAAACTCCTCAACACCAATCAGTTTCATTTTACAAACCATCACTGCCCTGTATTAGCTCTGTACAGCAGAGGCAGGAAACATGCAAAAACGAAACTGAAACGGTAGGTAGATTATATGATTGATTTTTATCTATTTTTAATAATTTTTAAAATAAAATCAGTTAACTATTATGTCTCTATGCCCTGTAAACAGTCATTTCAGCAAAAAAAAAAAGAATTCCTTTACAACTCCTTAAGGTTTGGTAGTTCTTTAAAAACAGTGGGGGGGGGGGGGGGGTTTACTTGAAACTGGAGCAACCTACCATTTCTAACTTTAGCTTTTTCAGTTAAACTTTGAAAATTAAACCTTGAAGTTCATTGGCTGCTATGCACAGCTGCTCCAGATTTTTACTGCTCCAGTAAATTCCCCTCACTGAGCAGTGATTTAAGGCAACCAATCTCATAACTATTCAGCAGTTTGTGTGTGCTTGACTAAGGGTCTCTAGAAGAGCGCACATTGCCATTCTTAAAATGAACAGTTCTCCATTTTGAAGTATGCATTTTGCAAGAATGCATTTAATTACATCACTCAGCTTCAATATTACCCTCAACAGTCCCAAATGTGAAATACAATGGCTGTAGCATTTACAGAAGTACACAGCTTGACAACTGGAATTGGCAGGTGGACTCAAATGCAACTTTCATAGTTCACTCAATAGCATAGAAGAGTTGTTAAGACAAATGAGCTTAGGTGGGATTATAAGGAGCACGGCCTTCGAGAAAATCAGTTTAAAGTGATGATCGGCCAAGCAGGACAGTCCTGCTGAGAAAAATTGTGACCACATTGCAGGTGAGAATAGACAAACAAGGCTTCTGTCATCACAACCACAGAAAAAGGTCACTGGACCATGGAGGTAAAACAGGAGAATGGCACATAGCACATCCACACATAGTCCTAATAGCAATCAGAAGATTATGTTCATCGTGTCTACTAAGTGTGGAAAATCAGAGGTCAAAGACAATGGAGCAAACAAGACAGCTGTGACAACCCTAGAATATGCGTTATACACTTTTGATATAGCTAGACTAAAGCCATAGTATGGATACTCTAGCCAATCCAACGACTTCTGCTGTTCTATTTCAGAGTCACATACTGGAAGATAAACAGCTGCTTATGAACAGAGCAGACATCATAATCTTACAGAAAGGTGATCAGGTCCCAAGGATGCGGTTTCATGTTTAGAAGCACCAAATTTACAAACAATGGAAAAATACATGTCTTATTGCCTACATAATCTGATCAGTTGAAAGGTAATATACTTCGAATGCCACTTCAGTTTTAACTACTCGACCTTGGAAGGTTTTACCAGAACATGTTTTACTATTCAGCACTGTGCTACTTAAAGCAGTAGTAAACTGCAGTTGATGAAAAATAAAATCCCCTGCAAGCCAATGTCACGATGTGCTAGTATGCATAGCATACTAGCACATGTTGAGAGACTTGCCTCAAAACAAAGCCCTCCAGTGCAGCCCTGTCACCACTGAGAGGGCTTCTATCCTCCCCTGGTATTCCCTCCAGGCTACACGAGTGGTCGAGGGCATGATGACATCACTCCTGTGCATGCACGTGGGAGCCGCTGTTTATGGCACAGACTCTGAAGGCTTGGCACTGTATGCCGGACCTTCAGAGCGCATGCACCGGTGACAAAACCGGCTTTGCGCACTCTGAATGTCTCCTAAACATTGAAAGTTTAGGAGATATTCACAGTACCTACAGGTAAGCCTTATTATAGGCTTACTTGTAGGTACAAGTTGTAAAACAGAGTTTACTACCACTTTAAACTAAGAACAATGCCGCTGCTCTCAGGCAAAGCGCTGGATCGAGATCGGGCTCAGGTAAGTATTTGGGTGGGGTTGGGGGTAGCAACAGTTGAAAGTTTTTTTGCCATACTGAAGAGAATCAATTAAGGTCAAATAAAAAAACTTTGGCCTTTAGAACCACTTTAAGATAAACTTGTCCCTGTGTATCACTTAAAAGGATGCTTTACAAGACAAAGCTGTTATCTTGGCTCACAGAGGTTATGGCAATAAGGAGTGCTAGGAGAATAGTAAAGGAAAATACTCAGGAAATTACCGGCAAACAGTCTTTTGGGGAAAAGAATCACGAGAGCCAAGATCTGACCTTTGATGGTAATCAAGGCCGATTGACCCCACACTACCTGGCACTGAAATTCATTGCATCACACCATGCAAAGTATGCCTTCAAGGTACAATGGTAGACCTTCCTGGGAGGTACATTTCCAAGCTTTTAGGAGCATAGGAAAAATTTAATCAGATAGGTTTCTCTCTTTGCCTATCCTAGCCACGCTATTAAATCCAGAAACTGTGAAGCAGGATGATTAACCGGTCCATCAGATAGAAGATCAGGGTGATGTGGGAAAGCCCACAGAGTGCGCCAGGAGTATAATGCAAGGTCCAAGCACCACATTTCCATTTGTAGTAGAGGTCTTGAAGTCTAGATGTTGATGACTAAGGAAGTCACTCTGGCAATTTTCCCCACCTGGAATTTGCACAGTGGACAAGGCCTGTTTGTGAAGCTCCACCCAAGCCAGAACCAGGTCAGTCTCTCTTTGAGTAACAAAACTTCTGGTTCCTTCCTGATGGTTGAAGTATGACACTACCGTAGCATTCTTAAAGGAACACTAAAGGTTCGTTTTTTATTAGATCAATTGATTGCTGTAAGCTAGAGCATTTAAATATCACTTACCTAGTTTTTCATTTTGACCTCCAAAATACAGTAATCCAGATTTGAAAATGCCATTTCCTGTCACTCCTCTTCTTGCTTTCCACCAGCATCTGAGCTGTTTTGCATGGTGGAAAGCAGAATGTGCTCACCCCCTCCCTATGACTACAGCCCTGTCTGAAGATTCTCTCTTATCCCTCACAGGCATGGAGGCTAAGCCTAATGGGAACTGTAGTTCCCATTAGGCCGAGATGTAGCAAGAATGAATGCGCATCGCAAACCAGGAAGTCAGTGAGAATAATGATTCAGGAGTGACGGAGGTGAATAAAACAGCTCGATTTCAACAGGTATCAAACCAGTTATAATGCAAAACATTACTTTTTACTTTATCAGCTACTGTCAGACTTTAATTTAAGAGGAAAATATTTTGGCATTACAACCCCTTTAAATAGGACCTGGATCAAATGACCTGAAAGTTGAGGGGTTCTGTGTAGGGATAACTGAATCCTCTTCCAGCATCTGCAACTCTGTTCCCTGCACTAAAAAGGTGTCCAGAGCTCTTCTCCAGTCTGTCAAGCTGGCATTCATGATGAAAATCCTCCAGGCCACGGAAGATAGATTATCCAACTCCAGCACTGGATTCTTGAGCCATTAGGCCAGAGTTAACAATTGTCCATTGACTAGGCCTTCTTGCATCCAGAATGTTGAACTGCAATGATCTGGAATTGTGTGTTTTATAATAGATTTTTTAAAGGTCCAGGACACAACTGAACCTCTACTGAATCTGAAAAATTTGGTGGACATTGGCAGACAAGGTCACTTAGATATCTCACTATGTGATTGCCCTGTAAAGGAACCAGAGCTAGTACAAGAGGTAGCACCTTGGTGAAGCCTTGATAGACTGAAGGGAAGGGCAATGATAGCGCTTGTTCCCTCCACAAAACACAGGGGTGAACAGCGGCGCTAGATTTGGTGATAACATAAAATTATATAGCAACTGGAATATAGGTATACATAAAATGTGTGTGTAATAATATTAAAACATTTGTTTAAAACATAATGTCCATAAATGATCCGAGATCTTGTATGATTAGCACCTGGAGGCAGCTCCCTTAGAGTGAAGCGATGGGCTCTGTGTAGAAATGGGAACAGAAGGGAACCAGACTGCACAATAAATCATATATTTAATAAAAACAAGTAACTCACAGGTTAAATTAGATGAGTTCAGTATGTGGTGTAAATCGCCAGTCCTGGAGTCTCATAAACGTCCTATATAGGGTCCTGTTTTCCCTTTGCAGGGTCATGGATATGCACTTTAGTTTCTGGCAGCTTACCTGATCTCCATGTGTTCATTAGAGGCCTGACCCTCCTTCTGACTGTCTTTTATCACCTTCCTCCCTGTGTTCCTCCACCCTAGGCCATCCCAGGAAGCCTATATTAACCACTGCACTGCTAGTATGCTTTGCTGTTTAACTGTGTTGTTAGCTTTAGTTCCTGTCTGCAGTGTGCTACGATTATCTTCCTGTGTACCGACCTTGGCTCGTCCCTGACTTCTCCTGTTTGCCTGTGATCCTAACCTTTTGCCTGTCCCTCGGTTACCCTTGTCTGCCTGTTGCCCTGACCTCAGCTTACCCATCACTACTGCTTGTCCTGCTTCCCCTCTCTCCCTGCGGAGCGTGACCTAGGGGATCCCAGGGGTCGCGACCTGGATCCAGCTGCGGCGAAGGCCATCCTCACCACTAGAGGCTCTGGTGAACACAAAGCTGGGTCTTAGACTCCGCTCCCTGGGCAATCTTGGGTTCACACTTCCTCTCTAATCGCAGCAGTCGGCCATAGGGTTCACTACCCTGTGGTGCATCCCTGACCCCAACGGGGTGCACTTGTCACCTGGCCACAGGTGACCTGACATGCAGCCTGGGGTACTGGTGTGATCTTACAGGGATCCAGAGAAGGCTGAAAACCAGGAAGCAGGAAACAAGAAGCAGCTGGTCGTGACTTTACAGGAACAGGAAATGTGATTGTTCACAGTGGCAAGGAATGGTAATGCATTTCGAAGCTACAGCATCTTCATCAGACCATCTCCACAAAACACAGGTAATGCTGTCTCAAAACATTGAGTCTTTATGTCCAGAATAGGGCGACTGCTCTCTTTGATTAGGAGCGGAGAACAGGTTTGAGTAGAAACCATAAAAACTTTCTTTAGTTGCATCAAAGAGTTCCACTTTAAAGCCCAGGTCTAGGAAACTTAAAAACGATCCCTTGCAGTGAATTTAAGTCTAGGGCACTTGTTAAAGTAGATTTACTTAATTCATCTTCCGCTCTGCTAGACCGGTCCCTATAACATCTGTTCCCTTATGCAGTCTAAGTTCCAGAGATCATTTAGACCAGGGGTGTCAAACTCAAATTCATCGGGGGCCGCATCAGCAGTTTGGTTGCCCTCAAAGGGCCGGTTGTATCTGCGCTCACACCAGTGGCGTAGCGTGGGTTGTCAGCGCTCGGGGTAATTTGCTCCCCCGACTCGCAGACTTACCTATTTTTAGCTAGCTCCAGTCTGGTTACATGATCCCCTGTGTGAGCCAGCGGTGGCTGCAGGGGAGAGGAGAGCGTGCTCGTCAATAACTGGTAAAGCCTGGAGTGGTGACATCAAATACAGATTCCTATGTCCCATCTGTTGTTGGTGCTCCCTCCTCTCCCCTGCATACACCACTGGCTTTCACAGGGAATAACATGACATGGACAGCCTGAAAATAGGTGTTTACATCTTTTCTACACAGGTTAGCCATCATAGATAGGCATTGGGAGTGGGATTTTATAATATGTAAGTTAATGGAAGCTACACATGTCATGTTCACACTATAATACTTGTTGCAGCACCGTGCAATTGGGAGCAATACCCAGTAGGGTTTTGTATTTAACCTTTTTGAAAATGATTATATATATATATATATATATATATATATATATATATATATATTGGTATATCTATATATAAACCAAAATATATATAGAAAAAAATCAAAAAGGTTAAAAAAATAAACCCTAATGGGTATTGATCCCAAGTGCACAGTGCTGCAACAAGTATTATAGTGTGAACATGACATGTGTAGCTTCCATTAACTTAGATATTATAAAAATAACCCTACTGGGTAGTGAGTCCCAATCACTGGTGCTGCAAGAAACCTCAAACTCATTGTGCAAAAAAAAGTACAGAAAATTTAATTAAAACAATTCAACAAATACAATAATTCTAAGATCGCCCTACTGGGTAGTGAATCCAAATCACCAGTGCTGCAAGAACACAAATTGTGCAGATATACAAGTAAACAAACTAATTTCATATAACAATCAATAAAAACCATCAAAAAACATGGCTATGAATGAACATTTTATTATTATATAAAACTAGTTTATTTATTTATATATTTGTACAATTGTGTTTTTTTGCAGCACTGGAGATTTGAATTCACTGAGATATTGGGATCACAGAGACAGTGGAGCTGAAGGAAAGGGGGAGGAGGCTGAGAGATGACGAGAGAGACTGCTAGCCCTACCTTTCATGCCTGTGTGTTTCCTTTGATCCTTCCAGCAGCTCCCTGGCAGCGTGCCCGTCCTCTGGGTCCCCAGTCAGCCTGTTCCCCGGGCCTCATTTTACTGAAGAGGAAGTTAGAGCAATCCCTGCTCTAGAGGCACAGGAGATGCTGCGCCCGCCGCTTCTCACCTCTTGGGGGGGGCGGGGTCAGGGGGGGAGAGGTCAAGGAGGAGGCGGCCGTGGTTGAACTATTTTCCCGACTTCCGGGCTCTCAGGCCTATCTGTCCTCGGCTCGGCCCCTCGCTGATTACTGCCAGGAGAGAGATCCCCCTGCTGATGGGGGCCGCTGCGTGGGCCACATGCAGGCCATGACAAGGCCTGGCGGGCCTTGTGTTTGCCACCTCTGATTTAGACCAATGCAGGACTGTAGCCCTGCATTGGATGTGATGACACAGAAGAAGAGTCCCCTGCCAGAGCATAAGGGAGCGCCATCTGCCGGGGTAACCAGACTAATTAGACCAAACCAGCAGTTAACCCCCAATGCATGGAATCATTTTCAAAGTTCTCAGAGTTTGGATTTACAGTATGATTTGACTTCTTTGACAAATTTAATTTCTGTAAAGGAGACCGGTGAAACACTAAACTCTGTGCATATCATCTGAAACCTGATGTGCTTCTTAAAAGTACTGTATGTAGAGGCTTTTCAAGTATTCATTGAGCCCTACTGGAAATGTGCAAAATTTGCATGACGCCATAGGGCTCATTTCACAAGTCTACAAAATTAACTGTGGAATGTTCATTTAGACACAGTATTACATTGTTTATACACTCCCTGATGGCAACAAGCACAATTTGAACATTCTTAACTACTGGGAAATTTAATATTTTGTACAAGCTTACCTGGAAATAAAACAGGGAGGAACATCATTTATGGTTCATAATTTCATTACCCTGGCCCAAAATATTAACTTGTTATATATAATTTACCTTTTTAACATTTACTATTTTAATATAAGTTTTCAAGCCCGCCTGTGTCATATTTTATGGAGCTCAAGTATGCATCGCCAATGTTTTCAAGGTTTGTTAAATCACCATTGCCACCTAGAGCTCAAAGTGCAGAACTACATTTTTTGAAAAAATGGCCAAAAAAGTGAAGCGTGAATATTGATGCAATAATTTTTCAAAACTTCATTGCAAAAATTACTCTTTAGCCATTTATTTATATATAGTATAGTATATATTTCTGCTTTACTATATAATCTTCTATACTGCTGTATGATTACATGATGAGGTCATAAAACTCAAAAATGTCTAAAGAGCAATGATTAAAAAAAAAAAAAAAAAACTATAGTGTGCTACTTTTTTCTGGATACACCAAAGCACTATACTGTACAGACTGCCAGTGTTTTCAATAATGTTTTAAATGCAGCAAAAGTACTTGGGGGGAAAAGGAATAATATGAAAAAGCTAAGATTCTACAGCTTCCAAAACGATTTTACTCCCACAGTGCAATTGTTGAGACATTTTAGACTTCTCTTTCTTTAGATAAAAAATGCAATTGTTATTATTTGTCTCTTGTAAAGCCTAGAATGGAGGTTCATCTATCAGGATTATTAATTATAGGCAAAGTTGATCCAGGAAAAATCTGATTGCCTTTTTTCCCCTGCTGTAGCAAATTGGATCATGCTCTGCTGGTTTTTTTTTGCCTTCCTCTGGATTAACTGTGGGTATAGAATTGGGTATATGGGATTGTGGGATATTTTTTTTTATTTTTGTGGTTGAACTAGATGGACTTGTGTCTTTTTTCAAGCTGACTATGTAACTATGTAAGGATAACGCAAAAAGCACTATAATTTGCAAATGCAATTTTTCAAAAGGAACCAATAGTTCTCAGTTTAATGGTCATATAATGGAAAGACGATTACTGTAGCATATAAGTTACTGACTTCTACCAATTGCTTCCTGCCTTAGCCAATGAGCTTGTTTCTGGACATATTTACATCTTGAAGTTCACCTTCAGTGTTTCAAAGAATGAGGAGGCCATTACACATTGCAATGTGCGGCACACTAAATGGCAGAGTGGCACAATCATTCATCAGGGGGATTAAGTCTCCTTGAACTGTCATGCATCAGAAGTCACCATGCAAAACCATTGACTGTACTGAGCACTAATTACAGAGCTTTACGAATCTGGCCCATCCACAGACTACCCTTCCAATGAATTCACATCCATGTTCTTTGTCAAACTTACATTTAATTATGCAACTATGATTAAATATTACCCAAATTATGATGGCTAGACATATATTGAATTTACTCAGGATATCCTAATCTAGAACATAAATTTGGAGGTTATGCTTAAACTTTTGACTGGAGAAAAAATAAATATTTCTGCAAAAAAAAAAAAAAAAATGCAAATATACTTGAAATACTGTACATAACAAGGACACAAAAAATGGTAGAAACAAAACAAAAACAAAATGTTTTTTTTTGGCTAAATCACTTATATTATTTTGTACAGGTGCAAGGTAATTTGACTGTATTGTATTTATTGTGTAACCATTTGCACATAAAGGTCAATTCATTATTCAATGAACATAACAATTTATGAGAGAGAGTGTGTGTGTGTGTGTGTGTGTGTGTGTGTGTGTGTGTGTGTGTGTGTGTGTGTGTGTGTGTGTGTGTGAGAGAGAGAGAGAGAGAGAGAGAGAATATCTGATATTTGAATTACTATTCCTTATTTTTTCACAATTTTTATTGTTTTAATACAATAAATATTTTATTTACACCCCATTAGGATTAGGAATGATTGGTTTGTATGTAAATGCCACTTTAAAAAGATTATCATCAGTTCACTCCTCAAAATCCTGTGGTTGTCAATAAATTATAAGATTGCATGATGTGTCTTTAAGGGCCCTTTCACACAGGCATTCAATCTGGATCGATCACACAGATCCAGACTGAATCACGTGTGATGACATCCATTTATGTCCATTCCACTTCCTGTTCCAGACATGAAACATGTTTTTATACTTTTGTCAACTAGTGGATTTGTTTCCCTTAAAAAAAAAAAAAAAACTCCCCCCAAAAAAAAAAACACTCCCAAAAAATCAGGTATATGAAAAAGGATACATACCGATGTAAACTGAACTGAAGACAGATGCACAAACTAATGTAAAATTATGTAAAAGGATTTGGTTTTCAGATATTTGTTTTCTCACTTTTAGTGACAGAATTGATGACACTTATGTGAAGGGACCCTCTGTGAAAGCAGGGGGAAAAACAGCCATTTTTGGAGGAGATAAAATAACACTTCTCAAGAAAGAATATCAATTTATGGAAAATAAAATCTTTTTATGGTAAGCAATCATCTCATGGAAAAAATAAAGTTCCCATAGCCCATGCAGAGAACAGACATGTGAGGATCCCAGCAGGGCCACTCAATACAGTCTGCCTGCAGAAAACTACAGGAGGGGGTGGAGACAAGACCAGTCACCCTGCACAAGGAGAGAGAGCAGAAGTGACTGGTCTTCATTGCAGAATGTTCCTGGCAAATGGCAATGTTTCACACTGGATTACTGCACAGATCTGGAAGAAAAGCAGAAAGCACATCAAGATTCAACTTGGAATACACATGCCTCTTGTGTTTAAACATTTTTTACATATCTTGGAGTTCAGCTTTAATAAGAAAGTTATTTAATAAAATAAGGAATGCAGCTACAATAATTAACTGCTAGTTAATTAACCATATAGTCGGTGAAAGGTTTGGTGCTAGTAAGTTTACTTTAACCCCAATTAAACACCTATAATGTTTTTCTAGTGTTTGGTCAGCAGTCAGTAAGCATGTATTAGCAAGGCAGGGTCCACCTTTGAGATTTCCCAAATGCTGGCAAAACACAGAGGTAATAATGCTGAAATATCCACTTGGTAACTACATCAGCTATTTTTAATGGGGTGGTTAAAGTACCGTAAATACCAGCAAACAGCCCTGGAACTTTACCGAGATGTCAAAGTGTCCACCTAAAACTGAGTCTCTAATCAACTGCTTACTGTACTCTCACATCTGCTTGCAACTCATGTAGATGGTTATAGTCAGGATATTGGGCCATATCCACAAAAGAGATACTCCGGCGTAAGCCGTCGTATCTCTGGTTCTAACTTTGGAACTGATCCTCAGAAGCAGTTTTCCTAAGTTAGGCAGAAGATCCGACATCTGTAAGGGACTTACACTGCCGGATCTTAGGATGCAGTACCGCATCCGCCACTGGGGGCATTTCGAGTCGAAATGCCTCTGCTAGTATGCAAATTAGCACTTAGGGCGATCCTCAAAGCTTTTGTGCCTAGTTTTTTCGCCGTAAGTGTTAGTTTGCCTGGTGTAAAACTAGGGCTGCTTTTACAAAGTGTAAAGTTAGTCACACCTTGTAAAGGCCCATTCAAGCGACGGCATTTGGTATGCATTCCCGAGGGAGAACTCCACGGCAATTTGTAAATTCCAAACCGGCATGGGTTCCCCCCCAGGAGCATACCAGGCCCTTAGGTCTGTTATGGGTTGTAAGGAGACCCCCCCTCCGCCGAAAAATCGACGTAGGGGGTCCCCCTACAATCCATACCAGACCCGTATCCAAAGCACGCTACCTGGCCGGTCAGGAATGGGAGTGGGGACGAGCGAGCGTCCCCCCCCCTCCTGAGCCGTGCCAGGCCGCATGCCCTCAACATGGGGGGGTTGGGTGCTCTGGGGCAGGGGGGCGCACTGCGGGCCCCCCCCACCCCAGAGCACCCTGTCCCCATGTTGATGAGGACAGGACCTCTTCCCGACAACCCTTGCCGTTGGTTGTCGGGGTATGCGGGCGGGGGCTTATCGGAATCTGGGAGTCCCCTTTAATAAGGGGGCCCCCAGATACCGGCCCCCCACCCTAAGTGAATGGATATGGGGTACATCGTACCCCTATCCATTCACCTGTAGGCAAAAAGTAAAAGTTAATAAACACACAACACAAGGCTTTTTAAAATAATTTATTATTCTGCTCCGGATGCCCCCCCTGTCTTCGTTATTAGCTCAATTAGCAGGGGGGGCTTCTTCTTCCACTCTCCGGGGGTCTTCTTCCACTCTCCGGGGGTCTTCTCCGCTCTCCGGGGGGGGTTTCTTCTTCCGCTCTCTGGGGGGGGGCTTCTCCGGACTCCGGGGGTCTTCTTCCATCTTCTCCCCTCTTCCGCTGTTGACTCGGCGAACCCCGGTTCTTCTGCAGCTCTCCGGTGCCTTCTTCTTCAGCGCTGGCTGCCTGCTATGTTTGTGTGTTAGCTCGATTTCAAACAGGCAGCCAGCGCGGTCTTCTGTGGCGTCAGGGTCTTCTCTTCCTTTCTTCCGATGTTGCCTCGTCGCCTGTTGTCGCTGTAATGATGGAAGCGCGCCTTGCATCACATTTATATAGGCATCACCGTCCCATCATGCTCCGGCAGGTACCCACGTGGTGGGTGCCTACCCACGTGCACCCACCACGTGGGTACCTACCGGAGCATGATGGGACGGTGATGCCTATATAAATGTGATGCAAGGCGCGCTTCCATCATTACAGCGACAACAGGCGACGAGGCAACATCGGAAGAAAGGAAGAGAAGACCCTGACGCCACAGAAGACCGCGCTGGCTGCCTGTTTGAAATCGAGCTAACACACAAACATAGCAGGCAGCCAGCGCTGAAGAAGAAGGCACCGGAGAGCTGCAGAAGAACCGGGGTTCGCCGAGTCAACAGCGGAAGAGGGGAGAAGATGGAAGAAGACCCCCGGAGTCCGGAGAAGCCCCCCCCCCGGAGAGCGGAAGAAGAAACCCCCCCCGGAGAGTGGAGAAGACCCCCGGAGAGTGGAAGAAGACCCCCGGAGAGTGGAAGAAGAAGCCCCCCCTGCTAATTGAGCTAATAACGAAGACAGGGGGGGCATCCGGAGCAGAATAATAAATTATTTTAAAAAGCCTTGTGTTGTGTGTTTACTACATTTTACTTTTTGCCTCCAGGTGAATGGGTAGGGGTACGATGTACCCCATATCCATTCACTTAGGGTGGGGGGCCGGTATCTGGGGGCCCCCTTATTAAAGGGGACTCCCAGATTCCGATAAGCCCCCGCCCGCATACCCCGACAACCAACGGCAAGGGTTGTCGGGAAGAGGTCCTGTCCTCATCAACATGGGGACAGGGTGCTCTGGGGTGGGGGGGCCCGCAGTGCGCCCCCCTGCCCCAGAGCACCCAACCCCCCCATGTTGAGGGCATGCGGCCTGGCACGGCTCAGGAGGGGGGGGGACGCTCGCTCGTCCCCACTCCCATTCCTGACCGGCCGGGTAGCGTGCTTTGGATACGGGTCTGGTATGGATTGTAGGGGGACCCCCTACGTCGATTTTTCGGCGGAGGGGGGTCTCCTTACAACCCATAACAGACCTAATGGCCTGGTATGCTCCTGGGGGGGGGGGAACCCATGCCGGTTTTTTCGTGGAAAATTGGCATGGAGTTCTCCCTCTCAGGAATGCATGCTGAGCGACGCTGTCATTTTTTTTTTTAATTATTTGTTTTCCCGGCGCGTCTTTTTTTCACCCGTCGCAACTTTAGTGTCCCGTCGCAATCCACAAAGCCGCCCGGCGTCAATTACGTTCGCGCGATGCACGTCGGGAAAATGACGTCACACGCATGCGCAGTACGGCCGGCGCGGGAGCGCGCCTCATTTAAATTGTAAACGCCCCCCGGAGAGGAGGAACGCCTTACGACGGCGGCACTTAACTTACACGGCTTGAAATTTTTACGTAAGTGCTTTGTGGATCAGGCACTTAGGTAAAAACTTTAAGTCAGTGTAACTTAACTGCTGAAAGTTAAGTTACGCCGCCTGGCTGAGGATTTGGCCCATTGAGTGGTACCAAACCATCCGGAGTACCCAGTCAATGGGGTTCAGGAGATATAAAGGGTTCAGGAGATAAAAACAATTACAAATGAAGCAGCTGAACTTAGAAGTAATTGAAGACGGTAACACATTGTAGGTGGTGGATGGGAACGATTAGACAATTCCACAGCTATTTTTGACTTTTTTTTCCATGTACATAAACAGTCTGTTCTGTCTGATTGGATTATGTTCTTTTAGCACTTTATTTTCCTGGTGCTGAATTTGGGGGGTCGATGAGCGCCATGCAGTTAAAGTGGGTAGGACGGAAGAATTTCCAGTGTAGGAAGATTTGCTTCCTTGCATAGAAAGAAGTATAAAAAACAAACAGCTTAACATATGTATCCATTTCCATGCCATCACACACACCCAATAGAAGCAGTTTGCTATTTAAAGGTTCACTCTACCCTAAATGTGTATTTAAATTCTGCCCAATGGGCTGCAAACATTCCAAAGCAAAATAATATCAGCCCCTCCCGCCAATGGATTTCCATAATGTGACATAAAAGGATATGGAGTCCAAATACAAAACATACTCTGTTGCATTTTAACATGTGTCCAGCTTCCCCATAGCAAAACTTGTGTCTGCTCCTATCTCTGCACTACAATGCAGTGCATATAGAAAAATACATGTCTGTTTTTTCCTGGGTTATAGCGCCTTGTAAGGCCCATGGAAGTCTACAGCAACGCATTAATTTACATATAATAAGCATTTTGATGCATTGGAAACGTGTAATAGAAGGGTTTGGTCAATGGCTGTTAACTCTTTCCACTTTAAATTCTACTTTCAAAAACGCATTAGAAGCATGCATCAATAACGCTCCAAAAAACACCTGTCCATGTAAAGATCGACTGTAAACTGGCCCTAATACATTCTGTATGGTCTTGTGAGGTGTGGGACAAACTACATTGAAATTTCGGTTGCCCCTGGCAGTGTGTCTTTTCTCAAACCATTGAAATAATTTTGACATCTTAGGTCCCGGGACCTCTGCTAATAATAATGATAAAGACTTCTTCATTTCTGTGAGCATCATATTGTGCTTGGTACTTATGTATCCAAATTCTTGTATTACGCTCACAGGGTTGTATACATTTTTGTTATATGCTTTTTAATACTCTAATAAAAGATTAAACATAAACAAATATAAAAGGACGATGGGATCACCAAGCTATTGAAAGTTTTAAATAAAGGAATAAAGAACATGGCATGGCTAGAATATTTAACACCCAGAGATTACAATACTCCCTTGCTCTACATGTCATAAATATTCATGTAAATAAATTAATAATTAAAAAAACAAACTGTAATGTCCCTTTACACTAGTTATCAATGGAAAAGTGTATGGTTATGTTAGTGGCCAGTAGAAAAATAACCTCTTACATTGGCGGCCAGTGGAGAAATACCCCCCTACACTGGTGGTATTTGGAGAAATGCCCCCATATTGGTGGTTAGTAGAGAAATTATATGTAAAACAGGGGTATTCCTGCGCTATTATGGGTAAATGGATTTGCTCAAGGGTGCCGCAAACACCATAAGAGTCAAACACTACCCACAAAAGAATCACACAAAAAATCAAATAGTGGTGTTGCGCACCCTTTATGAAATAACATATAAACCTAGATATATGAATGCAGAGAGAATAAATTATATAAAATTATATAAATAAATATATAAAGTGCTGCAAACAATTTTTGAATATGTATTATCATTGCACTTGTTTGCAGCACAGCAGCACTTTATATATTTATTTATATAATTTATTCTCTCTGCATTTATATATCTAGGTTTATATGTTATTTCATGAGGGAGCGCAACACCACTATTTGATTTTTTTTTAGTGGACAAATTAACTAAATTATAGAACAAGAAATGGGACTTTCACAGTGTTCCACATCTCAGAAATAGACACAGACAACTTATGAATGTAAAATATAAATTTCTCTTCTGTACAGAAGGTTAACAGAAAATTCAAATTGCAATATCCACAATATAGTGATTCAAATATACCAGACACTACCAGCTCAAAGCCCATTATGAACAGCCATACAATGGAGCATGCAGCAGGGACGTGCGGTGAGGTCAGTGACTGTTGAGGCACTGGCTAGTATCAGAGCCAGATACACATAGGTTACATACTCGTTAGAGTGAGAGCAATAATTCTAGCACTAGACCTCCTCTGTAACTCTAAACATGTAAAAATATTTACAGCGTCGCCATTCCACAGGTGTGTGCAATTTTAAAGCATGACAGGTTTGGTATCTATTTCCTCTAAATAACATCATCTTTCATATTATACAAAAAAATAAAACTTTTCTGTTTTTTTTTACCTTTTTATTTATGAAACAGTTTCTTTCCCCAAAAATTAAGTGTTTGAAAAATTGTTGTGCAAATACCGTGTGACATAAAAAGTTGCGGCCACCATTTTATTCTCTAGGGTGTTTGCTAAATACGCAATATTCTAGCAAAAAAATTATGATTTTTACATGTAGCAGAGAAGTGTCAGAATTGGCCTGGGTGACAAAGGGTTAATACCAATAATATAAAAATAATTATTATATATTTTCAATTATAATTTGTTATATAATTTCAAAAACTGTACTCAAGCAGGTGGTTAAACAGACAAATTACTGAAGTTTGAAGTTATACAACCAGTAATTGCACAGTAAATAGATAAATAATAAATTATTATGTTATAACATATAGCATATAAAATATATGAACTAGTTTGATTAAAACAGTACAGTTTTCAACAGCAACAGATTATTATTCTCCCTCTTAACTGTGTGAGAAAAATCTTTATTAATATTTAATATATTATTTATAAAAAAAAAAATCTTGTAAATCTTATACCCATAAACCCATGTTTTAGACACATGCTCCCTTCTATGACACTGCAGTGAGAGGCATGCCACCACTGCAGCATTTTTATTGGACAGCTGGGGCTAATGGTATGTTACCATTGGTCCAAGACTCCAAGCTGTCCATTGATCTCAGTGCCTCTGACAAGCAGTGGGAGGCACTGTGAGCTCATCCTCCCAGTCTGATGCAAACAGAGTGTGCCAGCTTGGATTTAAACTGGCCGCTGTGTATGTAGCTTCCGACAGGCTGCACAATGAGTCCCTTATCTCCGGAAACCATAGGTCGTAGGAGCCCCATTTTGACCAGCGGCAGGTGGTCCCCCAGGTCGCCGAGCTGCGACCCTCAATAGTTTTTTTTATGTTCATGACAGGCTCTGCCTCCCCTGACATCCCTGGTTTGCAGTAATCTTATCCTCAGCAATTAATATTATTGCAGAAAAAGTGGCTGCTGAAATACCCCCATATTGGGTCAATGGAGAAATGCTCCTTTACACTGGTGGTTAACCACTTCCATGCAGGGCATTTTCACCCCCTTCCTGCCCAGACCAATTTTTAGTTTTCAGCGCTGTTGAACTTTGAATGACAATTGCGCGGTCATGCGACGTGGCTCCCAAACAAAATTGACGACCTTTTTTTCCCACAAATAGAGCTTTCTTTTGGTGGAATTTGATCACTTCCGCAGTTTTTATGTTTTGCGTTTATATGTATGTTTATACAAAAGAAGAGCGTCAATTTTGAAAAAAACACAATGGCCCAGATTCACAAAGGACTTACGACAGCGTATTTCCAGATACGCCGTCGTAAGTCTGAATGTGAGGCGTTGTATCTCGGCGCCTGATTCAAATAATCAGATACGCCAGAATTTGTCTAAGATACGACTGACGTAAGTCTCTTACGCCGTCGTATCTTAGGTGCATATTTACGCTGGCCGCTAGGTGGCGCTTCCATTGATTTCCGCGTCAAATATGCAAATGAGCTAGATACGCCAATTCACGAACGTACATGCGCGTAACTTTACCCCTCATAAAAGCAGGGGTAAGTCATGTTAGGTATGGACGTCGGAAACGTCGGAACAGCGTCGTATTTTACGTCGTTTGCGTAAGTCGTCCGTGAATGGGGATGGGCGTAGGTTACGTTCATGTCGACTAAACATTGAGCCGGCTTAATTTACGTAGAAAATTCAACGAGATACTGAGCATGCACGCGCATGCGCCGTTCGTTAGGTGCGTCATTTACGTGGGGCCACGATTCATTACCATACAACACGCCCCCTACCAGCCTAGTTTGAATTAGGCGGGCTTACGCCGGCCCATTTACGCTACGCTGCCGTAACTTAGGGCGCAAGTTATTTGTGAATACAGTACTCGCCTCTCTAAGTTACGGCGACCTAGCGTATCTAGGATACGCTACACCCGTACAAAGATACGCCCTCCTACGTGAATCTGGCCCAATATCTTTTACTTTTTGATTTAAGAAATATCATAATTTTTTTTTAGACCGATATGTATTCTTCTACATATTTTTGGTAAAAAAAAAAAAATCGCAATAAGCGTATTTGATCGGTTTGCGCAAAAGTTCTAGCGTCTACAAAATAGGGAATAGAATTTTTATTTATTTAATTTTTTTTACTAGTAATGGCGGGGATCTGCGATTTTTATTGTGACCTTGCGGCGGACATTTTTGACACATTTTTGCGACCATTCACATTTACACAGCGATTAGTGCTATAAAACTGCACTGATTACTGTGTAAATGTGACTGGCAGGGAAGGGGTTAACACTAAGGGGCGCTGAAGGGGTTGAATATGTTCCCTAAAGTGTGTTCTAACTGTAGGGGGAGGGGGACTCACAAGGGGAGGAGATCGATGTGTGTTCCTCTGTACTGGGAACACACATCAGTCTCCCCACCGCTGACAGGACATGGATCTGTGTGTTTACGCACACAGATCCATGGTCCTGCCATGATTGCGGGCAATCGCGGGTGCCTGGCGGACATCGCGGCCGCCGGGCACGCACACTGGGTCCCGAGCAATGCGGCGGGGGGCGCGCGTGTGCCCCCTAGCGGCCGGGAATGCAAGGACGTCATATGACGTCCACTCTGAAAGACGAAAGGTTCCCGCCGACGACATTTTACTATGACTCGGTAGGGATGTGGTTAATGAAAAAAATGCCCCCTGCACTGGTGATCAGTGTTGAAATGACCGTTACATTGGTAGTCAGCAGGGGCGGACTGACCATTGAGTCACTCGGGCACTGCCCGAGGGCCCCATGCCACTAGGGGGCCCCATCAGGGTTGCCAGGCTCAGTAAAACTAGGGACAGTATGTAAAAATCTATGTTTTTTTTAGATCTGTCCCTGATATGTCCGAAACCGACATGCTTTTGATGTGAAAATCCAGAGATTTTAGCTGCCCCGCCTCTGCACTGCCTCCTGGCGTGGTGGCCATCTGTAAGCCCAGGGGCCCCATAATCTTCTATTGCCCGGGGGCCCCATGAGTTGTCAGTCCGCCCCTGGTAGTCAGCATAAGTGGATGACTGATCTGTAATTTCTTATTGCTCAAGCAGCTCCAGCAACCTCTAGACTAGAGGAACCCTAATTGAGAAAGCCTGGTCTGACAGATACAAGATGATGGTGAATTATTTACACTACCAATGTCTACTCAAAGCTGAAATATTAGTTTGTGTGGCGTTGGCTTTTAAAAATGCAACATTATTTTGCTAACAAAATTCCACAAAAAAATCTTACATATTTCACATCATACGCAAACCTTGAGAAGATGAGTGGTTTACTTACCAACTGGCTCTTCGCCTTTGTATCCTAAACATCTTCTTTTTAGTCTTGAGTTGCCCTCACATTGACGAAAACCTCCCCGTGGTGTAACCTTGGAATTAAAGAACAATAACATTGACACACTTAGCATGCCTATTAATAAAATGAAACCCTCTTTTCAAATTTAGTCGAATTGAACTTTTAACTGTCTTCACGCTCCACACAATGTCGTTTAAAAGTGATATTAAAGTATTGTTTTTTTTTTTTGTTTAAAAATAACAAACATGTCATACTTACCTGTTCTGTGAAATGGTTTTGCAATGGTTTTGCTGGCACTCCTGGCCCCTCCCTCCTGCCAAGTGCCCAAACAGCAAGAAGTTTACTTCGGGAAGCACCCAAGCCGAGCCCCTGCTCTGTGTCCATTGAGACATTGAGCCTTGTCTCAGCTCCGCCCTCTCTTTCTCCTCATTGGCTCACTGACTTTGACAGTAGCGGGAGTCAATGGCACCCCACTGCTGTCTCAGCAGGGAGCGTCCCAGACAGCTGAGACTCTTGTGCAACATCGCTGGATCAAGATGGGGGGTAAAGTAAAAAAAATGCATTAAGATAAAAAGAAACCTTCTGACTTTAGAACCACTTAACATTATTTCTAGTATTTATTTTTTTGTAAAGTGTAACAAACAATTTAAAATGTATTGTAAGTACTCGAGGCTGTAGTTATATTTAGGGCCGAAACAACTAATCGATTAATCGACAACTAATCGATTATGAAATTAATCGATTACAATTTTCATAATCGATTAATCGGCCAGTAACATAATGGGGATAAAAAAACTAAAATTTGCCCTTTATAGTACAAAAAAGCAAATCGCTACTGTAAATATTACTTTCACTGTCCCACAGTAAAAAAAATTAACCTCTTACAGTAGCGATTATTTGCTCTTTTTGTACTTTTTTTCATTTTGTAACCCCCATTATGTTACTAAACATCTCAGGCCTGGGTTCACACCTCTGTCTTTTGGTGCTTTTTGCAGAAACACACTACAGTTCATTTACATGATTTCCTATGGGACACGTTCACATGCATGATTTTTTTTTCAGCTGCTGCGAATTTGGAAAGGGCAAGGACTTTTTAACGCAAAACGGTGCTATTTTGTTTTCTTTTGGTTCAATATACTTCAATGGAGAAGCTGCAGAAAAGCATGTAATGTGTTTTTGCGGCAATTTGTGTTTTGTAATCTGCCCAACAACAAATTGGCCCAAAAATTGTTTTAAATGCAATTTTTTTATTTTTTTAAGGCTATTATCCGATTAATCGAAACAATAAATCGGCCAACTAATCGATTATGAAAATAATCGTTCGTTGCAGCCCTAGTTATATTTTAGTCCTCAAAATACTCTGACAATATTTTAAACCATGTAAATTCCCACTTTATTTAGACTCAAAATATAAATAGCAACTTTGGCTAATGATTTTCTCTCTTTTTAAAATTTTTTATTTAGCTACTGCCCCATATCAAACGGTTATAGGGTAAATAGGTTAATTACAGTGCCTTGAAAAAGTATTCATACCCTGTGAAATTTTCCACATTTTGTCATGTTACAACAAAAAACATAAATGTATTTTCTTGGGATTTTATGTGATAGACCAACACAAAGTGGCACATAATTGTGAAGTGGAAGGAAAATGATAAATGGTTTTCACAATCTTTTACAAATAAATATCCAAAAAAATGTGACGTGTATTTGTATTCAGCCCCCCTGAGTCAATACTTTGTAGAACCTCTTTTTGCTACAATTACAACTGCAAGTCATTTTGGGGATGTCCCTACCAGCTTGGCACATCTAGGAGACTGACATTTTTGCCCATTCTTCTTTGCAAAATGGCTCAAGCTCTGTCAGATTGGATGGAGAGCGTCCGTGAACAACATTTTTCAAGTCTTGCCACAGATTCTCAACTGGATTTAGGTCTGGATTTTGACCGGACCATAACACATGAATATGTTTTGATCAAATCCATTCCATTGTAGCTCTGGCAGTATGTTTAGGGTTGTTGTCCCACTAGAAGGTCAACTTCTGCCCCAGTCTAAAGTCTTTTGCAGACTCCAACAGGTTTTCTTCTAAAGATTGCCCTGTATTTGGCTCCATCCAACTTCCCTGTCCCTGCTGTAGAAAAGCATCCCCACAACATGGATGGTGCCACTGCCATGTTTCACGGTGGGTATCGTGTGTTCAAGGTGATGTGCAGTGTTAGTTTTCTGCCACACATAGCGTTTTGCTTTTAGGCCAAAAAGTTTAATTATGGTCTCATCTGACCAGAGCACCTTTTGCTGTGCCGAACTTTCCGACGATGGATTGTAACAGTGCACCTTGAGGTGTTCAAAGCTTGGGATATTTTTTTATAACCTAACCCTGATTTAAACTTCTCCACGACTTTATCCCTGGCCTGTCTGGTGTTTCTTGGCCTCCATAATGCGGTTTGTTCACCAAGGTTCTCTAACAAACCTCTGAGGGCTTCACAGAACAGCTGTATTAATACTGAGATTAAATTACACAAAGGTGGACTCTATTTACTGATTAGGTGACTTCTGAAAGCAATTGGTTCCACTAGATTTTAGTTAGAGGTATCAGAGTAAAGGGTGCTGAATACAAATGCATACCACACTTTTCAGATATTTGTAAAACAGGGGTTGACAAATTTGCTTGGAATCTAGGAGCCAGCTAAAAAAGTTAGGAGCCAGAAAATGCGCCCCGTCCTGACGAGCTTGCGCGCAGAAGCGAACACATACGTGAGCAGCGACCGCATATGTAAACAGTGTTCAAACCACACATGTGAGGTATCACCGCAATTGGTAGAGCGAGAGCAATAATTCTAGCCCTAGACCTCCTCTGTAACTCAAAACATGCAACCTGTAGAATTTTTTAAACGTCACCTATGGAGATTTTAAAGGGTAAAAGTTTGTCGCCATTCCACGAGCGGACGTAATTTTGAAGCATGACATGTTGGGTATCAATTTACTCGGCGTAACATTATCTTTTATACTATTAAAAAAATGGGGATAACTTTACTGTTGTCTTATTTTTTAAAATAAAAAAAGTGTAATTTTTTCCCAAAAAAGTTCGCTTGTAAGACCGCTGCGCAAATACGGCGTGACAGAAAGTATTGCAACGATCGCCATTTTATTCTCTAGGGTGTTAGGATAAAAAATATATATAATGTTTGGGGGTTCTAATTAGAGGGAAGAAGATGGCAGTGAAAATAGTGAAACATTACATTAGAATTGCTGTTTAACTTGTAATGCTTAACTTGTAATACCAACTGCCACCACCAGATGGCGTCAGCTTACACATCTGGTGGTAATAACTTGTAATACCAACGGCTCACCCCCCCTTCCAAGCCAAGTCGCCAGGACCCTATTTCTAGTCGCCATGGCGACCTGGCGACCGGGATTTGTCGAGCCCTGGTAAAAAAAAAAAAAAAAAACATTTATCATTTTCCTTCCACTTCACAATTATGTGCCACTTTGTGTTGGCTTATCACATGAAATCCTAATAAAATAAATTCAGGTTTTTTGTTGCAACATGACAAAATGTAGAACATTTCAAGGGGTGTGAATACTTTTTCAAGGCACTGTATGTGGAATTACTGTTTCAAACATTTTCACATGAGTACTTGAGGTTGTTTTTGTGACCTCATGACCAAAGGTGGTCTACTTGACTTGTACTTGTATTTGTGAAGTGATTCCCTTATTTTTCACACTCTGACAACATTCCATCAACACAACAGGGAATAGGAAAAATGTGTTACCTCTCTAATAATCTCCCATCTAGCTGACTGGCAACAAACATGCTCCTGCTAGCTTCCTTTAAGCTTCAGTTTCTGATCTATGGCTTTGTTTGTATATTTTAGAAAACATTATTGCATTTACAGTGAATGATGCAATAAAGACAAAGAAAAAGTATAATGTTTTGCGTGTTCCCCATTATTGCCCGGGACAACCACGTTTACAGTACTTCTTTGACTTTGTCCTTCTCAGGGTTGCCAACCTCCCGCAGTATTTTTTACTGACAAAACATGGAAAATTTACTGGCGAAACATTTTTTGCTGACAACCTGAGAAATTAAAGAACTCCTATTAAAAACTAACACAGTGAATATTTGAACAGTATAAACACGATATGGAAACACTGACAATAACTATAACAAAGTAATTTGCTTAATTTACACTTAAAAAGTCAACACAGCATGAAATTATCAGCCCCTAATATTTACTAGCAGTTGTAAAAAAATTTTTTTTACAAAATGTCCGAAAATTTACTAGCGGTTAACAATCCTGGGTCCTTCTTTGCTAGACCTGACTGACTCTGAGCATATTTTAGCACCCTATTGGCGATACCCACATTGTGTTATTTGTATTTGTTAATTATGTGCTTTCCAGTGGGCCAAGATATGCTCGATGTGTCTGTTTTGTAAACCTCTTTACAAAAAAAAAAAAGCACAAGTGCGTATATATTATATATAAAAATATATTAATTACTTGTAAAATGTCCACAAAGATAGAATTCATTCAGAAAGGGGTAATTTACTAAGGACTCATTTACATATTGATCAATGTGGGCGCAATGCAAGGAAACTAAGAAAATTATTGTTTTCTAGGTCTTCTGTTCACAACATACAGCACGTATGCCTTTTTATGCAACGTAATGCACAATGACGTGCATAGAGCTGAATCGTGATCTTTTTTAACTTGAAATAAGGTGAAAAAAAAAAGAAAGAAAAACTGTAAATGCTATGGGCCAGATTCTTGTAGAATCTGCGGCGGCGTAGCGTAAGCCATTTACACTACGCCGCCGCAACTTACTGGAGCAAGTGCCGTATTCTCCAAGCACTTGCTCTGTAATTTGCGTCGGCGTAGTGTAATTGTCCCGGCGTAAGGTCGTGTAATTCAAAGGGGGCGGCTTGTATTTAAATTAAGCGCACCCCCGCGCCGATCGAACTGCGCATGTGCCGGGCTTAAAATAGCCCAGTGCGCATGCTCCAGTTCTCGACGGAAAACGCCAATGACGCCGACGTGGGCGTCATTGACGTAAAGTCGTATTCGCGGACGACTTAGGAAAACGACGTAACCGACGGAACAAGCCAATGCTGACCCGACGCCATACTTAACATGGCATACGACGGACCTACGTAAACTTGCCCCTCATATTAGCAGGGGCAAGTTTACGCTTACGTAAACGTCGTAAATTCTCTGCGTCGTTCGTGCGTACGTTCGGGAATCGGCGTAAATTGCTAATTTACATAAGCGACGGGGAAAACGACGTCGGCGACACCTAGCGGCGGAAAAAAAAAATGCATTTAAGATCTGACAGCGTAAGAGCCTTACGCTTGTCAGATCTAAGGGATATCTATGCGTAACTGATTCTAAGAATCAGTCGCATAGATAGGCCGGGCCAGATTAGGACTTACGACGGCGCAAATGGCTTTGCGCCGTCGTAACGCCTTTGAGAATCTGGCCCTATGTGTTTTTGAGAGTGCATGTCACACAATAATGCACGCATGCTCCCACTGGTGTAGAAAAATGTGAAGCTGTGTTCACTTCAATCAACTGGTTACAGGCATGCAAAAAAATGCTTGATTGGGTATTTAAATGAACACTATACCCTATTCATTAACTCATACACAGTAAATACAAACATTACTACATGAACAGTTTCTATTTATTTATCAATTCACACCAAAACATTTTTTTTTATTTTTTTTTATATAGATGGTGAAAAATTAAATTCATTTGCAAAAATTGTAGCACTTTTAAAAGCACAGAAAATGATATATATATATATATATATATATATATATATATATATATATATATACACATACACACACACACACACACATATACACACACACATATACACATACACACACACACACAGTCAGAGGGGATTAGTAAAAATGCTTTCACAATTTGCAGTTTTGCTTATACATTATGGTTTATGTCAGCACTTCTGCTCTTTATTGAGCACTTAAAGCTCTTAGGCTGCACACACAGAACGCTGTCTCCATCAACATTGCAGCACGTATTAGAAAAACACATTGAACACATAGGGCTCTTTTGCCAGGAATAATAGTAAAATAATGATTGTGCTCATATAACAGAAGACAGACAAAGAGAAGCAGGTGCTTTTTTCAGATGAGATAGGCCCACTGGAAGGCAACGCTTGACGGCAGAGAGAATTCAGCTCAGCTGGAAAATGAGGGCTTGTTGTGACTATTGCGCTATAATATTGGACATACCACGGCTTTTCTGATGAGTGTTTAATATAAAATGAATCTCTATGCTACTGTCTAGTGTGTGAACTGCAGCCAAAACATGACAGCACCTGCTGACTGGCACGTAGAAGGATTGAGTATAGTTTGCTCCTCTTTCTAAAAGGCAGGGAAGGGCAAATCCGCTGTGAAGCGAATGACACACATTCATGCCAAATATAATAATGCAACAAAATTGACTTTGTGAGACTGACTGCCACTTACTAAACTTTTCGCTGGTCTGGTCCTGAGCCCAGTTTATCGTTATTAAAGCTCCATGACTAAATTTCAATATAATTGCACGGTATAGGAACATTTCTAAATAATGTTGCATATATGTGACCGTTTTCATGCAGTCCTTTTTATTTTCTTTGTTTGCTGTGAGATACCTGGTTTCCACACATAACCCCAAATAAAGAAAGTGAGTACTCACAAAAAGTATATAAAAATACAAACATTTATTCACAACACAATTCAAATTCAAATTGTTATAAAAACTTCAAACACCAAGTTGTCATAAGTGTAACCTGCATTCCCAAATTAGATCAGGGTTTCGCTTGTCTAGTTAAGACCTAGCCCATATACATACATAAATGAGAATGGCAAACTTCCTTAAATGTATTGGGCCAGATCAAATGAAAAATATTGAGGCGCTGGTCTTGATCTCTACGTGTTTTGCCAATAAATGTCTTCTTCAGGAGCACTCGATACTACCGGATCTCCAATTGACCAAAGTATTATGGGCCTGTAGCCACGGTAGACCCAAAAATGACAGGAAACAGAGGTGAAGAGATTGCTGACCTTTCCCACCTGCGTTCTCGCAGACGATCGATCTGAATCGATAATGTAATTGTGTCCTCCAGGGAGCTTGGTGCTCCCACACAAGCTAACTCGTCTTTCAAGTCTTCCGATAAACCCAGGTGCAATTGATGTCACAGAGCTGCGTTATTCCAGTCGGTGTCTGCACTCCAGCACCTGAAGTCCATAACATAGTTCTCGACCGCTAGGTGCAAGGAGAGAGGACTCAGCAGTAGTGGTTAGTTTAAAGTCCTCGTATAACTTGGACATTGCCTGGAAGAAGGAGGACATAGCATTCGGTTGCACATCCTTCTTTTCTAGCAGAAGATGAGCCCAGGTTTGGGCTCACCTTGAAGCAAGGATATGATGAACCCCACCCTTTGTTGTAATCTCTGCTGAGAAAGTCCCTGGCTGGAGTAAAAAATAGAGCTGGCAGGCATTGCGGAATGCTCTGAACTTAGTCCGGTCTCCAGAGAATCTGTCAGGGCTAGGCACTTGTGGCTCAAGGGATGTCATCATTGCAGCAGGAACAGCAGAAGAAAGCTGGACTTGCACATGCTCCTCGAGTTGCACGTATTTCTCCTGCAGGGACTTGACCACTTGAGTAAGGCCTGCGAGACACTGGCAGACTTCATGTAAGAGAGAGGTTCCTCCTGCAGGCTTAGTCATGGCTGCTTGGTACTGTCACGTACCTGGTGGGTGAGCCTGACGTGTAGAGGAAGGCCTCCTGTACAGCTCCAGCTCAAGGGCCGCTGATGGTGAGACAGCGGTCGGTGGAGCATGGTGGGGTAAGAGTGCCTAGGATCAGTCCTGAAGTCTGTGCAGGTAGTAGTCAGGAACTCACAGTCAGGAAGCCGGATTTGGCTGGTAGCTGGCGAGTGAGGTGGCACACAGGCTGGCAGATGGCAGGCTGAGATGCACAACAGGAAGCAGAGTCAGACGAGCTGGGTAGACAGACAGGCGGACAAGGTATAAAACAGCAGGCAGGAGCGTAGTCGGGTCACAAACAGGTTTTGGCAACAGACAGGCAGATCAGGTACAAACAGTAGGCAGGAGTGTAGTCAGGGAGTAAGCCGGAAAGGTATCAGAAGTCAACACAGGTATCAAGATTTCAGGTAAAGCTGCGTTTAAATAGGCCACCTGGCACCAGTTCTGATGACAGGTGCACGCATGCGCGTTCACGGATGAGCCTGTGGCTGTTCTGTGTATTTTTTATTGGCGCCTGCGCACAGGTGTGCACCTGAGAACGGCAGCTGTACCCCGCAGACGGCCTCCCTGACACATATTTTTGTCACATGATATTTGAGCAGCACTTTTTTGGGGGAGAAAATACACTTAAATTTTAACACACAAAAACACAATATAATATCAAATTTTGGGGAAAAATATAAAAGATGATGTTACGCTAAATAAATAGATACCCAACATGTCACAAGGGTACGGACATTTTTTTAATTACCGTATTAATCAGTGTATAACACACACTTTTGCCCCCTGAGGATAGGGGGCAAATCGCGGGTGCATGTTATACACCAATAGTGTACCTTGGAAAGAAAGGAGGGGGGCGAACTCAGCCGGAATTTACGAGCCGTCATCTCCTGTTTGGCTCTCACGTCACACACACACACAGTCCCGCCTCCACCACTGGCATTGGACCAGTGATCTGTCTATCACAGGAGCTGGTCCAATGCCAATGGCGGAGGCGGTACTGTGTATATAACTGCCGAGTGAGAGCCGAACAGGAGATGGTGATTTCCTGACATGTCCAGGCTGCATTGATGGTGAGGTTGCAGATGAACATTGAGGCTAAAGAGGCATTGATCAGGCTGCATTGTTAAGGCTGCATTGATGAGATGGGCATTGATCTGGCTGCTTTGATAAGATAGGCATTGATCAGGCTGCATTAGTTAGATGCAGAAGGGCACTAAACAGGCTGCATTGATGGGCACTGACCCTTATTTAAATTCTAAATTGTTTATTAAAAAAATATTTTTTTTCCCCCTGAAACTCCCCTCTTAAAATGTAGGTGCATGTTATATGCCGATATATATGGTATTATTATTATTATTATTATTCATTTTATTAAAAAAAAAAAAAAAAACTTTTTTTTTTTTATCAACTTTATTGGCATGACAAAGGAGGAGAAACATCCATTGTGCTAGCATGGACTGTGGTAGGTCCTCCTTATGGAGAGATCTGGGTTCTATTAGACCTCAGATCTCTCTACTGGCCTCCAATGTAGCTGATAGGACACTGATCAGTCTGATCGGCTGCTTCACTGGCCAGTAACAACCAGAAGTGACTAAATATTTGTTTCTTTTGATTTCTGAAATCACACAGAGGGAGGAACATCATCAGTGCCTCTCAAAATGTGTCCCAGGAACCGGATGCCGCTGGTCCCAACCTTACCGGTGGTGGGAGGATGGAGGGGGGTCCACAGCTGCTATGATTACTGTTACTTTGAAGGGAATCACCAGCTGAGAAAAAATTATATCTTGGTAATTTCTGTACCTGCAGGTGGGTGGATTTTCCCCTCAGGTAGGCAGCGATCAGGGCCGCCATCAGGAACTATGGGGCCCCTTACACAGCTTCAGGCATGGGCCCCCTGGGGCAGAGAACCGGGGGGGGGGGGGGATGCTGCCGCGAATTTGAGAAGCGGGGTGGGGCTGCCGCGAATTGAGAAGCAAAATATATAAAAAAGGGGGGTAGCCATCCGGGGCCCTGGGGACCTCTGGGCCCATTAATAAAAATAAATAAAAATATATATATATAAAAATATATATATATATATATATATATATATATTTTTTTTTAAAGGGGGGTTGCCATCTGGGGCCCTTTAATATTTTTTTATGAAAAGAAATTACAAAAAAAAGTTGGGTTGCCATCCGGGACCTCTGGGCCCTTTAATAAAAAAAATATATATAAATAAATAAATATATATATATATATATATATATATATATATATATATATATATATATATATATTCCTATATATATGTCCTGGGGCCCTTTACTACAATCCCACATTGGGCCCTTTTACATGTTCTGCAGTGAGCTTTCTTCCTACTATGCTGGGCCCCCCAGGGTGGCAGAAAACAAGAGATATATGTCACCAGCACACCAAGAAAATATAAGGGTCCAAAGCAGTGAGAGAACGTTGTCTTGCCACCGGGCCCTGGTGTTCTGCCACTGTGGGGTTTCCCAGCTGTCCTGTCCCTGCTATTGACAGCGCTGGTCTGGCATCTGTCTCCTTGGCAGCGGTGGCAGTCTATTGGGACCTAGTGCTGGTGACATTATTTTCTAATAGAGGATGAACTGGAAAGGAACGTGCAGCCTGTGGGGACTTTAATGAACCCAAGGAGGAGACATGCGATTCAGTTAATGGTGAAGAAGGAAACTTAAATGTTGAACACATAACATTGCACATGCAGTTTAAGAACCTGAGAGGCCGAAAAAGGTTCCTCTGAAACCCCTGATCCATCCGACTGCTCCTCATCCCTATCCCCTGATGGAGATAAATCCTTATCCGATCTTTCAGAAGGAGGTTCTAAAACAACAGACGGGGACCTGCTTTGCTTTTTATCCCCCTGAGAGGATGCTGCTATAAAAGAAGCGATTCTCCCTTCTAAGTTGTTTAAAGCTGCTGCTAAAGTGTCTTCAGTGACATATGCAGGAGCTGGCAAAACCGGAGAGGCTGCTATGCCAGACAACGGCAATGGCTCATCCTGTGCAGGTGCTTCCGGTCTTACAGGGGAGGCTGGGACTGGGCAGGAATGTCTAGAACCACCCGATTCAGGTGGTGATGCTTTCGGGCCCTTTTTTATCCCTGAATTCCTCCTATGGGAAGACATAGTCCTGTGCTACAGCAGAGGTACTAAAAAACTTGCATACAGTACTGTACTAGTTTAGCAATAACAGCAACTAATCGCACAGCCTGATGCTGAGTAGGCGTCCAGGGTGCCTGTATCCAACACACAGAGAGCTTATGCTAAGTTAAGGAATAAACCAATTATCTCCAGGCAGAGAGCACACAATTATCCCAAAAGTTGGAACACCCCTTCCCACACAAGGTATCCCTACAATTACATATCTCCCGATAGCCTGGGGGACCAACATATCTGAATTTCACCCAGATCGGTCCAGGGGTTCTTTAAAAAAAACAAAAAAAACGAACCTATGAGAAAATACTGAATAAAGTCTATTTTCTTCACAATATCTTTCCCTACATTAATATGTGTATCCAACCTTGTGCTACTATCTGTATTCGCCCCACATTAGAATGTGTATCAGCCCCATGTCTGATGTGCATTGCCATTCTAATATGTCATCCTCACACTAATGTATTTCTGCCCCCACACTAAAATGTGTATTTACCCCTTCACCGATGTGTATCCACCCTCATGCTAATGCTAAAAGATCCCTCCGGGGTTCAAAGAGCTGCGCAAATGGATTCATCCAAAAACCCTCATCTTTATACGCCTAAAATGGATGGTACCTGGGCCTCGCAGAAGACTGAGGTTTTGCCTGTAATGTCTCCTCTCCAGCAATGCCTCATTTCCACTATCCTAGCATGAATTCTCTCCCCCCAGCACAAATCCTCCCCCCCTCCCAACTCAAATATATCTTTCCCATCACAAATCCCCCCCCCCCCAGGCAAAAATGTTCTTCCCTTCTCAAATCCCTCCTCCTTGCACAGATCTCCTCCAGTGTCTATGTAGCCGAATGTCTCCTCTCTAGCAATGCCTCAGTCCACAGCCACTCACAGTCACAAGTAATCATAGCCAAATGAGGAAAGAGAAAGGCCAACATAGCTTAATGCAGTTAAGACGTTTTAATAAAAGAAAGGGTTAAAATGCACTTACAGTGTGAAGATAAAAATTTGCGTATGAAATAGTATAGCCGGCCGGCAAACACAGCCCGGACCTTCGTTGTGTAGTGGTGACGTCAGCACGCCGCTCCTCCCTACGTCCAGGTGCCCCTGGACGAAGTCAGGTTTGACGAAACGACATAGGGTGGAGCAGCGTGCTGACGTCACCACTATACAACGAAGGAACGGCTGCGTTAGCCAGCCGGCTATACTATTTCATACGCAAATTTCTATCTTCACACTGTAAGTGCATTTTAACCCATTCTTTTATTAAAACGTCTTAACTGGATTACGCTATGTTGGCCTTTCTCTTTCCTCATTTGGCTATGATCACTTGTGACTGTTTGTGAGTGGCTGTGGACTGAGGCATTGCTGGAGAGGAGACATTCAACTACATACATAGACACTGGAGGGGATATGTGCAAGGAGGAGGGATTTGAGAAGGGAAGAAAATTTTGGCGGGGGCGGGGGGTGATTTGTGATGGGAAAGATATATTTGAGCTAGGAGGGGGAGTTGGGAGGGGGGGAGAATTTGTCCTGGGGGGAGAGAATTCATGCTAGGATGGATGCAAGGAGGGGGAGAATTTATTTTGGGGGGCGTATCTGCTAGCAGGGGAGGATTTCAGAGGGGGAAGGATTTGTGCTAGGAAGGGGGATTTAGATGGGGGGGGGAGTTGGGATGGAGGAGGATTTGGCTAGGAGGGGGAATTCGGATGGGGGGGGGGAATTGTGGGTACAGGATTTACAGTCTATAGACCACTAAACTCTGCCTCACAAACTACATTTTAGTGCTTGTTAACACCAGCTGCAGTGCAGTAACGTGTACGAAAGCACGTGTTTTTCCACACCGCACAAAAATGCACTGCCTTAATGGCACCCCCACACATCTAGCAAATGTTCATGCATTCACACCTGCTAAAATGCAAGGTACCGCAATTTAAAAATCATACCATAACTTTTTTTGCACGTTTTATGAACATAGAACAACCCATTTAAAAACACGGAAAAAATGCAAAAGTGCGCGCTCAGATGCACCTCCTGGTGTGAATGAGCCCTCAGACTGTTGTGCTCCTAGATTGTGTACATTTCTAAAGGGTGCCTTGACTGAAAAAAGGTTGAGAATCACTGCTTTAAAGGGTACAGTCAATTAATAATATGTAACATTACTGAGAAGAACAGCAGGTGGCGCTTTAATCATAGCTTATAAATAAAACCTGTACTGGGGCTGTATGCAATCTTCCATAGCTGACTGCTCCTTAGGAAAACACGAGTTTCCTTGCAGTCATGCTAATTGAACAACTTCATTATATCCCCACCCAACTTGGAACACATATGCAGATTATGACTTCACCCTGACTATTCTTACCTGCATGCTTCTTTAAGGTGTGCGTTTCAGGATCTCAACCACTTCCATACCGGGCACTTATACACCTTCCCGCCCAGACCAATTTTTAGCTTTCAGTGCTGTTGCACTTTAATTTACAATTGCGCGGTCATGCTACACTGTACCCAAACTAAATTTTTATCATTTTGTACCCACAAATAGAGCTTTCTTTTGGTGGTATTTGATCACCTCTGGGATTTTTATTTTCTGTAAAAAAAAATAAAAAAATGACTGAAAATTTAGAAAAAAATAAATAAAATTTTTTGTTTCCGTTATAAAACATTGTAAATAAGTACGTTTTCTCCTTCACTAATGGGCACTGATTGTACTGCACTGACTGGCACTGATGGGCACTGATGTGGTGGCATTGATGATGGGCACCAATATGCGGCACTGATGGGCGGCATGGATGGGCACTGATGGGCGGCACGGATGGGCAGGGATAGGCGGCACGGATGGGCAGGAATAGGTGGCACGGATGGGCAGGAATAGGTGGCACGCATGGGCAGGAATAGGTAGCACGGATGGGCAGGGATAGGCGGCACGGATGGGCAGGGATAGGCGGCACGGATGGGCAGGGATAGGTGGCATGGATGGGCAGAGATAGGTGGCATGGATGGGCAGAGATAGGCGGCATGGATGGGCATAGATGGGCACTAATGTGTTGTACTAATGGATGCCAATCAGTGCCAAACAATGCCTGCAATGCCTCAGTGCCAAACAATTGGCATCCATTGTGGCACTGATTGGCATCCATTATGTGTCATCCCTGGTGGTCTAGGGTGGCATACCTTTGATTTAAATCCCTGGTGATCTAGTGGAATCCCTGGTGGTCCAGTGGGCATCCCTGGTGGTCCAGTGGGCATCCTCAGGGGGGGCTGTGCTGATAATCGATCAGCACAAACCGCCCCTGTCAGAGGAGCAGCCGATCGTCTCTCCTCTACTCGTGTCTGACAGACGCGAGTGAGGAAAAGCCGATTACCGGCTTTTACTGTTTACATCGTGATCAGCCGTGATTGGACACGGCTGATCACGTGGTAAAGTGTCTCCGTGAGAGACACTTTACCTAGATCGGTGTTGCGGGGTGTCAGATTGACACCCTGCAACAACGATCGCCCCGGGGGCGCGCAGCGGCTCAGAATCATGAGGACGTCATATGACGTCCAGTCAGGATTCTACAACCACTTTGCCGCCGTCAATCTGTCATTGGCGGGCGGCAAGTGGTTAAAGTCAAATTACCATGGAAGGTCCACTTTAAGTGTGTCATGGGACGCTATTATTTTAAGCTGAACTATACTCCCCTCCCTCACTGCCACCTACAACTCTGCCCTGCATGATCTCCCACCATCTTGACAGGCAGCACTGGAATAACATAACCCATAGGAGCGCATTCATCCCAGTAGGTGCCGAAAACCCACACAAGCTACTCATGCACAGCTGAGCATACACTGTAAAAGGAGACTGCAAGTCAGACCATTGGAGGTTTTTCTGGCTAATGAAAGTTACAACGGGTACTTTGTGGTGCATGCCATTAGGGAGTACTTTAACCACTTGCTGACTAGCTCACGTACATATACTGCGGCAGGCCGGCTCTCCTGCGCGAACCGACGCATGTCCACCAGCGACCCGCGATAGTGGTGAGGAGAGGCAGAACGGGGAACTGCCTATGACATGTCAAAGAGCTACTGTTCCCAGTGATCAGGAACGGTGATCGCTGTCATGTCCCAGTGAGCCCATCCCCCCTACAGTTAGAACACACTTAACCTTTTGATCGCCCCCTAGTGTTAACCCCTTCCATGCCAGTAAAATTTTTATATTAATCAGTGCATTTTTATAGCGGTCACTGGTCCCCAAATAGTGTAATTTGGGGTCAGATTTGTCCGCCGCAATGTCGCATAGTTAGTCAGGTTGAAAAAAGACACAAGTCCATCCAGTTCAACCACAAAAAAATTAAAAAAATAAACAAACACAATAAAAAACACAATGCAATCCCATACACCCAACTCCATACCCACAGTTGATCCAGAGGAAGGCAAAAAACCCCAGCAGAGCATGATCCAATTTGCTACAGCAGGGGAAAAAATTCCTTCCTGATCCCCCGAGAGGCAATTGGATTTACCCTGGATCAACTATACCTATAAATGTTAGTACTCAGTTATTGTCATGGTCTTACCTCTTTGCAGGCTCTTCATCACTGACATGTGCTGGCAGCCATCTTGCTTCATGGGGTTCTTGTAACCTGCCACACCCTGCGGGTCCTCCTTTCCACTGGGAGGAGCTGGCTGCTCAACATATATATAGGACGGCAGCTGCAGCATTTCCTTGCTTGGGCCTCTTCGTCTGACACTCTTCTGTGATCGTGCTGTCTGCTCCTGGTTACCGACCCGGCTACGGACGTTCCCTCTGGTTCCTGATTCCGGCTTGTTCTCCCCGTCTGGCTACAGACCCCGGCTCGGCTCACTCTCATTCCTGGCTATCGACCCTGGCATCGTTGGACGACTCTTCTGGCTGTTTCAATCATCAGTGTGGACTTTGACCTTGCTGTTTGGTTTCCAATAAAGATCCTCTTATTCATTTATCTGTTTTGTACATCTGATTCATGCTTCCATGACAGTTATATTCTGTACATTTAGGAAAGAATCCAGGCCTTTCTTAAAGCAATCTACTGAGCTGGCCAGAACCACGTGTGGAGGGAGTCTGTTCCACATTTTCACAGCTCTTACTGTTAAGAAACCTTTCCGTATTTGGAGATGAAATCTCTTTTCCTCTAGACGTAGAGAGTGCCCCCTTGTCCTCAGGGTTGACTGTAAAGTGAATAACTCAACACCAAGTTCACTATATGGACCCATTATATATTTGTACATGTTGATCATATCCCCCCTTATTCTCCTCTTTTCAAGAGTGAATAAATTTAGTTCTTCTAATCTTTTCTCATAGCTGAGCTCCTCCATTCCTCCTTTAACGCAGTCCCGTTAAAATTCGCAGATTGCCGCCATCACAATAAAATAAGCGATCGGGTGCTGCTTCCTAGTGAGTGAGGATGCGAGTGAGGGCAAGATGGCCCCCACCCGTCTTCATAGCATTGCTGGGCGGAAGTGATGTCAAAACGTCAGTCCCGCCCAGCGTCTTAAAGAGACAATTTTTTTGTTGTCATTTTTTTAAATTTAAATTTCCAAAAAAGTGCGCTTGTAAGACCGCTGCGCAAATACGGTGTGACAAAAAGTATTGCAATTTTATTCTCTAGGGTGTTAGAAAAAAAATATATATAAATGTTTGGGGGTTTTAAGTAATTTTCTTGCAAAATAAACTGTTTTAGTCTTGTAAACGCCGAATCTGAAAAACAGGCTCGGGGGTTAAGCATCATTAAAATCACTGCTCCAGAAAAAAACGAAGGTTCTGGTGCGAACTGAACGGGGGGGGGGGGGGGTTGTTCGGCACATCCCTAGTCTACAGATACGTGTGGCAGCATTCAATATAAATGCTAGGCATTCTAATCAAGCATTGCTCCAATAGATCCCTTTATTGCCTCCCACTGACCCAACATTATGAAGGGATGTATCACCAGGTGATGGGAAATTGGGAGGGGGGCAGGCAGAAAGCCTGTATTATTGTTACCTGTTTTTTTTTTGTCATGTTAATATGACAGTCATCATCATAAGTACTAGGGTGTGATCCAAGCTTGTAATGGTTTGTAAACCTTTTATGTGTGTAAATAATCAGCATGAAGTGTTTTGTAGTCACCACATAGGTAAACAAGACTCGAAAAGTATAACATTTGTGAGAGCTTATTTACAATTGCAGCATTGTAACCTTAGGACTGCTTTGCAGAGGGCGGTAGAACAGCAGCTGAATGCCCTCTCCCCCCCCTGTACAGGGATTTTCTATGTAAATATCGGAGTGCAAGCCAAGTATTTCAGTTGATATGGTCGCATTTGTCTGTGGTACTGCCTACTAAATGAGACATGGGGCCGTAGAGCCAAATCAAAGCATTGGGGTTGTGGCGTGAGTAAGACCCTGAGTAGCTGCATTATATATTTTACGTAAGTGGAAGGGGGGGGGGGGGCTCTAAATACACAGCTCAATCATCTGTTTTTACCATTCTCCTGCCCACTTCTGTGAACGAGGCCTAAAGCCTCGCACATTCAATCAGATTTTCAGCGGACAAAGCGTAGGACGTTGGCCTGGAATTTGACTTGCATACAAAACGGCAAAGAATTGTCGGCCAACAAACACAAAACTATGTGATATTTCAGCTCTTGAGCGCCACCATTTGGGCACCTTCTGCTAATGTTGTGTTTGGTGAGGCGAAAATTTTTAAAGCATGCTATTTAACATTTGTCCACGGATTTTCCGCCAACAGCCTATCATCACACAATTTCCGTCGGAAAATCCGATCCTGTGTACAAGGCTTTAGATATGCAATTTATGATCTCTCTCTTTCTAAATAATGTCACACAGATCCTTTGGCTTCACTACTCTCAGTCACTGATCCACTACAAGTATGAAAAACAGATGTGGTCTGTGCCGAATCGCAAAAAGGGGCCAGGTCCTTTACCTGCATAATGGTCTGGGTCTTAAGTGGTTAAAAGTGGTTGTAACAGGTTTTTTTTCTAAATAGGTTCCTTTAAGCTAGTGCATTGTTGGTTCACTTACCTTTTCCTTCGATTTCCCTTCTAAATGTTTTTTTTTTCCTTTGTCTGAATTTCTCACTTCCTGTTTCTCCTCAGTAAGGTTTCCCCCATCATCAGAGCTGTTCTGGCTGGTGGTTAGTCAGCCAGAACAGCTTACTGAGGAGGAACAGGAAGTGAGAAATTTAGACAAGGAAAAAAACATTTAGAAGGGAAATCGAAGGAAAAGTGAACCAACAATGCATTAGCTTAAATTAAAGGAACCTTTACAACCCCTTTAACACAGGGATGGAGATACACATATTAACACAGGGGCAGACAGACACATATTAGTATGGGGATGACTATACAGTATTAGAGGTGAATTTGTGCAGATACACTATTGTTTCTATGTGTCATTGCAGTTAGCCCTGGTTCAAATGGCTGCACTTTGACATGCGATTTGACATGTCAAATCGGCGGAATTTGCCGGCAATGACGCCGTCCTAATCGGAGCGACGCTGCATCTTTGACGCTGCACCAATTTCAAAAAGTAGTTTCTGTACTACTTTTTGCGATTTCGGGCCGCGATATACATTGACATCTGTGCAGAAACCTGAAATCGCGGCCAAAATCGGCACCGACAAGCGGGAGTGAAATCATGCGAGATCAGCTGAACTTGCATGGCTTCATTCCCGGAGCCCAGTGTGAACCTGGGCTGAATCGCATTTATTAACGAGGAAAAGAGCAGGGAACTGCACATAGTATGAACAGGCCCTTACAGAGCTTGTGTATGTTTTTCCATGGATGCAAGCTGTTCTCTGAATTGATGAGGTGGAGAGGCAGGGTGGTAGTGTGATAAATTCCACCTCATCCAATCAGAGAACGCTTTGCATTAATTGAGAAAAACGCAAAGCGTTATGTGAATGGCAGCCATGCTGAGTGAGCATCCTCCTCTGTCCACTGTGCAGAAGGGCAGCTGCTTAGCACTTGACCTGGAAGCAGCAACAATTACAATGATTCTCTGCTACCACAGCAGTCTCACAGGTATATCATATGTATATTGGTCCAAGCTGGTCCAGTATAACTGCGCAATAAAATCCATATCTTGTGTTAAGTTTAAAGCAAATATGGCGTACTTGCCAGCTCTGTGCAATGGTTTTGCACAGAGCAGATCTGATCCTCCTCTTCTTGGGTCCTCGCCGATGCTCCTGGCTCCTCTCCCTGCTGAGTGCTCCCATAGCAAGCCGCGTGCTATGGGACACTCATGCAGGCTCACTACAGAGCCACACTCTAAGGCCCCGTACACACGGACGGATAATCCGCTGAAAACGGTCCGCCGGACCGTTTTCAGCGGACATTTCTGTCTGATGGTTGTACACACCATCAGACAGAAATCTGCGCGTAAACAATACGCGGGGCGTGGCCGCGACGATGACGCAGCGACGTGCGCGGCCCTGGAAGTTCAATGCTTCCACGCATGCGTCGAATCAGTACGACGCATGCGAGGGATGGCGGTCGGTCGGACGTGTCCGGTGAGTCTGTACAGACGACCGAACACATCCAACGGACAGGTTTCCAGCGGACAGATTTCTTAGCATGCTAAGAAATTTTTATCCGCTGGAAACTGTCCGATCCACCGGACAATTGTCCGCTCGGGCCTACACACAACCGAATCTGTCCGGCGGACCAGTTTCAGCGGATCGATCCGGTCGTGTGTACGGGGCCTAAGTGTCCATAGACCTTTCTGGGGCTGTAGTGGTTACAGGAAATGTGTTCCTACAATTTGTCATAGTCCCTCTCTTCCTGTCTTCGCTGTATTCTTAGGGCTTGTACCGCGTGTCACCGCCATGTATCACCTCACAGACCGCCCATGAGGTGACTATTTTATATAAGAAATGTCTACACATGCAGCTGGCCAGTGACAGGTTCTCCTCATAATGATTATACATAAAACGTTCTTCATGTCACTTCACATAAATAAAGACTATGGGAGGGAGGGGAACATTTTTTTTACCTCAGCTTCTGCACTCTGCTCTTATCCTTACTGAAATACAAGTCAGAAAAGGACACAGCAGGAGGGTCCTTCGGTCCACCGGGAGCCCTGATATCAGTGAACACCGCCTCAGTTCCGAGCTCCGCTGAGGTCTCCCTCCTCCAAGTTCCCGCCTATTTTCCTGCACAGGTTACCTCACTTACAGGCGCTCCCCGCACACTCCTCCTTCTGTACGTGACACGGCGCAGGCGCAGACGTCCAAGCAGGCAATGTGGTGCCAGTTTGCTGTACACTGTAATTGAAGAGGGCACTGCACATTTCACGTGACCCTCAGTGGCCATAGATAGTCTGGGGGCGTAGTTAGTCCTCTACCTCCAATCCAATGACACCAAATCCGAGAGGGGTGGGTCTGTCTGTACTCTGTGATATGGGATGTACCAGGGGGCAGTTTACAATGATTGTTCTTATATCATCTGAAAAACATTGGCTTTTACTGCATTCTATACTCATGTATTGGAGAGCAATTGTTCTCATTGCCCCTGTCAGGGGGCACATTCATTGTCATTGAAGGGGGGGGGATTATAATTTCTGCCCCCAGTTATTATATCTGTCAGGGGATACATTGTCCTTACTGGATTTGTACTAGTTCTGCCAGGGGGTACATTGTCCGTACTGCCCCTGGTACTAGATCTCTCAGGGGGTACATTGTCCTTATTGCCCCTGATACTAGATTTTTCAGGGGTATTGTTCTTACTGCCCCTACTCCTAGGTCTTTCAGGGGTACATTATACTTACTGCCCCTGGTACTAGATCTTTCAGGGGGTACATTGTTCTTACTACACATGCTACTAGATCTTTCAGGGGGTACATTGTCCCCACTGTCCTAATACTAGATCTGTCAGGGGGTACAATGTTCCTACTGTCCTAATACTAGATCTTTCAGGGGGTGCATTGTCCTTACTACCCTTCTACTAGATCTGTCAGGGGGTACATTGTCCTTACTGCCATCTGGTACTAGATCTTTCAGCGGGTACATTGTCCCTACTGCCCTTGTTACTAGATTTTTCATGGGGGAACATTGTTCTTACTACCCCTGCTACTAGATCTGCCAGGGGTACATTGTCCCTACTGCCCTTGTTACTTACAGGGGCAATAAGGACAATGTACCCCCTGAAAGATCTAGTATTAGGGCAGTAGGGACAATGTACCCCCTGAGAGATCTAGTATCAGGGAAGTAGGGACAATGTACCCCCTGAGAGATCTAGTACCAAGGGCAGTAAGGACAATATCCCTACTGCCCTAATACTAGATCTTTCAGAGGGTACATTGTCCTTATTGCCCCTGTTACTAGATGTTTCAGTGGGTACATTGTCCTTACTGCCTCCTAGTACTAGATCTGTCAGGGGGTATTTTGTCCTTACTGCCTCCTAGTACTAGATCTGTTAGGGGGGTACAGCCCCCAATATCATATCTGTCATGGTGTCCATCCTGCCCCTTGTAACATATCTAGCAGGACAATAGTCCTTTCTACCCCCGTTTTATCTACCATCCACCCCTTACGGGAAATGTCAGACATTTTGTATTTTTTGCTCATGTTTGAAATTAATTACATAGTTATCAGTCGCACATTTTAGTTTTGTTGTTTTATGTTGTATGTTCAGCAGATAGAACTGTACTTTCTACATTATAAGGCCATTAAATGCATCGATATTGTATGTTTTGGCTGGTGTTTGGCTTTAAACAGAACTCTTCCTGCATCCTTTACACACTGCATATTATTAAAGGTGTTATTCAAAGTATCAGATAACATCTGTTCTACTCTTCATCTAGCAGGGTTTTTATTGGATTATCTCTGGCTGGGTCGAAAGTTCAAGTTTCATACCTGGGTGTGTTCCTGCCTTATTGATTGGGGTGTTAAAAAGGAGCCCACAATAAAAAATAAAAAAAACTATCAAAAGTTCAGTTTGGAGGAAGTGCCATGATTTGCCAAGTTATTAAAATTCAGACTTCAGGTCATACCTACTGGCTTTCTAAAATTGCATACCGTCTTTCTTAAAGCGTAACTTCGGTAATTTTTTCATCTTTTCATCTATTAAATCTTCTGCCCTTGTTGTTTTAACTTTGGATAGTATTTTTTTTTTCAGCCAGTAAATACCTTATACAGCTCATTTCCCGTTTCTTGTCTGGTAAAAAAAAGCCTAGGCTTGTGACATCAAGCACAGCTCTCTCTATCTCACTCTCATGAGAGTTTGCCAGGAAGAGAGGAGGGGATGAGTCATAAGAGGGCCAATGAGAGCTGCAGAGCTGGAGGTGTGTGTCTGTGTAAATCCGGGAAGTGAACAGGCAGCAGCTTCAGATGCCCACAGTTAAAATGGCTGCAGGCAGACTCAGTGGAGGGAGATTTCTGCAGCATATTTGGCAAATATAGCGCCCCCTTACTTTTAGTATGGGCGTTACGCTAAAAATTAGTGGGGAATGGGAGGATTAGTTTACTCCTATTCATAATTTGTGGAAATTTGGGTTATTGCCAATTTCAGAATCTGTCCTGTAGGTCAGTCTGCGCTCCGGGGGTGCGTTATCACCCCCCGGCGGCAGGTGGTGCTAGAGGGATTCTGACAGACCCACCTTCCCCAGCAGCCAATCAGAGGAGTTCTGTACTCGTTGGGCATGCTGGGGGGGGGGATATCTGTGGCAACCGCCATTGTTCTCTGTTCTGTGCGGGGCCCCAGTTCCAGTTGCGGTATCCCCCTTCAGGGTACGCGCATCCGTGGGCCCTGCCACCGTGGCCTGCCTCACTGAGGTTACGCACCATGTGGAGCCTCGCCCTAATATTAAGAGGGGCCCCAGCGACTTGCTGGGTCCCAACCTTCTGCTGTAAGGATCCTAAGCTGGGAGCTGTGCGATGGGGGATTGGCTCAGGGAGAACCTAGAACTAGAGGTTGTCCAGGAGGCCTAGACGAACCATCAGGGATCCGGTCACCACGCCGCATTGACAGGTATGCTTAAGCTGTCAGTTTGGTGACACAAAAATCTGAATTGACTGGAAGGATTCACTCATCCTGATCTCACATACTTCAAATTGATAAAGCCTGTATCAGAGGCTCTGAGTCAGGCTGGTGCTACAGGCCTGTTCCTCCCAGTGATCTTTAAAGTAGAGGTTCACCCAAAAATGTAATTTTTAACATTAGATTGAGGCTCATTTTGTCAAGGGGAATCGGGTGTTTTTTTTTTTAAATCGAAGCAGTACTTACCGTTTTAGAGATAGATCTTCTCCGCCGCTTCCGGGTATGGGCTGCGGGACTGGGCGTTCCTATTTGATTGACAGGCTTCCAACAGGCTTCCGACGGTCGCATACATCGTGTCACGATTTTCCGAAAGTAGCCAAACGTCGGTGCACAGGCGCCATATAGAGCCTCCAGGTACCATGACACTGCCTCCTGTGGGTCCATAGCTCCTGCAAAATGTCTTGATAAACTTGGGAATTCATTTTTTTTCGATGATCGCAATCCGTTCAGGCCCTGATGCAGCAAAGTAGCCCCAAACCATGATGCCCCCACCACCATACTTCACAGTTGGGATGAGGTTTTGATGTTGGTGTGCTGTGCCTCTTTTTATCCACACATAGGCCCAGATTCACATATAATTACGTTGCTCCTGGGCAGCGTAACGTATGTGATTTATGTTACACCGCCGCAGGTTTACAGCATTAGTGCCTGATTCTCAGAACACTTACCTGTAAACTTGCGGCGGTGTATCGTAAAAGCGCTCGGCGCAAGCCCGCCCAATTCAAATGGGGCGGGCACAATTTAAATTAGGCGCGTTCCCGCGCCGAGGGTACTGCGCATGCTCCGTCGGGTAAATTACCCGACGTGCATTGCGCTAAATGACGTCACACCAACGTCATTTGCTTTGACGTTAATGTAAATGGCGTCCAGCGCCATTCACGGACGTCTTACGCAAACGACGTAGATTTTTTAAATTTCGACGCTGGAACGACGGCCCTACTTAACATTGGCTGCGCCTCATAGACCCCAGGGGCAACTTTACGCGTCGCAAAGGCTACGGAAACGTCGTAAATTCTCTGCGTCGAGCGCGCGTACGTTCGGGAATCGATGTAATTTGCTAATTTACATAAGCGACGGGGAAAACGATGTCGGCAAAACATAGCGGCGGGAAAAAAAATTGCATTTAAGATCTGACAACGTAAGAGCCTTACGCCTGTCAGATCTAATGGGTATCTATGCGTAACTGATTCTAAGAATCAGTCGCATAGATATCCGGGGCCAGATTAGGACTTACGCCTTTGAGAATCTGGGCCATAGTGTTGTGTGTTTCTTCCAAACAACTCAACTTTGGTTTCATCTGTCCACGGAATATTTTGCCAGTACTGCTGTGGAACATCCAGGTGCTCTTGTGCAAACTGTAAAACATGCAGCAATGTTTTTTTTGGACAGCAGTGGCTTCCTCTGTGGTATCCTCTCATGAAATGTATTCTTGTTTAGTGTTTTACGTATCGTAGATTCGCTAACAGGGACACTGCCAGAGCCAGAGACTTTTGTAAGTCTTTAGCTGACACTCTAGGACTCTTCTTCACCTCATCGAGCAGTCTGCGCTGTGCTCTTGCAGTCATCTTTACAGGACGGCCACTCCTAGGGAGAGTAGCAGCAGTGCTGAACTTTCTCCATATAATTTTATAACCCTTTCCAGCTTTATGCAAGTCAACAATTCTTAATTGTAGGTCTTCTGAGAGCTCTTTTGTGCGAGGCATCATTCACATCAGGCAATGCTTCTTGTGAAAAGCAAACCCAGAACTGGTGTGTGTTTTTTATAGGGCAGGGCAGCTGTAACCAACACCTTCAATCTCATCTCATCGATTGGACTCCAGTTGGCTGAAACCTCAATCCAATTAGCTCTTGGAGATGTCATTAGTTTAGGAGTTCACATACTTTTTCCACCTGCTTCGTGAATGTTTACATGGTGTGTTCAATAAAAACATGGTAACATGTAATTCTTTGTGTGTTATTAGTTTAAGCAGACTGTGATTTGTGCAGAAATCCATACCATTCCAAAAGGGTTCAGATACTTTTTATTGCAACCGTATGTAGGGAGATTTGTTTGATCTCTGTGTATCATCTGAGGCTGATCACTTCATTGGGTATATGTGAGGGTTTACATCCACCTTAAGTAATGAAACTGAAGCGAAATCTCTGTAAAGTTGTAAATGAGAAATGTGAGAAATACAGAAGGGTTATATTGTAGGTACTGAAGCTTAGACAATGGGAAATGACAAAAGTGAGTCTTTGAATGTTTAACAAGAAAAACATTTTTTCCTGCAACTCTGTGTGTCTTTCCAAATGCCTCACCCCTCCCTTCACATGTCGGTGTGTTTCTCTGTAAGGGAGGAGAGAGGTCAAGAGACATCCCTCCCTTCACATGCCTGTACCTTGTGTGTTTGTGTAAGAGGGTAACAGGTGGTTTGCAGACCCCCCCCCTTTTTTTAACCCCCCTTTAGATTGTGCCTGTCTGAAGCAGGAGAGTTCTGAATAGCCAAGAAATTAGTAATATACTGGTAAATGTGATGTTCAAATCTGGGTCATGGTTTTGTAGGCAAAGGAAATGTTTAATTATATTGTTGTTGCAGAAATAAAATCCTAATTGAAATTGTTAGTTTTTGCTATGTAACTCTAGGATTCATTTTAAACAAAGAAAGAGAAAATTGAGTACTGTCCGTGATACTTTTTTTTTGTTTTGTTTTTTAACATTCTGCTAAAAGTTTTGTGAATCGGTACTGCTTGGACCTTGAAGAAGGGGTCATACCCGAAAGCTCGTCCTGAAAAATTATATGTTAGTGCAAATAAAAAAAGGACCACAGACAGTACTCAATTTTCTCTGTCACAATTGCACTAATACGGCTACAATCACCTTAAACAAAGAAAAGACTGATTGCAGCCAACATCCTTTAAATTCCTAAAAAGGTAGCCATGATTATTATTATTATTTAAATGTTTAGTTCTCCATTCCAGCCTACTGGGCATGGAAAGGGAGAAGGCACCACCCACTGATAAAAATCTGGTTATACCCTTGTTGCGCCAGTCATTTGAACACGATGGCTGATTAGACTAGACAAGTTCTGAATAACATGTTAAATGTGTGACCAAGCTAATTGAAGGCCTCTTGAGCCCCTTAGGGAAAGAGAGCCTTGACTGATAGGGGCATGGTCAGGTACTGAACAAGGTGGTGGTCACTTAAGGATTGGTTGTTTTTGGGGGATGATATGGGCCTGAGCTCGGGTAAAAGGGCCGCGCAGGGAATTCTGGGTCTTTTCGGAAACGTGCTTGGAAGAGCTGTTCCGCCCCCGCTCCCACAGCTCGTGGGGGGATGGCGGCTGGCGGTGTTCCACGCCGTTCCTCCTGGGTATCCTCTGCCAAGTCCTGCTCGAGTGGAGGCCGCCATGGAGTCTCTCCTATGTCCCCTCCGGGTGCCCGCTCCCATCTCCCTGCTGGCGGTTCCGCGACTCGTCCAGCAGCCGCGCTGCTGCTCCCAGTGGCTCCTTCTCTCCCTGCACCCTGCAGGACGAGAGTTTTGAATGTGTCCCTGTCCTCTGCTCTGCCTGTGCTGTCCGTCCAGGATCCGTCCGGCTGGGTGGGAGATCAGTAAACGTAAACTTCCACAGTTGCCCACCCTGCAATTGGATCTCCTGACTGCCATGATCTCCCTGCGCCTGGATGGGCGGGAGACAGCCACTTCACACAGGCCACCCACCCCTTCCAGCTGCCTACAGTGCACCAGCGTCTCCCTGCGCCCGGCAGGGCAGGAGACCACCACTCCACATCTGCCACCCACCCCTTACATTAAATTTGACTGTCGCCAAATCTGGATTGTTCTGTGGGTCAGACTGCGTTCTAGGGATGTGGTACCATCCCTGGGCGGCAGGTGGCACCAGAGAGGTCCAGCCAATCAGAGGAGCTTTCCCTCGCGGGGCATGCTGGGGAAGAGTATTTCTGTAGCAGAAACCGTTGTTCTTGGTTCTGCGCGGGTTCCTGGTTCCAGGTGCGGCACCCACCTTTAGGGTGTGCGGACATTGCGGGCCCCACTACTATGGCCTACCTGGCCTGGGGTCGCGCGCAACGTGGAGTTCCGGACTCTGGGTCCTCCTGGCCTGAAATAACTGATGCCACAAAGGGGCCCCAGTGACTGACTGGGTCCCCCTTCTACTGATCCCAGGCTGTATGCCGTTCGGTGGGGGATCGGCTTGAGGAGAACCCGGAGGCAGTTTGTCCAAAAGGGCTTGAACGAACCATCGGGGATCTGGTGACCGGCACATTGACAGGTACACTTCCACTGTCAACCATTGACCCTAGCGCAAATTTATTGGGAGGATGAGCTCAACTATTTAGCTCATCCAAGTTCTAGGCCTGTGGCAGAGGCCTCATCAGAGCCAGGTCTGTGACAGAGACCTGCTCCTCCCAGCATCCTTAAAGTGGCACTTTGGCTGCCAGGCCTGTGGCAGGGGTCTGTCCGAGGGCACTTCACCCACTCTGGCTGGAGTGGCGACGAACTGTACTACTATTACTGAAAGCAGGATTGCTTTCTTCTTCATCAAAGCCTGATACCGCAAAGTTCTCTACTTCATCAACCTTTCCTGTCGTACCTTATGTTGATGTTGGTCGTGTTGGGCCGAGAAATAAAGCATTCAGAAAACCTATTTCGCTGATTGGACATTCGTTTACTGCTCTACTCACTACTATCACCCCTAGACAACGATTAGAGGTAACTTAATACGCCGATCCCAAATCAACCAGCGGCTCCTGAGGGGGTAGCGCTACAGTAATATTACGTGATCTTGCGCAGCCGAGCCGACCTGCCGCCGTAAAACTGTGGCGGCTGGTCGGCAAGCGGTTAAGGGAAAAATCTGGCAAATTTCTTGATTTCCTCTGGCTCATCCCTCCTGACAGGGAAACAATCGACAAATCGCGTCGTGTTGATGTCACGGTGCAGGGCGAAAAATCTAAACAGCTTCCTCGAATGTTCGGGAACTGGCTCCAGGGGTTCTGCGCTTACGCCGGAGTGCTTTGCCAGCGGTTTCCACAGTTGGCCGCATCCCTCTTTTGCAATTTAGACCTTATCTGAGGTGCCTACAAGGTCTATGGCGGCACGTAAGGAGTTTTGTTTTGATTGTCAGGATGGTAGCCTGTGGTTGTTACTTATGTGCCCCCACAGGCCTTCGTCCTTTCGTTTCCCGGCTAGCGCTCCCTCTGGAGCGTCGGCTGCCCCCAAAAAAAGGTGTCTGCTGGCTGTTCAATGAGAGCCACTGCAAGTGGTACGCCGCGTGCCATTTTAAGTACGAGTGCTCCAGTTGCGGCAGTGCTCACCCCGCCAGCTGGTGCTTCCGGAAGGGAAAGCAACCCCTTGCCTTGGTTTTTGGATACCCTTCACTCGGATGTGCCTACCATGGCGCCTAATTTAAAATCTGCGATTGAATTTTAGTCCGTTGTGGTCGAGAAGCTTCGGAAGGAGCTGGAGTTGGGGCGTATGGTGGACCCATTTGATTTTCCCCCTTTTCACAACCTGAGGGTTGAAGCTTGTGCACACCTGTTCTAAACAAGTCTCTGTCCCTTTATGGATTATATTCAACTATCACTTATTGTGATTAGTAAGCACTTGCCTCCACGACAGGTGACAGACTTACCCTCACGCATCCACCCAACCAATACCCTCATTTCAGGAGTCATTCTTCTCAACAATAGCACATATAGCCCACAGGAACTCCCTTTGTCTACAGAACTGTACAATATACTCAAGTTCTTGAGTTGTTCCTTCTGAGCTGTGCTCTATTAACAGTGTGCCTGAATCTGGTGTATACGGTGACTGGGATATGTATGTGTGATGCGCAGCTGCGATTCCCATGATTTTAATTGACAACGTTGTCTTTTTAATTGTGATACCACTCTGTTTATCTGCCACTTTTTTCTATGTTTTTTTGCTGCATATTTTTCTACCCAATAAAATTCATAGTTTTTTCCAGAGTGTTCTGATATTGGTCTTCTTTGAGGAAAATGTATTCTCTCGTTTTGTTGTTATATGCGCTTGACCTTTAGAACTGCACCCCTTGTGGATGAAACTGGAATATCCCCATTGAATTATTCATAGGTATAATACTATTACCCCCCCCCTTTCTTTGTTTGGTTGATCCAGGCTAAAAAACAATTTTTTTTTATTTCTGTATCTTGACCTCTTTTACAATACACGTGTTAAAAAAAATAAAAAAAAAGTACAAAGTACAAAAAAAGTACCTGCAGCACTACTAGGCAGAAAAGATAACATCATAGCTGTAACACATACAGTTCTCCACCCATCTTTATTTCTCATTCCCAGTGATTCACCTGAATTAACTCCCTGAAAATTATGTACACTCTGGTACTGCAAGTTTCAAGGAAAGAAAGATGAGTTAAGTACACAAGTTGCAGATCCAGTTGAGCAACTCCTTTATTTTGAATCATGGGCATACATTCCTGTGGTCTCTCCTGTTTGATCTGTCTTGTAGTTATTGTGCCGGCCTTAATAAGCTGAACCTCCGCTTTAGGCAGTAATTTTGAACTTATGGTTCCAGAGCCTTATGCTGTGTACACACGATCATTTTTCGGCATGAAAAAAAAAGAAGTTTTTCCAACTTCATCATTAAAACGACGTTGCCCACACACCATCGTTTAAAAAAAAAGTTCTAGAAAAGCGCGGTGACGTACAACACCACTATAAAGGGGAAGTTCCATGCGGATGACGCCACCCTTGGGGCTGCTTTAGCTGATTCCGTGTTAGTAAAAGACGATTCACGCTTTTCTGTCTGTTACAGTGTAATGGTAGTTTTACCAGAACGAGCGCTCCCGTCTCATAACTTGCTTCTGAGCATGCTCGGGTTTTTAACGTTGTTTTAGCCCCCACACGATCATTTTTTACAACCCAAAAAACGACATTGTTTAAAACGTCGTTAAAAAATGCAGCATGTTCGGAAAAAAAAATTGTCGTTTTTCAGAACCCAAAAAATGATGTGAAGCCCACACACGATCATTTTAAATTAGATTTTTTTTTAAAAACAACATGTTTTTCATGCCGAAAAATTATCGCGTGTACGCGGGCATGAGGTATACAGGAGTCGGTAGGGCCAACCATATCCCCCTGACTCCTCAGAATCTTCAATTCAGTCAATGGGGCCTGCAGGGGCTTCTGGACTGTCCGTAGACACTGTACTGGGGCTTTCTTCTTTCATATCAGTAGAGACTGGAGGATCCAGCACAAGAAGAGACAGGTACCATTCATCGGGAACCTCTTGTACTGGCTGGAAATCCATGGGGGTCGTGTGCCTCTCTTTTTCCGGTAGGTTTGGAAGACCAGTTGCCACTTAGAACACAGGTTGCGGTGGAGCTCTCTTGATGGGGTTGCGGTGGAGCTCTCTTGATGGGGTTGCGGTGGAGCTCTCTTGATGGGGTTGGGCCCCTCCGAGATCATATTGTATACTGGCATTTAAGGAAAGGACTGCTTTGCAACCTGATAAGGGGTGTGCTCCCACTTAGTATCTGATTTGGCAGTACATCAGGATTAATACATTTTCATATAAATATATATATATATATTATCTATATATACACACACACACACACACACACAAACATAACTTGTGGACTCTATAGCTTTCCAACAGACTAAATAATAAATACTGATTTGGGTTATTTTCACCAAGAAAATGTATGCATGAAGGTAAAAAAAAACTTCAGTATGCAATTTCCCCTTCAGCCCCCCAGGTTTCACCTAAGCCTCGTCTTGACCCAGCGATGTGCACAAGGGGAGCGGCTCCTCATTGGCTGAGATGCAGCAGCAGAAGCCATTGTCTCCCGCTGCTGTCAATTACAGCAAGTAAGGAGGGGGTGGGGCTGAGCGGCTTGGCAGAGGGCGGCTTGGGAGGGAGCGAGCATGCATGAGTGCCCCCATAGTAAGAGGCTTCCAATGAGGGCACTCGGTCGGGAGGGGCCTAGACCACCGGTGGAGGACACAAGAAGAAGGGAATTGAGACTGCTCTGTTCAAAACCATTGCACAGTAGGTAAGTATAACATGTTTGTTAAAAAAAAAAAAAAATGCATGAGCCTTTACAACTTTACAAACACCTTTAAGAGGAAGTAAACCCTTGATAAAAATAGTTTCTTCTCCCTTCCCCACAAAGTAAAGACATAATGCGCTAGTATGCATCGCATACTAGCGCATTATGCGACACTTACCTGCAAACGAAGCCCGTGCCGCCCCCGCTTCAGGCCGCATCCATCTTCACCATTCTTCCTTTACGGGGCCGTGTACTCCGACTCTGTGGCTGTCTGAAACCATGTGACGTTACTCCCATGCATGCGAGCGGGAGCTGCCGGTCACAGCACTCACTACACTCACTACTGTAGAAGCGCATTCAGAGCGCATGCGCCAATGACGTCATCGGCACAGTATACTGTAAATATCTCTTAAATGGTGCACGTTTAGGAGATATTTACAGTACCTAGAGGTAAACCTTATTATAGTCTTACCTATAGGTAAAAAGTTTAAGGGCTGCATCACACTGCTGCGATGCGGGAACCCTGCGAATCCACTGCGGTTTCCCGCATTGCATGTTTTCCAGTGGCAGTTCACACTGCCCCATGCAAACTGATGGGAGTGTCAGTGAAAAGTTAATGACACCCCCAAATCAGTTTGCATATCGCAGTGAGATCTGATCGCAATATGTGTGAACACCCATGCGATCTAATTTTGCTGCAGACAAAAAAAAGGGTCCTGTGCGAATTTGATGCAAATTCAGCCATTCGATCTTTATAGCTGAAATCGCATTGCAGAGAGATTGCATGTGATTTTCACTGCGGTGCAAGTCACATCCGATCTCTGACATCACAGCAGTGTGAACCGGCCCTAACAGGAGGTTTACAACCTCTAAGTTTGTTCAGATTTATTTTTCTTTACAGCAAACAAAGCTAATAATATTGTGAATTGTTTGTACGGAAGAAGATTTGCCTCAACTCCTGGATGGTTCCAGACAAATATGTATGGAAATCCCTTCTCTACTATGCAAATGTAATACGGTGTAACAAATGGTATTCCTTTTACAAAAGCATTCGTTTGTTAACAGTATGTAGGCAATACATAACAAAGTAAACCTCAGATGTAGCTAATCCTTTTGTTGTTGTTGTCGTTATTTTTGCTTGATTGTTTTAAAGAAATGTACTGTTGTTTTACACTTTGTTTTTTTTTTCTTTATTTATTTACTATGAGCAGGAGTAAAAAGTTAAACTTAAAATCTATTTTTCTTGCACCCCTAAGCCCTGTACACATGATACGAAAATTTGAAATAAAATTTCATCCAAGAACGATCTGCCGATTTTCGGATCGCTAGAACGGCGCTTTTGACAGCCAATTCCGGACAGACAGACAAAAGCTGGATGTACAGACTATAAAATGTGAACTCAATGTCGGATTTTCATTTAATTAGTATGGTTTTGTACGAAAAAAAGCGTAAGAGCTCTATTTATTTGACGTCTTCAACGACAAAACACGCAGGGCGAAGTTACTTAGCATCTTTGCGCCACTTCAGGTCAGGGCTGTGGATCGTCCCTGCGTTCTTATATTTTTAAACTTGCTTGTCATATTCAGATCGAATATGGAGTCTATCTCCACTGTTTTAGGACATAATAACGTTTTTTGAAAGCAGTATTATGCTATGGGCACTTTCTCTTTCTACATATGAGAGACATAGAAGAACATATTGGAAATAAGCATACCGAGGATCCATAGAGTGCTGCACAGTGGCCAATACTGTGAATGCGCAATACCCATGTGTGGGGTAAGAAAATTCGGTGAGTGCATTTCCACTAGGGGCACTATAAAGAGCACCAGCACTACAAATGGAAGAACACATGAAAAGTCACTTTTTTTTCTGAAGAGCACCAGTCACTTTGAAGAGAACCTGTCACTTTATTTACTTTTTGGAATATATATTATATATTGTTTTTTTCAAGGAAGTTTTTCTAACTTACGGCGACGTAGCATAAATAGGGTCGGCATAAGCGCGCCTAATTCAAATTAGGATGAGGGGGCGTGTTTTATGTTAATGGGGTGTGACCTGACATGATTGACGTTCTTTTACGAACGGCGCATGCGCCATCCGTGTACATATCCCAGTGTGCATTGCGCCAAAGTACATCGCAAGGACGTATTGGTTTAGACGTGAACGTAAATTACGTCCAGCCCTATTCACGGACGACTTGCGCAAATGACGTAAAATTTTCAAATTTCGACACAGGAACGACGGCCATACTTAACATTGACTAGTCCAGCTATTTGATGGAATAACTTTACGCCTGAAAACGCCTTACGTAAACGGCGTATCTTTACTGCGACGGGCGCACGTACGTTCGTGAATAGGCGTATCTAGTCATTTACATATTCTACGCCAAACACAACGGAAGCGCCACCTAGCAGCCAGCCTAAATATTGCACCCTAAGATACGACGGCGCAGGCTGTCGTATCTTAGCTAGGTTTAAGTGTATCTCAGTTTGAGAATACACTTAAACTTAGGACGGCGCAGATTCCGAGTTAGGTCGGCGTATCTACTGAAGATACGCCGGCCTAACTCTCTCTGAATCCACCTAATTATGTCAATTGTCAGCACTTGTCACTTTAATTCACACCAATCCTTATAAATTATCCAATTTTTCAACCACACTCCCACTTTTTGGCTCTATATGAACAGCGACACACCTACACCTCTCCTAATTCATTCTTGTTCTTCACCTAGGTGTACCTGTAGGGGCAGCAATTTTTGTTTCTCAAATCCATTGCGTGGAACCACATACAACAACTTCAACTTGGTTCAAACCAATGCCTGCAGTTTGCAGTCTGACTATGTAGTGAAACTTTGGTCCACTTCAATGGAACTTTACTCACAGAAGTCTCACCAGCATTAGATAAGAAGCATTCCGGATAGCTAAGAAAACACTGTACCTACCCCTCTCGGGAGGTGGCCTGTCGCTCCCAAACTTTCAGCTGTACTACTGGGCGGCGGTTTTGGTTACGGTCAGGTGGTGGTTCGCCCAGCCCAAGCAGAACCCGGCGGTCACGCTGGAGGCTGCTGTTCTGGGCTTGTACGCCGCCCTGAGCAACCTAGCATTCCGGGGTTGCCGGGCGGCCCCTTCGGTCACGGTTCCCATGCAAACCACCATCAGAGCCTGGAAGGACGCTAGGGGAATATACGCAAAGCCCTCCCATGTCTCCCCTCATATCCCTCTCTGGGGTAATCCCCTCCTGCCCCACTTCCACTCTCTTCCCGACCCCTCGGTGTGGGCTAGTAAGGGGATAACAACTCTTAAACATATTGTATCCGACGGCACTCTCATGACTTTTCAGGAGCTAAGAAACCGGTACTCGATTCCGCCGCAGTGGACATTCCGGTACTGGCAGCTTAGGCACGCATACGGAGCCCAATTCCCGGACAGACTCACACTCCAATCGGACTCGATCGAGCGACTCTTGACTTCACGTACTATGGGGCGCCCGTTATCTACCCTTTATCTTTATCTGACGGTAGCGTATGACACTGGGTCGACCCGCACACTTGAAAAATGGAAGGCTGATATACCTGACCTGGATGACGAAAAGTGGGAGGAATGTGTCTCCGTGTTCATCCCGTCACTTATAGCAGCTAGAGACAGGTTCATCCAGATCAAATTTCTACACAGGGCCTACTACACCCCTCAAAGGCTGGCTCGTATCTTCCCCCAGCGGGACCCCCTCTGCCCGCGCTGTGGGATCCACGAGGGCTCATTTTGGCACATGGTGTGGTCCTGCCCCAGGATCCAGCCCTACTGGAGCCGGGTGGCCGAGGTCCTGAGCGCGGTGTCTGGGCTGCAGATCCCGGTGGAGCCCCTACTTCTCCTCCTGAGCCATTTGGAGGAGGTGCAGGGGGACAGGTACTCCAAGCTATTTTTTACTTTCTCCCTCTTCTATGCCAGGAGGGAAATCCTCCTCAAGTGGAAGGCGGCAGATCCGTCTACGGTGGACTCTTGGACCCTGTCTATCAATAAAGTGCTCCCGCTGTACAGGATCACGTATGAGAGTAGACAGTGCCCGGCGAAGTTTGACAAGGTGTGGTCCGCGTGGATTGATGCCAGGGGCTAGAGGTGGTTCCAGGTTCGGCTGCTGAACTATTCATGTATAATAAAAGCTGCTCCTTATTGCCTTCTCCCCCCTCACCCTCCCCCCCCAGCCCCCCCCTCTCTGCGCTCTCTGGTCTATTGCTCCCCCTTCCTGTATGATCCTCAGAGGGGGGCGGGCATTGTTGAGGACCCCGGTACGTTTCCTATGGTACAGGTGGGGGTTTGGACATCCTGTTTTTCACCCTGACATTGTGTAGTGGCTAGGGACTTGGACTCGCTATGAGCCCTACAAGCTCCCCCTGATATTTGTATTGTACTGTGCTTTTGTATACATGTGACAATGTAACCCTGCTTTTTTTGGCTCAATAAAACATCACTGTTAAAAAAGATAAGAAGCATTCCTATGAGACTTTGGATAAGATGAGTGTTTTCTTTTAACCCTTACCTCTCTACCCAGGTCATCCTTGCTGCCTAAAAACTCTCCTCCTCCTCTGATTTTAATGCGACTTGAAGCAATGCATATGTATTCTTGAGGTCTATGGACCTCAAGTCGCATCAAAGTGGGACCAAAGTATTGCAGGGACTACTTTGAAGTTGCACAGATATGAATGGTACTCATTGGAAATCATGGGTTACGACTTGTAATGCGACTTTGCAGTCCCATATCGCATGACAAGTCATACTAGTGGAAACCGAGCCTTACCGGTCCAGGCAGCCTGCAATGTAGGTACCCCAGCCAATCTTCAAATCAACTCCTGGGTGCTGCCGCCACCATTCCTGGTAAGGGAACCCTGCAGTGAAGCCTTTTGGCATCACAGTTGGTTCCCTACCTCAAAAGCGCAAAGCGTGCTGCGTTTTCTAATTGGCCCAGCTGCGGGGGAAGGAGGAGGGGGGGCGAACTTCCGGGAGATCGGGCTGTGGCCCCATCTCTGGAAGTGGGGAAGGGGACCTGTCAAAAACAGGTCCCTGTTCACCCCTTCCCCCTGGCACTGGAGGGGGGGGGGGGGGAAGAACTGTATAACAGTAAGTTCCACTTTTGGGTGGAACTCTGCTTTAATTGATGCTTTTTTTTTCAATGCACATTTTGGCGAATTTGTAGTGCATTTTGTCATGCAACAAATGCGCTGAAAATCACACATCTGTGAACAAAGATTGGGGTGTCATTAACAATTAGACTGCATCACATCTGCACTTTTTTGAACACAGCAACCAGCACATAAACCGCAAGATTTGCTGCGTGTTTTGAAAACTCGCTGCAAACATGCATTGCGCTTGCGTCACCATAATGGCATGCTAACCACGATTAGGGTGTCATTAACAGTTAGGCTGCCCTCACATCTGCTTGTTTACCAATACGCAATAATCCGCTCATTTTGCTGCATACTGGATGACACTCCATGACTAAAAAGGTTCTTGAACTACTTTGGGGAATTTGTCTTGTGTAGGGCAGCCCATTCAAATGAATAGGCTGCCCTGAACCGTGACATCCGAAACTCCAAACCCGGGCAGAAGGACAAACAAGTTCCCCCACCCGGAGAGCCCTATAAAAAGCCAAAACAAAAGCAGTCCTAAAAAGGACAGTTTTAAAAGAATTTAAGCAAACTATAAGGAAATGATCCAAAGGTACTCCCAGCATAGCGAGGGAAACGGGACCGTGGAAATCCGACACCCCTGCCTACCTTTCCTGTAACCCTACAAAGCTTTTTTTAACCAAAAAATACTTTGTGACATCCGCAAAACCTGAGAGTCAAAACACAAACGCCAAGCCCGCCACCTTGCCATTCAGCAAGGAGATAGAGATCCCGTAGAGAAACCTCTAAAGGGCTTGGGAAGACCGATCCCCTAGCTTCGCCCCCAGTCGCCTGCATGCTCACAGGCACCTTGACGGGGAGTACCGGTGGAGATTGTATATTTCCTGCGAAGGGTGTCCCGCGTTACCCCGCAGTCATTCAGGCAGGTACAGGCAAATCCATCAGAGAGGAGGATACCCCAGCAACAGATCTCTACACCCCACTAGCCAGGTCTGAAGCACCTGCGCAACTAACCCAACCAGTCTCGCAGTAGACGCAATCGGCGAGCCTGGCCCAGGAACCGCCTTTCCCAACAAGCCACCAAGGCATTGGGCAGCACAGAGGACTGAACAAAACGGACATTAGTAGGAAGAACAGGCAATGGCACAGATACACACAGACTTGCCAGACTGTCCCGGTGATTGCAGCCGCACAGTCGTGTCTCCAGATCCCAGCTGATATTCCGTTCCATCTGTGGAGCCATACTCCCCCTGGGACCCTTTTCCTGCATCTGAAGTAGTGAGTTCGCCCTCTGATCTGTCTCCTTCCTCACCCTCCGTGGCTCCCAGTGAAGGGTTAACATCGTCGTGCACCCGCTGATGACGTCATTGGCCGCCGCACCACGGCCCACGCGTTTCCTTGACTCATTCCTGCACTCTGTCACCCTCTGGTCCGGAACTGGGGATGGTAATGACGACACCGGACACCTGGAACCTCGCCTTCTTCTCCCAGCCACACCCAGGGCAGGGAGGAGCCCGGCCGAGCAGCCCGCATGGTCCTGGGCACTGGTAGAAGGGGAGCGGGAAAAGGTGGTAGCTTGAGATCTCTCAACCCGGGTCCTGTCTGTGCGGAGGATACCTTCCAGTCCTGCCATCATGAGGAGGAGGCTGCCTCTTAGCTTTTGGGGCTGAAGGGTCCCTAATGGGGCTCCTAGTGCAGTGGCCACCCCTAGGGGTCACTTCGGGACTTAAAGGAGTTTTAAAGGAAAAAATACTTTTTGCTGAAATGACTGTTTACAGGGTATAGAGACACAATAGTTAACTGATTCCTTTTAAAAGTGATTAAAAATAGATAAAAATCAATCATATAATGTCCCTACAGTTTCAGTTTCGTTTTTGCATGCTGTTTCCTGCTCTGTGATGTACAGAGACACAGAGCCAATACAGGGCAGTGATGGTTTGTAAAACGAAACTGATTGGTGTTGAGGGGTTTTAGACACACAGTAATCACACCTCTTTGATTAGTGACTACAGAGAGAAAGCTCCCATGACTTTTTTCATCAGGAAACAGACAACCAGGAAGTGTTCAGAACAGAGAAGGATTAGAGCAAAAACTAACAATGAGGACATGAAACCGGGACTGCAGTAAGGTAAAGGAAGCTATTTAGCTAAAAAAAAAATTCCTTTAGTGACCATTTAAGCGCACAGGAGGGTGAGACCTCCTAGCCCATGATAAAATGGGGGGCAGGTGAAGCAGAAGCCTACCCCGACCCCTGTAGCACGTCCAACAACTGGGACTCAAGCCACTGAGGGCCATTAGCCACTGCTGCCGCCCATGCTCTCTCGTCTGCCCAGCTCCAACTGACCCTCAGTCAACGCCCCCTTCTGCCTAGACCCCCATTGTCCACACCCTGCCCCACATTGCCACACTCTACCTTGCCCTGCCCAGTTCCAATTGGGTATGCCTATTATACTTTGAAAAAAAACCTTACTAATCTGCCCAACTACAGCCTATGCTGCACATTCAGTCATGTAGGCCCTCCTCTTAATGCTGGTCATACCGTTCCAGGCCTGTTCTTTTTCTCTCCTCTGGTGATCAGAGTTCAACATTGTAACTTTGTAGAAAGTCACATGGTGACAAGCTGCTGCAAGGGCTGATCGATGTCGGGCATTTGTAAACACAGCCAAGAATTGCACAGGCAAAAGGATTTATATTATTGTGTTCTCTCTGAGCTGACATCTCAGTCCAGGAATAGTTGGTGACCCTGGGTGATGCCTGAACAATTATGATCCAAACTACTTGAGCAGTGGCAGCTGGTGTTCAATATTTTTTTTTGGGGGGGGGGGGGGAGCAAACCAATGCCATTGCCAACCCCCAACCTCCCCATGGGAGACGGATGGGAATTCAGCAGTCCCCCCTGCAGGAGATGGCCGGAAATGTGGTGAATATTCATTCGCTATTGTCCCTATACGGATGGGCCACCGCTGTTCTGGAGGGTAAATTAAAGCATTATTGGGTGGAGTCCTGTGATCTCTGAGGTCCGTACACACGACCGAACATGTCTGCTGAAACTGGTCCCCGGACCAGTTTCAGCAGACATGTTCGGTCGTGTGTACGGCCGACCGGACAGGTTTCCGGCGGACATTTGTCCAGCCGACCGTTTTCCAGCGGACAAAAGTTTCTTAGCATTTTAAGAAACATGTCCGCTGGAAGCCTGTCCGTCGGACATGTTCGGTCGTCTGTACAGACTCACCGTACATGTCCGATCGGCCGCCATCCCTCGAAGTGATTCGACACATGCGTGGAAGCATTGACCTTCCAGGGCCGCGCACGTCGCCGCGTCATCGGCGCGGCGACAGCGCGGCCACGTCACCGCGTATCGTGTACGCGCGGATTTCTGTCTGATGGTGTGTACAACCATCAGACAGAAATCTCCGGGCGGACATGTCCGCTGAAAACGGTCCGGCGGACCGATTTCAGCGGACAGTACGTCCGTGTGTACGAGGCCTGAGAGTGGTAATAAATAAATGAAAGTGTTTCACTCATGCATTACCTAAAAATTTAAAAGCATATCAGATGTTAAACACTTAACCACACTGAAATTTAAATTGCTCGCTACTGTGGGATTTCTTTTTGACATCACATTTGCATTATATTGAAATTATGTCATTTAAACTGTCCATGTTAAAAGGACAAGCTAAGACACGTGACAGTTTATGAGACTGTTTTGCATTGTTTAAGCGGAGATGATCAGATTACCTGTACATGAGCTCAATTTCAATCCAGGTGCTGCCAACAATAAAGAAAACAATCCAGAAATAATGTACAGCACATTTATGAAGTACATTCCACGGTGTTCCTGTTATACTCACATAACACCATAACCAGGGCTTTTTTTCAGCGTGAACGCGGGGGAACGCAGTTCCGGCACCTACTGGACTGACTGTATGTAATGTCAAGGGGTGCTGGGTGTGCTGCAGGGTATTGATGCTCACTGCTGGTGGATCTATTCTAGCTGGAGAGCAAAATTTTTTGCAGGGGGTCTATTGTTGCTGAGGAGGTCTAGTGTTGCTGGTGGGGGACCTATTGTTGCTGGGGGGTCAGTTGAAGGAGATCTACAGTTAGGAGAGGGGTCTATTGTTGATGGCTGCCAGAGAGTCTATTAAAAAAAAAGCCCTGACCATAACCAACCCTGCCTTTCTGGAACCCTTTTCATGTGTTGCAGTAATGTGTAATAAAATGTATGCTGGCCAGGCCTGGAACAAAAATTTGGCCCTGGACTTCGTCCAGACCAGCCCACTTTCATTTTGCAAACATGCACAAAAACAAGTGAAGCGGGAGGGCTAACGACATTCAGAAACATTGCTACAGCCTCATTGGCCTATGATTTCAAGTGATCCTGAGCTATCCGTCTCACGAGAGGAAGCTACTTAATGGAGAGAACCAGGGGAGGACCTGCTCAGGATGGTACTAAGCGGAAGGCTGATATCTCGGGATAGGCCTGGTGGCTCTATTAAGGGATGATCTACAATCCATGTTAGCCTACAGTTTCGCCGGGTTGACGTAAAGGCTCTTAAACTGTATGGCTGGAAGTTCGGGTACCAAATCCTGTGGCAGAGGATTCCGGAATGTTCACTTTTGCTTGCAACCAGTCTGTGGCAGAGACCGTTACTAATCATTGTTGGTGCATCATTCCTGCTGCTAGGCCAGGTGAGAGGGGCCTATCCGGGTGAGCAATACCCACTTGAGAGGAAGTGGTGAGTGACTTTTCTTTGGGACTTTGACATTTTCCCCAGTGATCTGTACTACGCACCTGAACCTTCTCCTGCTCCTTCCAGCTTCTACTTTCTTGCAAGTTATGAGAAAAATAAAACAGCTAAAGGTTTTACAACCTGTGTGGACATTGTAAAGAACTCCAGACATTCTTCCCCTAGACAACGAATGTTGAGGTAATGTGCAAGGCCCAAATCTAATCCAGCAGCTTCTACGGGGTAGTGCTACATGTACTTGCTTCCTTTAATTTGCACCTGGATAAGGAATTTTTTAGGAAATTGCTTTACTAGGTGTCTATGGTGCCTCTTATGCCCCTTAAAGGAGTTCTCTGACCTAAAACGTTTAACCCCCGCTGTGCCCGGGCTGTAAAACTATACAAAATAAACTTTCACTTACCTGCCTACGATCCCCCGTTGTTCCGATATCGCCGTCCCGTTCTCCGGTCCCGGTCTCTTCCTCTTCCTGCGTGTCGGTGACTCACAGTGCGCTCAGCCTATCAGCGGCCGCAGCAATGTCCCGTCGCGGCCGCTGATAGGCTGAGCGCACTGTGAGTCACCGACCCGCAGGAAGCGGAAGAGACCGGGACCGGAGAACGGGACGGCGATATCGGAACAACGGGGGATCGTAGGCAGGTAAGTGAAAGTTTATTTTGTATAGTTTTACAGCCCGGGCACAGCGGGGGTTAAAAGTTTTAGGTCAGAGAACTCCTTTAATGTTTGACTTCTGCCGGGTTAGCCCCCCCATATAAAAAGATTTGACTTTTTTTTATACAGTGTAGATCACACACAGAAGAAGCAATATTAACAGTTTTTTGCTGGGGGGGCTAACCCGTCATCAGCCCCCCCCCCGTATCAAATTTTCTGGTCAAAAATCATTCAGGCTAATAGATATTCGTTAGATCCGGTAAGATCAAGTGGTTTTAACGTTAGATCTCACATAATTAGAGACTTATTAATGAGAGCCCCCCTCATTAATCACTTAATAAGTCTCTAATTATGTGTGATCTAACGTTAAAACCACTTGATCTTACCGGATCTAACGAATATCTATTAGCCTGAATGATTTTTGGCCCAAAAAATTGATAAGGGGGGCCAGCCCCCCTCATTAATCACTTAATAAGTCTCTAATTATGTGAGATCTAACGTTAAAACCAGTTGATCTTACCGGATCGAACGAATATCTATTAGCCTGAATGATTTTTGGCCAGAAAATTTGATAAGGGGGGGCTGATGACGGGTTAGCCCCCCCAGCAAATAACTGTTAATATTGCTTCTTCTGTGTGTGATCTAACGTAAACAATGATTGATCTAACCTGATCTAACAAACTGCATAAAAAAAAGTCAAATTTTTTTATATGGGGGGAGGGGGGGGGGGGCTAACCCGGCAGAGGTAATGTTTGTGCTGCTGTGTCACAAGTACAAGAAGTAAATGGAGATCTTCAAATTTGAGATCACCAAAAAAGTTTTGGTATTAGTTCTAGTTGGTTTTCAATAAAACTCTATCAATATGCAATGAAGAGACCCCCTAGGATCTGTGTAAGGTGTTCCGGTCCTTAGGAATGTCTAGAACTCTTTTTCATAGCCTGTACATAAAAACACATGGTCAGAATTTCCGACAACAAATGTCCGATGTGAGCTTTTCATCGGATATTCCGACCGTGTGTACACTCCATAGGAAATTCCGACAGGAAATGTCCGACAAAAATTTGCACCTGGATAAGGAATTTTTTAGGAAATTGCTTACAGGTGGTTAAACTGGGTACATTGGTCTCTTCCAAGCGAGAATTAAGTACTGGAACACCGCAGGGTTTTCGTGTTGAGTCCCTTTCTTTATGCACTATATACCTATGATTATATCCCCTTTATGAGACGAATAGTATTATCAAATTAGCAGACGATACTACCATAATTGGTTGTATCACTAGGGATGACGAGGAGCCGTACAGAAAGGAGGTGGATGAGATAGTGGAATGGTATACAGAGAAAAATCTGACCCTAAATATAGGAATATCAAAGGAATTGATTATAGATTTTAGGAGGAGCAACCCTGAACCAGCACCGCTTTTTATTAAAGTCGTGTGTATGGAACGCGTCCCAACTTTTACGTTTTTGGGAACTTACATTTCTAAAGACTTATCATACCATGGAAAATTAATGTCAAAGCCTTTATAAAAGAAAATCACAACAGCGTTTATATTTCCTGAGACTCCTAAGGAAGGGGCTTGGAAAAGAAGGTACTAGAGACCTTCTACCATTCCGCCATTGAGAATATACTAACCTATTGTATTTTAGTTTGGTATCCTAGTTGTACGCAGGCAGATAAAAATGCTTAAAGAGAGTGGTTCGAACAGCACAGAAAATTCTAGGGTGTGAACTTGTTTCTCTTAATGAAATCTTTAATATTCGCTGTCTTTGTAGGTCAGAATAAATAATGAAAGATCACACCCATCCTGGCTGTAATTTTTTTTAGTTCTTGCCATCCAGGAGATGTTTTAGGGTGATAAAAGCCACAACAAATAGAGTTAAAAGGGGTGCATCCTATGCATTAAGGTGAAAAAACACCTGGCAGTGACCATTGATTGTTAGAGATCTATTGATTTTTCCCTAAGTTTAACCTTGTTGCACCTTTCTTTTCTACCACTAGGTGGCTGGGTACTTGGTAGTACTAGATACGAGAAGGGCAAAGCTAGGTCAGGTTATGGGTATAAGGGGCATCTCAGCCAACGGGCAGGGTTTTTTTTAAATCCCTTGGCCTGCTGCAAGAGCATATATATTCGGGTGGAGTCAGGTGATCTGTGTTCTGTGCCACCCGGACGCCAGTCTGGGTGCATGTGTGTCGTATTCTCCAGGCTGCTAGGCTGGAGATTAAGGCCTATCCTGGGCACATCTGGCTGCTAGGCTGTCTGAGAACCTATCCAGAAGCAAGAGAGCAGCATAGAGTTGGGACTGCGGCTTGCAGTCCAACCAGAAGTGATGGTTCTGCCCGCCAGAGATCCTGCCGTGGTCGGAGGTAGAAGGGAAGCTGTCGCCACTAAAGGAACAAACACCCTATAAGCAGGAACCAGTGAGTAAGTACAAGAGCAGTATTCTCACCAACCGTGGACAGTGGAGAATCTGGAAACTCCAGTGGGTATCAAGCCAGGGACCCAGCCAGCGGAGGTGACGCTTGCAGAGCAGCCTTGTTTGTCAAGCCAGTGATTTAACGGGCCAGTGGGGTGAAGCTTGAGAGTTATCTTGAGTGCCAAGCTAAGGACCCAGCAGAGAAGCGGGGGGTGGCGCTTGATGACGATACTACCGTGAAGATTGGAAGAGCTCAAGGGATTTAGTGGCAGTGAATCAGCGGGTCTAGTGAGAGACTGGGAGCTCAGGGGGCTGAAGAACTACAAGGAGTGATTGTAGTGGAAATGAAAGAAACTGTTAAGCTTTGTGTTAGGAACTGTTAAAGACTGTTGTCATAGGAGACAGCATTCCTGCACATGCAGATGTGGTGTCTTGGTAGATGCTTTTCCCTGCATGGCTGTCCTCCTATTGAAGTCTCGGAGTCTGCCAATTGAACTTGCAACCTAAGGGTGTCCTGGCCCTAACCCTATCCCAAAAGTTTGTTTAGAGAAAAAAAATATTTTTTGCATTCAAGAAGTCTCTGGCGCCCAATGACTTTAATCACCATTGCACCCACTATGCCTCACAACCCACTACATACATAAGGATGTCAGCTATCTCTAGCCCTGGAGGTTCTTATTAGACCAAAGGAGGCCCAAGACCTTGCTACATATCTATGGGAACATCTGGGTACAAAGTGTTACAACATCTTAGGTTTTTATTGTCTGTCCCCATTTGGGATATTTCAACTCCCTTCCTGATATGGTGACAATGTTCCAGAGAGACAAAAAGTAACATGACATCTCTCCAAAAAGTAAAAAGCAACAAAAACACATTTTCCAGTAAAGGAATGTTAGCCTTACTATGGGAAGGCAAAGCTTTACTAGGTGTCTATGGTGTCTCTTATGCCCCTTAATGTTTGTGCTGCTGTGTCACAAGTACAAGAAGTAAATGGAGATCTCCAAATTTGAGATCACCAAAAAAGTTTTAGTTCTATCAATATGCAATGAAGAGACCCCCTAGGATCTGTGTAAGGTGTTCAGGTCCTGAGGAATGTCTATAACTCTTTTTCATAGCCTGTACATATAAAACTCAGACTCTTATGCCGCGTACACACGGTCAGAATTTCCGACAACAAATGTTCGATGTGAGCATTTCATTGGATATTCAGACCGTGTGCACACTCCATCGGACATTTCCTGTCCTACCACAAAAATTTGAGAGCTGGTTCTCAATTTTTCCGACCAAAAAAGTTCTCATCGGAAATTCTGGTCGATGCAATTCCGACGCACAAAAACCCTACGCATGCTCGGAATCAAGTCGATGCATTCTTGGAAGCATTGAACTTAATTTTTTGTTGTACGTCGCCGCGTTCTTGACGTCCACAATTTCAGACAACATTTGTGTGACCGTGTGTATGCAAGCCAAGTTTGATAGAAATTCCGTCGCAAAAAAATCTGCGGTTTTGTTGTCGGAAAGTTCCGATCGTGTGTACGCGGCTTGAGGCTACATTCACACTTCAGCATTTTGAATCATGAGCATATTTGCCACGAATATGCTCGCGATTTGAAAGCGCTGATGTGTGAATCGCAAATTGCAAGACTTGCATTTGAGAGGCCACTCATTTGAATGACACCTCAAATCGCGGCACGGGTCTGCATCGATTGTTACGTGATAAATCGCGCTGCAATCGTGGCAACACGCATAGTGGGAAGCATGTCACCCAAAAGTAGCTCCTGAACTTTTTATGGGAGACAGGCTTCCCGCAATTCACGTTCCAGACCTGCACCACGATTTGAAAGGATTGGAGCCTAATTTTGTTTTTTGTGTCTACAAGCCTTTATGGCAGCTTGATGTTCAGCCTTTATTTCTAAAAACAGAGAAAACAAACTAGTCATTCAAGTTATGCAATGAACATTGTCTGGGGAATGCTGTCGAATAAGAAGAAACTGGTCAGGTGGTGATAATGGCTACAACACTGTCAGAACTGGTTCTATCGCACCTATGTCATTATGTGCAAAGGTCGCGCAGCGCAGGAACACACACCTCCCAGCCTGAGATGAGGTGTGTGTAGAGCGTGTACACCTGTTCCACATCTCCATGTTCACAGCCCAGAAGACAGCAGACAGGTGAGAGCTGAAACCTTATCACTTTAATTATGGGGGCTTCTTCCAGCTATCTGCCTGGGGACACCACACATCTACATTTATCACGCCAACAAAATGTACTAAAAGTTTACATTTACTTGTAAAAATTGATAAAATCACTACAGTGCAGAGAAAGCATAAGGAATTTGAAAGTTGTAGTATGTATGAATTGCTGCAAAAAGCTGGGAGTTGTAGTTCACAGCTTGCAGTTTTTGGATTAGAATTTATAATAGGCACTATGCCTCCTCCCTACCCTCCAAAATGACATTATTTTATTTAGGTGGAAAAATTGTATTTACAGCCACGTGAACATACCACGATCTGTTTGATGTGTGTGCACTTTTTTTTTGTCGTCCCCCCCCCCGTGCTCTTTTCTCTCTGTCTTCTCTCTCTATTCTCTCTCTTAGCTTTCATGCTATTTGTCACTCTTGGGTTGTGTTTTTTTTGTTTTGTTTGTTTTCTTTCTTCATCTCTCCCTCTCTCCTCCTCTCTTGCTCTCTCCTTTTTCCCTTATCTCTCCCTCATTTTTCTACCTTCTCTTTCCACTCTTCTTTCTTCTCTCTCTTCCTTTCTCCTCTTTCTGCTGTTCCTCTCTTCTTTCACCTCCTCTCTTCAACTCTTCTGGGAAGGCTGTGGACAAGGTTTAGGAGTGTGTCTATGGGAATGTTTGACTAAGTATTTCAGAAGCGCATATGCGAGGTCAGGCACTGATGTTGGAAGAGAAGGCCTGGCTTGCAGTCTCCACTCCAAGTCATCCCAAAGGTGTTCTATCAGGTTGAGGACTGGACTCTGTACAGGCCAGTCATTTTCCTCCACCCCAAACTCGCTCATCCATGTGTTTATGGACTGTGTTTTGTGCACTGGTACACTTACCTGTCCTGGAGTCCAGCGCCATCCGCAGCAGCCCCCCCGCCATCCTCAGTGAGGGAACCAGGAAGTGAAGCGCTCCGGCTTCACTGCCCGGTTCCCTACGGCACATGCGACGTAGACTGTGTGGCCGGAAGTGGGTGCAAATACCTGTCTTTAGACAGGTATCTGCACCCCCCTCCTCCCTGAAAGGTGTCAAATGTGACACCGGAGGGGGGGGAGGGTTCCGATCAGCGGGAGTTCCACTTTAGGGTGGAGCTCCGCTTTAATATGAACTGTTTGTATTAGACCCATAGCCACCAATCAAGTTCAACCTTTCATTGTCGTTCCTGTGCAGTTTTTATTCGTATCTGTTTATTTTCAGCAAAAGCGATGGGTCATTTTGTAGAACACAATGGAAAAGAGTTTGATTGCCTTGTAGTGCTGCACCTTGGATTGAATGCCCACCAGCAACTGTGGGCACTGGAATCTTTAAACCAGAATCCTCATCCAGTGTGTGAAACTGTGTGATGACTCCATTCTGCCCAACACTAGTAGTCAGTTTTGGGTGAGGCGATGTCATTGCATGCAGCGGCTGGGAGTGAGGCTTGCATTGTTAATGACAATAGGCTAGGAGTACCCAAACCACAAGATGAGAGCTCAGAAGGATGTGCAATCAGGTAGCTTGAAATTGGAAGCGGTTTTGTTGCATTGTATCTGATGCTGTGTTTGTGTATAGTAATCGAAAACATGTTTGTGTCACTGTCAGTTGGCGACAGCCTCAGCAGTCTGAGATTAAAAGGCTTGATAAAAACCAGATTGTGCTATGGAAATATAGAAGTATGTCAGACCTGATACATTTTCTGTAATGCGTGCTCTTGATTTACATCTGTCACTTTCAGGCAGTGTAGAAGATAATCAGATCTTATGAGCCCATTCACACTTAAAGCAATTTGCTGCGGTGTGCTAATGCATGTTACTGCACCTTTTAGAACAACTTATCAATGCACCACAACGAAAGGAAAAAATAAATAAAGATGAATGGGCTACCTTAATCCAAGGCTTGGCAAAGCATATAAAGGAAAGCTAGGATTTACTGTATGTGTCAGAGTCTAAGGAATGGCACCTCTTTAATTGTCCTATTTTACCTATTATTATCCAGTTATTTACTTTAGTGTTTATTCTACACAAATGTTTTCTTTTTTGGGACCCATTTAGACTTTGGCATCCTAGTGCACTAACAGGCATATTTTGCACATCACATGCAATGCATTATGGCAGCTCAAATAAATGGGTTGGTAGTGTATCAAAAAAAAAAAAAAAAAGAAGGACATGCACCATTTTTGGCAACACAGCGCACTGCGAATCATAGTAATACATTCCTGTGAGTTGTGTGCTGCAATGCATCAGTATTGAAGCTGCATTGTCTTATGCCCCTTACACAGGATCGGAAATTCCGACAAGAAAAAGGCAATGTGAGCTTTTGGTCGGAAATTCTGACCGTGTGTATGCTCCATCTGACTTTTTGCAGTGGGAATTTCCGTCAACAAAAGATTGAAAGCAGGTTTTCTATTTTTCCAACGGAAAAAGTTACTATCAGAAAATCCGCTCTGTACGCAATTCCGCCGCAGAAAAAAAACGCATGCTCAGAATCAAGCAGAAGAGCTGAACTGCCTATTGAACTTCATTGATTTCGGCTCGTCGTACGTCTTCTAAGGATGAGCTCCGGCGTGTTCGCATAGCACATGTGCAGAGCCCGCCAGGAAGTCTGCACGGCGCTGCGCTAATCACAGCCAGGGAGACATTTCCCGATCTCTGCAGCTGAGCATCGGGACAATGTCTCCCTGGCTGTGATTAGCGCAGGGCCGTGCAGACTTCCTGGCAGGCTCTGCATATGTACTATGCGAACAAGCTGGAGCTCATCCTTAGGGCCCTTTCACACGTACGGACCGTATGTCCGCATTTTCATCCGTCCGTTGCGGATGAAAACGGGACATACATGGGTCCCTATGTGATTACGGGTGTCAGTGGATGAACATCCGCTGACACCCGTAATTGTCCGCCTCTGCAAAGATCCGCATTTGCGGACGGAAGAAAATTCTATTTTTCTTCCGTCTGCCAGATCGGATCGGGTGAACACGGACATACGGTCCGTGTTCATCCGATCCCCCATAGGGGAGAGCGGAGGAAAGACAGGGCGGTCCCTGCACAGTGTGCGGGGACCGCCCTGTCAGCTGCCAGCTCAGCGGGGATTTTACGGATGATCCCCGCAGAGCTTTTATAGGGCACACAGAGCGGATCATTACTGATCCGCCCGTGTGAAAGGGCCCTTAACGTCTTCTCTGTCCCTGTCAATTTTCGACAAGATTTGTGTGACCGTGTGTATGCAACACAAGTTTGAGCCAACATTTCGTCAGAAAAAAATCCAAGTTTTTCTTGTTGGAACTTCCGATCGTGTGTATGCTGCATTAGGATGCTAAAATAGCACTGCAATGCACTAACTCTTATGAAATGAGTTTACATGCATTACTGCGTTGCAGCAAAAGGTATTGGGTTTCCTCCTGATGGTAACAAACTGCTATGTGCTTAAAAATGATAAATGTATGTAGCTAAAAGTCTTTTTAATAAAAACACAATTTTATTTCTGTTTGCTGCACACTGGGAAAGGTATTTGTACACTTTGAATTGCCCCCTCTATGTCAGATATGAGCTAACTGAGCTGCTTAGTCAGGGTTAGTGCTATGTACACAAACATACAAATCACATCCCGTAACAATTATGCTCTTAAAGACAGTTGAGAACGTACCAGGCACACACAGGTACTGTTGTCACTGCAGAGCTTCACACGCCATGGGAACCTGGAGACTGCAGGGACAGCTAATCCTCCCCACTGCATTGATGTAATCAATTAGACATCACACCTACAGGTGTCTTTATCTACGCAATTACCTGACTGATTCGTTTCTAGCTCATCCACAACTAACATCACCCACTGACACCCAATTAAATTAAATAATTGTATGCGCAGCAGCTTTAAAAGGAGATGTAAACCCAACTGGAAGACATTAGGTTTGCTCTGTGAGGTTTATTTATTAGAACTGGAGAGTGCAAAATCTGGTGCATCTCTGCATTGAGGCTGGGTTTACACTGAGGGACAGAGTGGCTCCCAGCAGGGGGTCCGGTGCGTCCCCATTCACCATTTTAGGTCTGATTTCAGCACAACATTTGGGCTGAAATGGACCAGAAGACACACAGGAGTGCTCCTGTGCAATACGCACCAGAGCCGCTCTGGTAGAGTTGCCAACTCATCCCTCTAAAACAGAACACATATTAATTACACAGGTTCTGTGGCTGATTAAGGAGGTAATTAAACTCACTTGGTGCCTTATTTGCATTAAATTAGCCTCAGAACCTGTGTAATTCATATGTGTTCTGTTTTAAAGGAATGAGGTGGCAACTCTACGCTCCGGAGATGTATGAACAGGCACAATCTCCTGACATGCAAATTGAATACAGGGAAACCCAAACCCAATTCGCACTATTGTGAGCCCAGCCTGAAGCGAATTAGCCTCTATGTTTTTTTTGTCAAAGCTTAGGCCCCATGCATACGGGACGCCGGTGCAAACTCTGCTAAACACATGTTTTTAAAGGCTAAAACCGGCATTTAAAAATGCCCGTTTTGCCACGAATTTCGCGGCGTTTTACCGCGTTTGCGTTTATAAGCGTTTAGTTAAGAAACATCATAAGACCCTCCCAAAAACAGTATTATTTAACCATTTCAGCCATTTTGTGAGACCAGAGTGAGTAGCAGCTGAGAGAGCAGAAGTGTACTTGTATTTTGCGTGTCACTTGCCACATCACCTGCCACAAGCTGCGGATTGTCCACTTGCCACGTCACCTGCCACAAGTTGTGAATTGTCCACTTGTCACGTCACCTGCCACAAGTTGTGGGTTGTCCACAATGCAATGCAAGCAATAAAAAAATTTTTTAATGGTTTTTCATCATTTGCCATCATTTTTGAGATTTCTAATGTAAAAAATAGGTCACCTTTAAAAAAGCCTATAAACGAAATCGCGGCAAAACGCTGGTACCGTGTTTTGCCGTGTTTAGCAGCGTTTTGCGTCTGAAACGTGGAACACTTTTGGTGTGAACCCATTTTTTGGCTTCTGGAAAAACGAGGATAAACACAACTGCCGAAAAACGTGACTGTGTGCATGGACACATAGGATAACATTGAATGTGTTCAGGGGCAGTTAAAAAAGCTGTCCAACTGCCTCTGAACACGCGTTTACCAGCGTCTCGTGTGCATGGGGCCTTAATTGAACAAGTTGAAGTTGGAAGCTGATTGGCTATCATGCACAGCTGCACCACATTTTTCACTCTTCAGTGTTAGTAAATCAACCAATCATGTTTCAGGCCTCGTGCACACTGGACATTAAAATAACGCTTTATATACCATATATATATATAAAATAACATTATAAAAACTCCAGTAGCTCTGCAGTGAGTTTTTCAACCTTTTTCATCATTTTTCAATGTTTTTGCAATAGCATTTTTTTTAGCGCCTATTAGCGTTTTGTTTTTTATTTCTTCAATGTTCACACACTCCACGTTTAGAGCCCGCCAGGAAGTCTGCATGGTGCTGCGCTAACCACAGGCAGGGAGACATTTCCTGATCTCTGCAGCCGAGCATCGGGACAATGTCTCCCTGCCTGTGATTAGCGCAGCTCCGTGCAGCCTTACTGGCGGGCTCTGCACGTGGAGTGTGCGAACACGCTGGAGCTCATCCCTACTCCTCACCAACCTCATTCCACCTTTTTTACCTTAGTGCTGCTGATCTCCTGTAGCCTCTTTGCAGACACTTGTCCACCTGCGTTCCAGTATTGGCTGCATGGCTTTTCTTATGGTGAGTTTCATGATGGTGACCACTATGGATGTGCTGAGGAATGTTAAAATCTTAAAATCCAAGCCCACCATTACATTGTCATTGTACTGGGCCAATCATAATGGTCTGGGCATTCCCACAGCCATATGTATACAAGGGGCAGGGGTGGACTGACAACTCATGGGGCCCCCGGGCAATAGAAGATTATGGGACCCCCCGGGCTTACAGATGGCCACCATGCCAGGAGGCATTGCATAGGCAGGGCAGCTAAAATCTCAGGATTTTCACATCAAAAGCATGTCGGTTTTGGACATATCAGGGACAGATGTAAAAAAAAAAACAGATTTTGACATACTGTCCCTGGTTTTATTGAGCCTGGCAACCCTGATGGGGCCCCCTAGTGGCATGGGGCCCTCGGGCAGTGTCCGACAGTCCCAATGGTCAGTCCGCCCCTGACAAGGGGTGTGTATGCATGCGGTTGTGGAGTGGGGAATGCCTCGGCCACATGATGATTGATCCAGTATAGTGACAGCTTCATGGTGGATTTGGACTAGGATTCAAACACGCCTTAGCTCATCCCTAATGACAACAGTGGACAATGCCTGCATATTGTGTGTTGATATTGGCACCTGTAGTCTCCATCTGAGGCACACCCGTGACAGGGCGACAGTGACAACACAGGGGAACAGTTGGGAGACCAGGACAGTGTTGTCACCCTATAGCAGGAAATGCCTGAACAAGGACCTTACTGGCAGGATCAACAGATATTATTGAGATGAAAGATCCTGGTTTAAAAAGGCTGAAAATTGTTTTTGACATAGAATTACGTTAAAAATTATATGAGATTTCAGAGACTAGATTTCCAGTAAAAAAAAAAAATCCTCTCTGACTGCAGGGATTTTCTAAGACCCCTTTCACACTGAGGAGTTTTTCAGGCGGTACAGCGCTAACAATAGCGCTGCTATACCACCTGCTATACAACCTGCCCAGCAAGCCGGAGGGCTTTCACACTGAGGCGATGGGCTGGCTGGGGAGAAAAAAATCTTCTGCAAGCAGCATCTTTGGAGCGGTGAGAGGAGCGGTATGTATACCGCTCCTTCACCGCTCTTTACATTTTAAACAATGGGAAACCGCGGTAATACAGCCCGCAATGCGCCTCTGCAGAGGCACATTGCGGGCGATATTAACCCTTTATCAGCCGCTAGCGGTAGTTAATACTGCACCGCTAGCGGCCGAATCCCGCTGCAATTCCAACGGTATAGTGCCGCTATTTTTAGCGGTGCTATACCGCCACCGCGCCTAGTGTGAAAGGGGCCTAATTTTCTTTATGCAACCAGGACATCAGAATTTTTGGACAGGATATCCCCAAGTCCTGTATTTGGTTCAATTGCCCAGAGGACTTGGATGTCACATTTTAGGCATCCATGGCAATGTTCTATAATACTGCCCTATAAGATTATTTAATAGAGTAAGCTTAGGGCCCTTTCACCTGGCAAGTTTGTTGTGACCACTGGATTCCATCAGAAAGAACCTGCAGGTTCTTGCTGCTGGAATGACTGGGTTATTTGATCAGCAGCTGACTGCTTCCAGGCTCGGACATCTGTCCCAAACCACAGCTAATCGATCTGTGTGAGACTACATGTGATCAGCGGCATCTGTCAGCCCTCCATTTGTTTAAATGGGCTGCTGCTGATTGCATAACGGAAAATTGTATACTCACCTTTCCGTAATTTTCCTTTCCTGACGCATCTTCATGGCAGCACACACACTGGGTTGTGACTCCGCCTCCACAACCTGACAGGATTGGTTAGCTATAAATTTGAAGGGGAGACGCCCTGCACCATTCTCTGTATATATCATCACTAAACAAAACAGTTGGGTGGGCATCTGTGTGCTGCCATGAAGATGCGTCAGGAAAGGAAAATTACGGAAAGGTGAGTATACAATTTTCCGTTTTCCTGACGCATTCATGGCAGCACACACACTGGGAAATAACTCGCCAGTCGGGAGGGTGCAAGAAAACAGTAATATTTATTCTTTATAGCGCTGAGAAATTGGTTCCAACAACAGATCTGCCGAAGTCGGCAGTATCCAGGTGAGCAGAATTCACTCTGTAGTGAGAAATGAAGGTGTGTCGGGAAGACCAAGTTGTTGCTCTGCATATGGTCTCTGGTGAAATCCGCAATATGCTGCCCATGAAGTGGCCACTGCCTCTATCGAATGAGCCCTAATGCCCTCCGGAGCCGTAAGTTTCTGGATGGAATAGGTCTCCCTGATAGCTTTAACTAAGCCAGAGGAAATGGTATGGGAGGTAGCTGCCTGACCTAGTCTGTTCCCGTGTGGGATAATCAGGAGAGAATCCTTCCTCCTCAGGTGAGATGTAGCTGTGAGGTAGCTGGAGATGGTAGACTTGACATTCAAGGCATGGGTCTCACCCCTCCCATTAGAAAAAGATGGAAGAACGATGTCCTGGATATGATGAAAGGAGGAAGCTACCTCTGGACTAAATTGGTCTGAAGGCTTCAGTACCACTCTGCCAGGAAGAACATTAAATAGGGATCCGTAGCCGAAGGGTTTGATTCTCCGACACCCCTCTAGCTGAGGTAAGGAAAGCCATCTTCAGAGTCGGGTTCCACAGTGAGATTAAGTTGAACGGAAAAGGGTGCATTGGACAGGGCCTCGAGTACCTCTGGTAGGTCCCATGTTGGAAAGACTGTCCTCTCAGGTGCCTGATCTTTACGTAGGCTCTGAGGAATTGAGTGACCAGAGGATGAAGAACCCAACTAGCACCCGTTTTGGCTGAACGGGCGGATAATTGCACCCTCAGGGTACCCGAGCTCAGCCCTTGTTAAGTCCTGACTGGAGAAATTCAAGAATTTGAGATGGTTCTGTGAGATAGGATTCCAATCTCTTCCTGCGACATCGACACGAACCTCTCCCCGATCCTAGTGTAGGTGACATTAGTGGAGTTCTCTTGAGCTTGCATTAGGGCCGATCTTATTCCCCGAGAGCATCCTTGCCCCCTTAACCTATCCTCCTCAACTTCCAGGCTGCCAGATGCAGCTTCTCTGGACTAGATGGAGGAATTGCCCTTGATATAGGAGATCCCTGGTTACTGGAAGATGAATTGGCGGCTGCGTACTGAGTTGTAGCAGGGTCGTAACCCATGGCCTCCTTGGCCGGAACGGAATTACTGCAAAACCATTGCTGAGGACCTCCGAAGTCGGGACAGGGGTCTCGTGATTAGAGGAGCTGGAGGGAAAATGTACCCCAGCTCGAAGTTCCATGGGTGGACTAGGCATTCTGCTCCTTCCACTAGTGGAAAGTGGGCTCTGGACCGGAACCCCCGGAACTTGAAGTCTTCCGGCGTGGCCGCTAGGTCGATTTCTGGTACTCCCCAACTTTCGTAATGATGGAGAGTACCTGTTGGTTCAGGGACCACTCAATGCTTAAAGTGTCTCTCAGCTTAGGTAGTCGGCCAACAAATTCTGTGCTGCCGAGACATACACTGCCCTCAGATCTAGCAGGTGCACTTGTGCCCACTACAACATGGGGCGAACTTCCTCCAGAAGCGTCCGACTCCTGGTGCCTCCCTGTCTCTAGATATATGGCACCGTCACCTAGTTGTCCATCCTGATAAGGACACTCCTCTCCTCTTAGAAGAGTCGCAAAGGTCCTGAGGACTTGAGAGGCTGCCCTGAGCTTTAAAATATTTGACCCTATGCCCTGGGTTCGAAAGTGCCACTGGCCTTGAGCTACCTGGTCCGGATAATGTGCTCTCCATTCCTGCTGGCTGGCATCCGATGCTGCTGCTTCTGGACTTGGGGGAACTATCGGTCTGAACATTCCGAGGTTGGACGGATGCGTCCGCTGCCACACTGATTGCTTTACCCAACTGGGAATGTAAATGGTCTGGAGCATTGACGTTTCACTCCACTGCCTTAAAAAGGAGTCTTGTAAGACCCGCCTGCCAATGGGACCACTGTACTACGGGTATGGTCACAGACATGGACCCCAAAATACTGAGGAAGGTTCTGGCCTGTAGGCGTCTGGATGATAGCAGATTCTGCATCTTCTGTCCTAAGGGCTTCAGCCTCTCTTGAGGGAATTGTACCTGGTTCAGCCTGGTAGTCAATTCTGCTCCTAGAAAACCATGGTTTACGCTGGGCTGGGGACTGCCCCCCTTTTCTTTCCAAGTTGACTAGCCAACCGAAGTCCTGCAGGACCGTGAGCAATATCTTCCAATGATGACTTAGTCAGTGTCCCTTGATTTTCCGCCAGGAGCAGGATGTCATCCAAATAATGATGCACCCGCAACCCCTTCTCCCTGAGAAGTGCAATCAGGGGTAAGAGAACTTTGGGGAATGTTCTGAGTGCCAAGGAGATGCCGAATGGGAGGCACCGAAAATGGAAATGAGACTGATTAATAGAGAACCAAAGGAACTCCTGGAAGGCGGGATGAATCGGGATGTGAAGGCTTTCCACCTTCCATTTTGATCTTCTTGTTGAGCCTACCTAGGTCCAGGACTGGACGCAGGTCCCCTGTTTCCTTTTCTTTTTTTTTTTGAAATAAGGAGGAATAAAACTCCCTCCCCTTTGGTGCGGGGGTACTTCTATTATTGCCCCCTTTGTGACAGTTCTGTTACATATTGTAGAGGTAACCTTCTTTTGTCTGGGGAAGACGGTACTCTGGTAGGCTGGAATGTGTTCTCCGGCAATGTGCCCCTGAACCTCCGTCTGTGACCGGTCTTGGTAGTGGACAGTGTCCATGGATCTATTATATGACTTGATCATATTTGAATGAATCCCTTGAGCCTGGCGCCCACCTGATTAGGTGGGCGGGCGAACCCTCAAAGGGACTTCTGCTGTTCCCCAGATGTGATGGCCTTGGCTTTCTGTACCCTCGAGAAGGAGGGTCGAGTATTCCTCTGGTCCCTCTAGAGCTTTCTGTCGGGACGGTAGGATCCTACATCCCTGTACTTGTCAGGAAGATTACACCTGTAAATGGGGCCCCTCTGGGGCTTCGGTCTCCTATCGGAGGGAATTAGCCCAGATGTTCCTCCGGTACTTGGAGATGGCTGAGCCCAGCTTTGCGCCAAACATCTGAGCCGACATATGGAATTTGCACCAGTTCGATCCTGATGCTGCGTCCCGACTGAGGCTCCTGTCAACTGCCAACTTTATTTTCTGCAGGGAAAAAATTACTTTCTCCTGGTCGGCCCCTTCTGGAATGGACTTCTCAACGTTAGCCGCCCCTGTAGTGATGGCTTTAGCTACTACAGCCGTGGTGATAGCCGGCCTACAAACACCTCCTGCTGTGGAGTAAGCTTCCCTCAGCTCTAGATCGATTTTACGACCGAGTACGTCCCGGAAGGTAACTGCGTCCTCAATCGTTAGGATAACGTGCCTAGCGAGTTGCAAAAAATGAATCAGCCGTAGGCGCGTTGTGACAGAAGCGGGAGCTGGACGCGGGCTGGCGCCCCTCTATCTCCGAGAGGGTCTCTGAAGCCTGAGCGTAACGGCCGGTGAAGCCCCTCTGGCATCCCATTCCTTCTCCTTGGTTGCTTTGTTGAAGCAAAGGCGGTAAGCCGATTATCTGGCAAGACTGGAGCCCCGCATACTCAGCAAGCGTTTGCCATGGGGCGGGTATAATAGCTCCGTTCATGGTGGGATGAAGGTGATCGTCTGCGGTGAAACCGACTATGACGGGAGCGGCTGTGACGCAAACGGCTATGCTATGAGTGATGATAGCGAGAGGCGACCTTGAGCGACTTCTGCGTGACCTGCCGGAGGCATGGCTTGATCTCCGTCTGCCGTGAACTTGCGTCTTGTGACCCGATGGGGCTACCAAAAAGTAGCGTTGGTGGTCAGGCTCTCTTTTGTCTCTTCTCTACTTACCACCTACTGGACGGCCTCTATACCTAGTAGTTAATGGTGGTCTGCGAGGGCAGTGACCCCCATGAGAAGATAGAAGAGAGACAGCCCAGAAAAAATAGGGAGAGGAGAGAAAGGGCGTTAAATATGCCCCCCCCCCCCCCCCCAATGAATTTTACTTATTTATTAAGTATTAGAAAGTTATATTATTATTCTTTTTTTTTTTTTTTTTTTTTAATAATTAATTATATATATTTTTTCCCCTTCATACATATAAACTTCCCTTTATTTATTTAGGCTGTAAAATACATTGGGCCAGCTGGGCTGGGACATCAGTGTACCAACCTTTACTATTCTTCACTCTGGCAAGGCAGAGCAGCAAAACGACAGCTTCCAGTCACCGCCGTAGGACTAAGTTTTTTTTTTTTTTTTTTTTTTTTTAATTCGCCGCTGCCGTCGCGGCACGGATGACGCGTTTGCGCATGCGCGGAAGCGTCCCGCTCGTCCGGCGCCATCTTGGAAGAGGGCAGAGGGGACAGGCGGCGTCATCGTTGTGCT